>NW_021604668.1:1356580-1395285 GCF_004785775.1 Grammomys surdaster | reverse complement strand
CATACTCCTGTGAGTAACCCCTCACCCATACTCCTGTGAGTAACCCCCCACCCATACTCCTGTAAGTAAACCCTCACCCATACTCCTATGAGTAACCCCTCACCTATATTCCTGTGGCTAAAAGCAACACACTTGGTTAACAACACTGGACTTTGGTGATCTGGTCTATCAGTATTTCCTTGTGTGAGGTGAGCAGACATTTGTTCATGTCTCCCCAAGATAAGTGTCATACAATAGGATGGAAAAACTTAGTCTCCTTTGAATGAGGAGGAGATGGAAGAGACTAAAGTCAAATCAAGTTTGAGAGGATTTGACTGGAAAAGGAAGGAGTACAGATACCTTTAAATTTTCTTGTCTCCTTTTTGTTTTCCTCCCACTTGTATAAATCCTTTCCATATGAAATTTGAAAACTCCTTTGTTGATGGGTAGTAAACTTTTATTCATAATACCAGAAATCCAGCTTTACTAGGTTTTATTTAAGAATGTTTTATTTTAATTTTTTTTTAAGAAAAAACTTTTGAAGTGGCTACCTTGGAGAAACTTAGAAACATTCCTATATTGAATATTATCCAGGGACACATTTAACCTTCATTTTGGAAAAATTAAATGTATTCTGATGAGACACTCTGTGGTGAGGGTGTGAAGGGTTGCATGCACTGATGGTGGGTCATAACCTCCGTGGACAGTGAGCTTTGGTAAAGGTTATATTGAAAAAGACAGCCGGGCGGTGGTGGCGCACGCCTTTAATCCCAGCACTCGGGAGGCAGAGGCAGGCGGATTTCTGAGTTCGAGGCCAGCCTGGTCTACAGAGTGAGTTCCAGGACAGCCCGGGCTATACAGAGAAACCCTGTCTCGAAAAACCAAAAAAAAAAAAAAAAAAAAAAAAAAGAAAAAGACACATAAACTTTGACCTAGCAAGTCTTCCTCTAAGAACTTAAGTTAAATATTTAATTTTTTTCAATGTGTAAAAATGATACTCAGTGAGGTGTCATTTGTAATGCCATGTTTGTCAGCATGGGCCTGGACTTTTTTTTTTTAATCTACAGAATACCATGCAACTGTTAAACTCAGTGTATACTGATGTGGGGAAATCCTAAAGAGATATTAAGAATAGATTGTATCTCTTTTAGTTTCAGATATATTAATTCTAAAATACTACGGTAAGTGCTGATATAGTATGAATGAGTGGGATATTTCAGGTATGAGGGAAATTATCATCATAGTCCTCTTGGAATCTTTTGAATTTTATACTCTCAGAATCTACTTACTATTCAAAATAAATTAAAAAAATTAAAGCCCTTAGAAATCTTATATGAGAAATATACCTGAAATATACAGGGTTAGTTCAGTAGCTCTCAATGACTTTATTAACCCAAAGTTCAAAAGTCTAAATTACTTGTTTATAAATGTAAACTTATCACAGGTTAGGGGTGGAGAGATGGCCCAGAGGTTAAGAGTACTTACTTGCTCTTTAGAGGATCTGGGTTTGGTTCCCAAAACTCACATCAGGCAGCTCACAACTGCATATAACCCCAGCTCCAGAGCATTCAACACTGTTTTCTGGCCTTTGAGGGTACTGAACACATGGGGTACACATATAACCACTCAGGCACATACAAATATATAAAGTAAATAAATAAAAAAATTTAAAGTTACTTTAGCAAAGCATGGTGGTACATGCTTTTAATCCCAGGAAGAGAGAAGTGGAGGCCAGTGAATTTTTTTGAGTTTGGGCTCAGAATGTTCTACATAGTTCAGACCAGTCAGGAAGGAATACAAAGTGAGATTTTTCTCTAAAACCAAAAACTAAACAACAACAACAACAAAGAACAACTTGTAAGTTCACTTTATCTAAAATCTTGGGACTAGAAGTGGCTTGAATTTGAGAGCTTGAGATATCTGCATATACAAAATGAGATATCCTGGGTATCGAACCCAAGTCAAACGACAAAGGTCAATTATGTTTATATATGCCTTCTACATTGACCTAAAGGGTATTTTGTAAAGTATTTCTTACTGAGCCTGAACTGTGCTTTCTGCCCATCCTATGAGTAAATTTTCAATCATGAAGCCATTCGGACACTCAAGATTTTTTGAATTTGGGAGAATTTCTGATCTCCACTTTTTAGCCTAAGTCTCCTCAGTCTATGTATACCAAATGCAAAGGTCTTATCACCCTGGAGCATACAAACTCAAGGCCAGAAGGCTACTGCTTTTTAGCCACATATTTAAACAATAAAAACAAAAACTAAAACACAACCATTTTTTTCCACGTTTATTAAGTTGAAAGCATGTCTCCACAAAGTTAGATAAAGGAAGCCTTGTAGCCACCGTTAAATGTCTTCACCATAAGATTTATTGCCATAATTGTGACAGAGCAAATGATTTTTTTTTCCTGGCAGCAAAAAAAATAGTTTTAAAAAGAAGCTAGGTATTTTTTTTCTTTTCCCAGCAAAGTGTAGATACCCCAAAATTACATGGTGTCACAGAGCATGCCATAGTTAGAAAAAAGATGATGCCCTGCCTTCTCAGTCTTATTAAGAAAATTACACACTTAACTCTTTGTGCCTTTGAAGGATGCCTCTGTCTGATGAACTTTGTTATTAGAACAGCATTCAGCTGGAAATTGTGTATTCAAACCAACTCATTTCAGAGTTAGCAAAGCAAGTTCTAAAATAAAGCAGAAATGTCATAGCAATAGATATACACTCTGCAACAGGGGCTGGGCAACTCCAAGATTTTAAAGACATTTTGTTTAAGGTTTACTTATTTTGTTTTATGGGTATGTGTATTTTTCCTGTTTGTATGTATGTGCGACATGCATGCTTGGTGCCCTCGGTGGTAAGAAAAGGGTTTCAGTTCCTCTGGAACTGGAGTTGTGAACATTTGTAAGGCACCATGTTGGTGCTGAGAATTGAACCTGGGACCTCTGAAAGAACAGCAAATGAAATGACTGAGCCATCTCTCCATTCCCACATTCCAAACATCACTAAACTTCAGAAGGGTAGTGTTTGAAATCTGAGGGTGATGCCACCCTCTTTAGAAATACTCCCCAATACTGGATTTTTTTTCAAAATAAAGCACATAGAAAATACTATTAAAATTAATTATTAATGCCTTATAAGGTAAAAGTATCATCATAACTGCAAAACCAGTAATTGAATGAAGGAAAGTAAAGCAACCATGATGGGCAGACTGTTGGTCAGCCTTTTGGCACCGTGGCAAAATACCCGGTGCCAAGAAAGGAAGAAGGATGGTTCCAGCTTGTGGTCAGAAGTCTCACCCCATGATCACTTGCCTGCCTTGCTTCTGGGCCTATGTATGGGCAGGTAGAACATCATGGGGGTGGGCATATGAGCAAAGAAGATAGGGTCAGATAATAACATCAAGTAGCGGATCACTTGCTTAAGTCAGAGACTGAACAGCCATCTGAGGACCAAGCCTTCAGCATATGGTCCTTTTAGGGGACAGTATTTATCCATACTGTATAGACATGATAAAATGTCTTCAAGTAATGTATTAATACATTTTTCTTTCAATATAATTCACATTTGTTGTATGAACTTGACCACCTTCCACTTCTAGAATTTTCACAGGCATCCCCAACTGAAACTGTAGCCATTAAGAATAACTCTCCATTTGTCTCTGCCACCCAAGTACTCACCAGTTAACTTTTAGTCTCTGTGAGTTTGACTCTCCTGGGTCTCTCTCAGTAGGGAATTTTTTAAAACTAGTTTTGATGCAAAGTTGCTAAACTGCCTTTATTTCTGTGCTCCACTGAGAACTCCAACAGATGTTCATGACTAGATTTGGCCTAAGGTGTTGAAACCTACCAGGTCAATTGTTTCTTAGTCTTAATGTTTGGGGCACAGAAAAGAAGCAGGTAGGTAAATTTCAAACTTAGCAACTAAGTATAACTTAGTTTCTAGGTGGACTCATCTGCTGGTGTGACCCTTCGTGCAGAAGCCTTTCTTGCTGGGTACAAGAACCTCTAGCTTCCATATTTGATGTCTAGTGTCCCTTTCTCCAGGAAGGATAAAGTGGCCACTATTGTAAATAGTACTTATCTTACTCCGTGGAAGTGAAGGGTCCATGAAAATTGATAGTACACAGAGAAACAATTTCACAGCTATTTCTTTTACAATATAAACTAAGTGGCTTCAAATCTTTACAGCCTCCAGCCAAACAACATTGCTACAATCATGTTACATCCTGGCTCTGAACAGCAAAATAGCCAAATACTAAGGAAATGGAGGTTTCTAATCTGCTGATTATATGTGCTTTCAAGCCTTTTTTTTTTTTAATGCAAGAGTTACTTACCTGCTTGTGTTATTAATTCAGTTCAGTTAAGTAGAAAGGAAATCTCTAGAATAGTTGTTGCCGTTAGTCTAATTAGTGTTTAGCCTCTGCATCATTGAGGGAAAAAGTCTTTTGATGTATTTCTGTGGTTGAAAAATAATGCATGTAAATTATTTTAAGTACTGATATTTTAAAGTAGAAAATTTAAAAATTATTCATAAAACATTACCACCAAGGGATAAATGAATGCCAATTTTATGGCATTTTCTTATAAGTATATATTAAATATGCATATGTTATCCTCTTTGTACTAAAACGTATCACATTTTCCCAAGCCACCCATTGTTTTAGAAGTAAAAAAAAATTGGCTGTAATAATGTTTCATAATATGATTTGTACTTAATTATTTTCCAGTTTCTCCTATTTTAGGGGGTTACTGATAGGGAAAGGCAGTTTGCCCTGATGGTTCAGAGCTAAATCCCAGTGTCTTCCCTGCCTTTCTCTTTATCATTATGATTCCTGGCAAGTCGATACATTGTATAACACCCAACATGCAAAACCACAAAGCAGGATGGAGATCACTTCCGAGAATCATCTGAGGATCCGCTGTGCGTGTGTGTTCATCAGCTTTCTGTTGCTATGGTGACGTAATGGAGACAATGAAATACAAAGGAAGGCCTATGTGAGTTTACTGTCTCGCAGGTTTTGATCCATGGTCACTTGGTCCTCTTCCTTTGGGCCTGTGACAGCTCCTTATTCCACATCACAAGCACACGGCAGAGGAGGCTGTTCACTTCAGGGTGACAGATAAAAAGAGGAGTCCTATTTCCCCATCAAGGGTATGTCCCCAATGAACAAGTATCCATCCAATAGAGCTAAAAGATTCACTCTAACCCAATGCCACTACAGGGTGGGGACCAAGCCTTCAACAGCTGTGTTTCTGAAAGAGACTTCCAAACCTTATCATTGTGTAGAAGCCTCTCAGCAGTCTTCCTCATTTGATAGAAACAAATGGCAACCATGGATATGAACTCGAAAATTGCTTGTCTGGAAACGGAGAAGCCTGCTAGTTTGGCATGCCAAATTTTGATACAGCATGAATTAGCATTAACAAAAGAGTTTACCAATTCAATAAGAGGAAAGGTATCCATCTGGATCAGCCATTGTTTTAGGGCAAAGGATAGCCCTTGAAACATGATTCAGCCTTTTCTTGGGAGTCACTTGCACAGGTACACACAGCTGTCAGCTGGGCTGGGTTGAAAGATTCAAGATAGTTTTTTCTGTATTGTCTTCAGTGGGAAACCTTGCTTCTCATTCTTCTGCCCCTGTGTCCAGGTGGAATCTGTCTCCTTCAGGATCTCTATAAATGTCCTTCCTTCTGACATGGAGTTCTTCAGACCAGTGTAAAGTCAGACCTGTCACTGTGTTTATTTACAAAAAAAAAAAAAAGTTAGCTGCACTTGGGGGTGCATAGCTATCACCTCCCTGCTTCGGGGGCAAAGGCAGGGGTTTGCTGAGAGCTTGAGACAGACCTGATTTACACAATGAGGTTCAGGCTAACCTGAGACCCTGCTTCAAGTAAATAAGTCAAGCATTGGATGCTTGGGCACGTTGTGGAAGAGTTAAATGGCTCTAGTAAGCATTTATACCTCATTTGTTCTTCATGAGTCCGGTTAAGGGCAATTTCTTTGTGACATCAGAACTGGGAAAGAACTGAGCTTCTCCTGAGCAGTACTTCCTTTTGCCTGGTAGGTACAGTGACTGGTGCTGCCTATACACTAACAGACAAACACTTAAAAATCTGCTCTTAATTTTCAATAACAATTTACATTGTTATTGTCTATAGTGTCCTTGTTGTACATTGATCTGTATATAGTTCTCTTACTTATGTGGAATTTTTTAAAAAAGGATTTTTAAAGGGGCTGGAGAGATGGATCATCTGTTAAGAGAACTTATGCCTTGCCCTTCTGGAGAACCCAAGTTTGAATCGAAGCACCCACATGGTGGCTCACAGTTGTTTGTCACTTCCTCATTTACGTATCTTTATCAGATTGTTCGAACATTAAAGTTATTATCACTTACAATCCAAATAGCTACCCAAAGTTTGTGTATGTGTTTGTGGGCATTTATGATTATTGTACATTTGCTTTCTAAACTCTTTGGCACATTTTTCTAGAGGCATTCAAGAGAGAGGCTCTTCTTTAGGGATGCCAATATATTTAAGCATTGGAATTTTAGTTTGGGTTGTGGCTTTTTCTGTTTTGACTTTGAAGTTTTCATTTTTTATTTAAACTTTTTATTGATTCTTTGTGAGTTTCACATCATGCATCCCAGTCCCACTCATCTCCCTGTCCCCTCATATCTGCCCTCCACCCTTGAAACCTCCCCTACCAAAAGAAAGTAAAAAACTCACAAACAAACAAAACAAAACATAGAAGACATCTGGTTGTGGAAGCTGTAGTGTGTCACAGTGTGCCCTACAGTATACACCTCTGTCCACACATCTTCACTTTGCAAATACTCATTGCAATGAGTCTTTGGTTTGGTTTGAGGTGTCTGGCTTCTATCACGCCATCAATACTGGACCCTCACTAGGACTCCTCCTGATTATCCTGTTGTTGCTCTGTGTCATGGAGATCCTGCAGCTCTGGATCAGGAGGACCAGCCCTTTCTGCCTCCTACAGTTCACAGATGGTGTAGATTTTGTGGTGAGCCAACTCAGAGCCCTGGATCTGTACCTGGATGATAGCTGAGTTGGTCAGCTCACTGGATCTCCTTTACCCACACCACCAGGTGAGTTCTCCAGCACTGCTCTGGCTAGGCCCCACAGTGCCACCATTACCAGGAGCTTTCCTGCTCTTCTACCCTTTGGCCTAGCTTATCTGCACACACACCTCCAGAGACAGCTGTACTCTAGTGCCTAGGTGAGGCACAGAGCCCTGTTCTCCCAAGTGCTACAGCCAGTGAGAGCCAGGGATTAGCTCATCTGTTCTCATGACCTTGGGTCTGCTTTCCAAACTATTGTAGGTAACAAGGGGTGCTGGGGGGTATCACCCCCACACCCACTCCACCTCACAACAGAAAGTCCGCATTTTTTATTTGTAACAATTACACTTTTGTTTTTTCCTTTATTCTTTAACTCCAGTTTCCTCCTCCCCCAATTTCTACATTTAGAGTTGAACCATGTTATGAAAATTGTCTTGATGAAAAGATCAGGCAAGGAGGTCTGACCATTCTTTTTCAGAGTATATTAAACAGAAAAATCCCAAATCAAACAAACATAAAGAGCAATCCCCCCTCAATATTGAAATGTGTCTGCTGTGCTGTGTGAGTAGACAAGCTTCAGTTGGTTTATGAAATGGATCATCTACCCCTTGTTCTCTAGAAAGAAGTACTCCTATGACTTGGAGTTGAGAGTGTGAGTATTGCCTCACTCACATCAGATAGTTTTCAAACTATTATGTTGTTTATAGCCAACATCAAAGCAAATTTATATTTTTTTCTTGCATAGTTTTCTTATTTCAGCATATTTATATCTCTGTATTCATCTCAGGTTGATTCTTCCTGTTTTCTTTGTGTTCAGGAAAAGCTCAATTCTTCATTTGCAATGATCAGGATGAAATTGTCCTTGATGTACCACACATACTTAGGACACCCAGTAACCTAGAAGTGCCTGACTTACGGCCAAGGGTATGAGCAAATAACCAAATCAAAAGCAATTTAAGTCTGAAGACAGTTGGAGTAGGAAAAGTTCCAAGCACATCACTGATACTCTTCCTGAGGTCCCCCATGAACTATACGTACTGTCTTCAGCTTTTGAGATATAGAAGTCAGGTGATTTGCTATCGATGTCTAAAATTTAGAGCATATGTTTTCTATTTCTAGTCACTGTTAGAACTGCACCATAACAGAATATCAAACCAGGAATAGGGTTGGCATTTCCTGTGAAAGCATGAGAACCTAGCAAAGTCCAGGTGACTGAAATAAAAGGCACATAAATGGATTCTACCTGTGTGCAGAGGCTCGCCTAAGAGGCAGAGCACTGCTCATGAGTAGAAAAGAGCTTCTGGAAAAACAAGCCAGGCCTGAGTATGTAGCTTAGTGGCTTCACACTAGAGTACTTCCCACCACACATGAAGGTGTGATCATCTTCACTATTAGAAATGTTACCTCTACTCTAATACACAGATGAGGACTGAAGCCCTCGAATTTCTATTTATAGACCTTGGGTGGAAAAAAAAAACTTTAGGAAGAAAATCTTGAAGGCAGGTATATAGTAGTGCTCCACAGTATCCATGGCATCATCTCAATAAAGCTTTCAAAATGCTTTGGTTGAATGGTGCTGTTGCTCACCATGTGCCAGATCAAAGCAAAGCCACAGCAGCAACAACAAAACAATCCATTGCTGAAGGATGTTCAAAACAAATGGAAGCCTTGATTATTAAATACCAACATCAAAACTTGGGAAACATCATCTCAACCATGGTGATATCAAGTACCCCAATGGCTCAGACCCACAGAGATGACCAAACCTTCTGGATCAAGTACTGATGTTAGGAATGATCAAATTTTAGCTAAATCCAATGTATTCAGAAAGTAGCTACCAAAGCTTTCTCCTCCCTGGCATTTATAGCCTAGACTTTCCTTTACAGACATCTCCTACCCAGATGAGCCAAGTCAGTTCCCTCATTCATCCATATACAATGAGCCAAACTTCTCCATTCAGATGTATTAATAAATAATTAAATAAACATATAGATAGATAGATAGATAGATAGATAGATAGATTAGATAGGTAGATATATAGATAGATTGATAGATAGATGATAGATAGATAGGTAGATAGATTAGATTAGATAGGTAGATGGATAGATAGATAGATTAGGTAGGTAGATAGATAGATGGATGGATGGATGGATAGATAGATAGATGGATGGATGGATGGATGGATAGATAGATAGATAGATAGATAGATAGATAGATAGATGATAGATAGATGAAAGAGTTCCCTGGGCTGGTGGGGCTGATAGAGGCTACATCTCCCATATCCCATATCCACAATTACTTCATGTTGAGGGTATATTTTAACATCAGGAGCCTCACTGCTAATATGTGACAAGACAATGCATATTATCCACAAGACACAAAAGGGGAAAATATCTTCTCACCTTGGCAGGGTCAAAAGGTTCATATAGCTGCAGACATCAGCCTATATTGTTTTGCCAAGAAAGTATCAACCCTGAGAAGATTCCAAAGGGTAGAATTTTAACAAGAAGGATGAAATAGGAACTTAACAGGAAGCAGCCTAGAGGGCATCTACTCTATCTGAAATCTACTGACACTGGAAATCTGTCTCTAAAAGGACTCTTCACATGTGTATCGGAGTAGATGAAAGTAATTTTTTAAAAATATTTTACACTTTTAATTTTATTTACATGTATGGGTGTTTGCCTGCATGTGTGTCTGTGCACCACATGCCTGCCTGATGCCCACAGAGGCCAGAAGAAGGCATCAGATCCCACGTGGGACGGGGGTTAAAGATGGTGATAAGATACCATGTGGATACTGGAAATCGATCCCTGTTCTGTTGAAAGAACAGCTAGTCTCTTAACTGATGAGTCATCGCTCTAACTCAAATGAGAGTTATTTTTACAAGTCAGAATCTCTCAAAATACGAGAACAAGAAAGAGTTCTTCTCTAAGTTCCAGCCTTCAAGCATCCAGCTCCTGGTCCTGATGCTGCCTGAACATCCCTCACAGACACCTCTTCTTCTTCCCATTATTTCTCTAGGCTTCAAGCAGACACAAATCTGACCATCTGTATGGGGGACAATTATTTTGCAAACCAGCTTCATCTGATGTTGCAGGCACAAGCAGCAAAGTGCTAACAGCCATGCAGGCTTGACTGAGTGATGCCAGTCTTCAGTCTGGCCAGACAAGAAGCCTCCAGAAGGGCCATTTCCTCCCACTGGGGATTGTTTAATTAAACAAGTGTCAAGGAAATTTAATGGATCATATGCTGACAAAATCAGCTAAATAGGTGATTCTTTTCTTGATGTTTCTGGTCCTAAGAGAATAGAGTGTTGAATGTTTATGGACTTGGGTGAAAATATTAGGGCACAGGGCTGGAGAAAATGCATTCTTTAAGAACATAGTGCTATTTAGAAGTTGAGATTTTAAATCAATGTAGACTTCAGTTCCTGAGCAGGGTTCCCCTCACAAAGTTCATGCCCATATTCATAAAGTGATTGAGTTTTGGCTTCCTGGAATGATAGGGGACTGACACTGAGCTCTAGAAGTGACATTTTATAAGCAAAGATGAAGGTATATAGTCCATGCAAGGGATGAGAACAAAGGCTTACATCCCAGAGCACCTGACTCTGCCCAGATGTAATTTTAGGGACATCAACTCAAAGGTTTCTCCATACACAGATCTTAACTGTTGACTCTATAGTACTTCTTCATTAGATGTTAGTAATCTCTACAAAATAGCTTAAAATAGAAAGTCCAAATAAATACCAACTAATTGTGAATCATGCTGTCAGGTTCATATCCTATATTCACCAACCACCCATTGGGTATTTGACATTGGACAAGCTGCTTAGTCTCTCTATCAGTGTTTACTGCAGGAAAAACGGTATCTGAACTAACTCAGAGAGGAGTACCAGGACAGTGCCTGTCATGTAGTGGCCACTTAACCAAAGATGTCATCTTGGGATGTGACACAGTGATCTTTAGAAATGTAATGCTTGCTTCAGGGGTGCTGTCTTAGATTAGGTTTCATTGCTGTGAAGAGACACCATGACCAAGACAACTCTTATAAAGGAAAACATTTAATTGGGTCTGGCTTATAGTCTCAGAGGTTCCATCTATTATTATCACAGGGATTATGGCAGACATGCAGGCAGACATGGTACTGGAAGAGCCGAGAGTTCTACTTCTTAATACACTGAGTGGAGCTAGAACCTAGAGACCTCAAAGCTCACCCCCACACACACACACAGTGATATACTTCCTCCAACAAGGCCAAACCCCTAATAGTGCCACTTCCCATGGGTCAAGTGTATTCAAACCACCACAGGTGCTTCATACATGTGAAGTAAGACCAAGTTGATGAAGGGTTTGATTATATGATTTCCTCGCTGTCTTTGCTTTCGTTTTCTGTCCAGTCATTATGGCAATCATTCTCAAAACAACCTAAATGTTGTGTGGAATGTGTGGAATGATTCTACTACACAAGGGGTGGGGGGGTAGAGTGAGAAGATGGTGACCTCTTCACAAAGATTAATACAGTAGACAAATGAACCCCTACTGTAGAGAGCTTGATGAGGGAATTGGATAAGTGGGCACTGAAATCCATTTTCCTGTTACATGAGACCATGCCTTTCTTGGATGTAATTGGTATGATCTATCAAGGGGCGGTGCCAATATTCTGGACACCTCTTCAGATGGGGCTGTGTATACATGCAGGTAGCCCTCTGAGCATGCAGACATGTATGCACAGGCATGAAAAGTTTCCTTCTGATGTGAGTCTCTGTATGTCTACAATAAATTTTGACCCTGATTTTGCATGACATTGCTGGCAGAAGAACACAGTTAGTAGGTATATCTTTAAGGTACTTCAGCAGTCTCTGGATCCCAACATTGATTTGCTGATCTTCTGCCACCTTCTATAAAGTAATCATCCTGTTCCTTGACATTTCTGATAAAGAAATCTTCTTCAAATAAGGGGTTGGTTAAAATGAGCATTTTTAGTAAAAAATAAAACAAAAACAAACAAATAAACAAGCAAAAAAACCCCTTGCTATTCCTCTGTCCCTGCCCAAGACAAGAAGATGCAGAGTCAATTTAGTGGCTTCAATTGTAGCTGACTTTGAAAGGAATAATGTACTCAGGTCTCTTTGGATGCATATTGCAGAGGGAGCTGGCACTAGGGCTATGATTTTGCAGATTGCAACCTGATCAGACTTCCAAACACAGTCTTCAAAAACAGGGAGTGGCAAGGCCTTGCATCCTGGTGGCCTTTATGAACTTCCCAGTTCATTTTTGCAATGTATGTGGGAGGTTTCCATTTCCCTAATTTTCTTGTCATTCTTGATGCCCAGAACAGGTATGAAAGAGCCCAGTTAAATGGCAAGCAAGCATGGCTGCTGCCTTCACTGTAGAGGGAGATTCCAGTGTACCAAAACAGCCTCTCATCTCTGTGTCACTAGCAGACACAGAGGCAGCTGCAATGACAGGACAGAGGAAATGGCAGCTGGAAGCCTGCCTTTCGGAAATCAGTTTCCTTGAAGTCACAAGGCAATAGGGAGGGATTCCAGCCCCTGAGTGCAGTGACTGAGGGGACATGGCACGAAAGCGAATACCCTCAACAGTTGTGTACAGAGTGGGCTTTCGATGATCCTAGGAATGGAACTCAGAAAGAACACCACGTGTTCAATTCATATCAACATTAAATTGAAAAGTTTGTATTTCTAGTTCATTTATAGATCATCTTATTAAGTATTTACTTAGCATCCCGCATGGGCCAGGCACTAAGTGATCCAATGTTAAAAGAAAACAAACAGAACAAAACAAAACAAAGCAGAAAATCAGCTGGTTGTAGGGGCATAGGCAAAAAGGTTGCAAGTTTAGGGCCTACCTGAGCTTTAGACTGAGTTCAAGATCAGCCTGAGTCACTTAGCAGGACAAGGCTCTGAAATAAATACAAAAACAAGAATAAAAGTAGTGGAGATGCATCTCAATGGCTGAGTGCTTACTTAGCAAGTGCATGACCCCAGATTTAATCTTTTTTCAAATGACCCCCTTCTCCGGGTAATTTCAAAGTGGTCATAAAAGCTTGAGAACTTATACAGTCATTTTAAATTTTAATTTTATGTGTGTATGCATGATATTTATGTGTGCATGTTTATGTGAATGCAGACAATATGGGGGATTTGAAGAGACCCTTGACTGTTGGTTCACAGTCTCTGTGGGGCTATATGGACCAACAGGAAAGCTAGGATTGGACATGCGGGTCATAATACACAGCTTCACACAGGTTCTGGGGATCTGATCTCAAGTCTTCACGTCTACAATGGCAAACATGTTTTATCTTCTGTGACATCTCCCCAGCCCCTATGAAGTCAATTTATTCATAAAGAGGTCTTTCCCACTCACTGCTAATAAGCAGAGAGGAAGAGTAGCTGGCATGTGCACCTCTGGCCCAGGACATACAGCAGAATAACAACATCTTCCCCCCTCCATTGCCACAAAGTGGGTCACAGGACAAACCTGAATCAAAGGGTTCTGGAGGCATAGCTTTAGAATACATGTGCTGCTGTCTGGTTGGTCCATGGCAGAGACTTAAAGTCAACCTGGGGCCCCTTATGTCCCTTCTCCTTATAAACAGTGACATGTCAAAGAGAATGACTGTAATAAAATTCTTTAAACGGAGACTCTGTGGGTTCCCTTTCTTCCCCCAGCGGGAAACAGGAAAATGGCATCCTGTTGCCAGCAGCTGAGGTTTCATGGTTGTCTCTTCCCCATAAACCATTAATCGTTTTTTGTTAGATCACATAATTTATAGTATCCGTTCTGAATGTATAATGTAATAGTGCATACTGGAGGGTAGTTAGTCTTTCTTCCAATAGGTTATGGAAAATGAAATAAATACCCAGATTAAATTACCATATGAGAGAGAGAAAAATGAAACAATTTGCTGACTTGGAAAAATATGTAATAGACGTTGTAGAAATAATCTAAATTTTAAAACACCACTCATTCTTCTGCTCATTGTGAATGATCTCATTGTAAAAAGAAATTCATGAGAAAATTTTTGTAGCAGTGTTGAACAAAATAATTATTTTGTAAAAAGATCTGATGGATAATCTATATAAATCCAGGTAAATTCATTTGGGAACTTAAAATGTAACATTTAAATATGACCAATTTATTTAAGTGTCTCTAATTTTACGAATGAAGGGCTCATGAAACCCTTAAAATGTATTATTGGCAAGAAATAATTTTTTTTGCTCTATCCATCATATTTGTTGCTATGTTTTATCGTAAGAAAAGCTTAGTAGAAAAAAATCCATTAGCATCTTCATGGATGAGTTTTCTGTATTTATAAAAAAATACAGTTCATATTTGTTTCCTGTTAGGAGCCTGTACTAAAATGAGTGCATTTTTTTCACACCACCATCTGTTCCTTGCTGGTATGGATTATAAATCAATCACATTATTCTTGCTATTATTATTATCATATTTTTCATGGGTCCAAACCCCTTATTATTAAGCTTTTATCTTCCTGAGAAACTATCAAACTTCATCTGTGGGACTGAATCCAAGACCCTGTGGGAATTCCAAATAGAATTTTAATTTTCTCTGGGCATTGGGTACCATTTGTTGTTTATGCCTCCGAAATGGTATCATTTTCGTTGTGATAATAGGATTATGTTCGTTGGGATGTGTGGCCTGTTTTAGTGTATGCTCACTTGTGTCCTTCTGCAAAGCAAGGACCGTAGGATTAAAAGATGAATGTAGGGTGAGACTTATGATGTTAGAATGCTTTAGACACAAGCATGCTGTGTGTCAAAACCAAGGAGGAATCTGACCTGTAAAGTCAGAAGTGTGGGTCATGCATATAAATGAACTATTACATGGGACTTCTTTCTTTTTGAAACATTTACCTAGATGCAACTACTTAAAATGTATAATTTTTCCATTGTTTCAATATTTCTATTTAGCTGCAATGTTCTCAGGCATAACACTGTCTGGATTATCAGTTTAACATGACATGTTAAGAGCCGTCTATCAGTAAGTATTTGGAAGTTTGAGATTATCCTGTTCAGAAGTACTCTGGATAACAGCAGATAATTAAGATTCTTTAAGACGGGAAAAGAGGAAAAAATTAAATGTGGAATCCATCTAACTTTTTAATTTTCTTCCTAAGTACCAGGTTGATTTACAAAGGTTTGGTGATTTGCTGGTGTTTCTCTGTGCTTATAAAAACCACACTAGCTCTAAATTTAGAAATCATTTGCTAATGTGATTAAAATGTTTCCTAGTCCCCCCACCACCAGCAGCCTTATTCAGGTTGTGAACAGAATAAAGGACTCATGCACTCCAGCCAGAGAATGTTACAGAGCCTTGATAAGCTTCGTAATGCTAATGCTGTTTTGATAGAGAAAACCACAACTCAAGCAAATAGCAGCCTCCACTCTCTGGTACAGGTGTGTAATAAGGACATGTAATTAAACCAAAGATACATAATGGTTTGTTGTTGGATACGCATTCACAGCCGCTGACTCTGCTCCTAATGTGTGCTTCATGAGTTAGGTAATTTTCTTCTGTCTCCACTTCTTGAACAGAGTATTCCTCATGGGCTCATAGACGAAATGATCCTGTGCCTTTTACATAGCAGATTCCCACTGCTGCCTGTAATTTAGCGTCTCTGCCATCTCAGCATTACCTAAAGATGATTAAAAAGAGCATGTAAAATTCACAAACAAGTCATTTTATTCTTCAACTTAAATAATTTTTAAAATGACCCCCCAAAAGGAAAGTTATGAAAATGTAAGACTTTCTCCGTGGTTTCTCATCCCAGGGAAATAATATATCAACCTTGCATTTAATCACCGTTATGCATAAAATATGGCTTATGGCTCTGGTCTATATATCAAACAGACTTCTTTGTATATCACGGATCTGAATCTTTTCAGTGTTGTAAAGCAAATGTGAAAAGCTAAAGCTGCTCTTTAAAAATCCGTGCAGAAATAAGCAGCGATGTTTCCGGCCATTTTAAATTTTCTGCTTCAATCGGGAGATATTTTTAATGATTCAGCACACACACACACACGTTGCCTTTTGAGAATGATGCCTAAGTATAAGCAGTGTGTGGGTTTCTTTATTCTAACCTCCTCAGCCCTCTTCCTTCCAGTGTGACTCTACAGCGTCGTGTAACTGTAGGAAATACGTTTTCATGCGTGTGAATTGGAGAAGGCCCGTCTTCTCAGGGATGTCAGCAGAATCTGACATAACACAGAAGGTTCATAACACAGAAGAAAATAGATAATGTACATTTGTTTTGTATTTCCTAGAAAGGGTGGTATCTTATACATGTATCGAACGATCGTACTTGGTAAAGATGGTCATGATAACACCCAGGCTCCATAGCATTTTTCCATAAATTACTGTGTGGGAGCCATTAATCACTGGATTCAGTGCTGGGCATCACCTGCTTAATTCAGCGGGTTCTTATTTATACATCATTTTGAAGAATGCCATAGGAACAGAAATGAAAAGTTTGACTTTTACATTGGCTGCACAGCTCACCTAGCTACATCTCAGGCAGGGACTGAACAATCAACTTCATCTTCGTGGGTAACTTTCAAAGCTTTGCTTGTCTCTAGTTTTAGGCAAAGATTTTGTTTTAATTGCGTCTCTTTTATGAACGTAAAGAAATGGAACTCACTCCTCGGTGTCGGACTGGTAATGCTGACATATTTTATTTTTGTCGCTCATGAGTCAACCCCTCTTCAAATTTCCTTTTTTAGTGACCTTGAGTACGATTGTAGCTGAGGGGCAGGGTGTCTTTGTCCAGTGTGTTTTGTTAATTTAATAACTGTGGGATGGGTCTTTTAAAAAGAGAAGTCATCAAACTGAGTTCAGTTCCTTCCCCCAGCCCATGAGAACCTCCTATCTCTCTTGTTCTTAGCCAGTCCTCTGTTCTCCTCCCCCCCACCTCCCCCCCCAAAAAAGAGACTTTCCACCGGGAGGGACTTCTGCCCTATTCCCTCTCTCTCCCTGAATCCAGCCGCATCCTCTTTCCCTGCACCCAACCCTATCCTCTCTCTCTCTCTGCTTTTTCTGTTGCCTTCTTCTTTCTGAAGGATGTCTCCCATAAAACACTCCCTCATCTCTTTCCGGTTAGAAAGATGCTCCCAGACTCCACATCATCCTTCTGTTTTTCTCCTCCAGAGTTCCCCGCCCCCACCCCACTGAGAGATCCTCTTCCCATTTCATGTGTCAATCATTTGCTGACTGAAGGATCTAACTTCATCCTCTCCCGTACTGAACTTTTCTTGCTGAGGTCCCTGTCTCTAACTCTCAGAGGCCACGTTCAGTTCACTTGTGACACCTCGTGAACTCCCTAAATAGCGGACAAAAATTTTCCTTCTCTGTAGCCGTAAGCTCACAGTCTCCAGTCTTCACATCTCTGATGGCTCCTGGTAGTTTTCTTTTTGTTGTCATTTGCTTGTTTTAGAGACTATCTGGCCAGGTAACTTGGGTGCGCTAGAATTCCTCCATATGTAAACCAGGTGACCTTGGTCGCACAGAGACCTGCTTGCCTCTGCTTGCCACAGGGCAGCACTTGAAGTGTGCCAACAGCTGAGGACTTAAATTCGGGAACAGATGGTGCTTTGGGTGATGGACGGTCTTCTGTGAACTTCAGTTCACCGTGACCTCTCATATGCAGGAGAACTATTCACTCTTGACCTTGTTTCGAGGGTTGAAAGAGAAACTCATGAATGTGTTACGTTTTATAGGTAGTAAAGATAGGTCTAGTCCGTGACTAGTGATTGATGCCTTAGTCAATATTCTATTGCTGTGAGAGAACCATGATCACGACAATTTTCATAGAGCAAAGCATTTAATTGGGGCTGGCTTACAGTTCAGAGGAGTACAGTATCATCATGGCTGGAAGCACTGGCATCACACAGGAAGACATATTGCTAGGGGAGGAGCTGAGAGTTCTACAACCGGATTGGCAGGAAACAGGAAGAGGAACAGAGATACTGGGCCTGGCTTGAGCATTTGAAACCCTGAGGCTGCCCTGCTCCCCAGTGGCACACTTTCTCCAACAAGGTCACACCTACTCCAATAAGGGCATACTTCCTAATCCCTGTCAAATAGTACCACCCCCTAACAACCACACATTGAAATACATTCCTATTCAAACCACCGTGCTTGAGAAAGGTAGAGTTTCTTTGCAAACTTTTCTCAAGTTACTAATTATTTGAATAGACTCAGAAAATATGAACCTTCTGCTTTGCTTGCTTTTGACGTTTGACTATTGAGAGCCAAGGTATCTTCAGCAGCCTGAAAGCCTAAGCACATTTCTTCTTAACCCTTTTCTCTCGTTTTGTACATGCTCCAGGTAGAACGTTCCTAATCTGAAAACCTTGTCAGCATTCATTTGATGACTCAAGTCGGATATTCCCCACCCGGTCTCAAATGGTGGGTACAATGCAAATGTTATGAAAAATTAAAAATATCATACACAGCATGTAGAAGTATAGGGAGCATAGATGAATTTTATGCTTAGACCTATGCTCTACCCAGTTACATAATTACACATCTGCAGATACTCTAAAATTTGTTTTTTTTTGTTTGTTTGTTTAAAAAGTCCCAAATCTGAAACATTTTTTAACCTAAGCATTTCAGAAAAGAATATCCAATCTGGTCTTGATTGGATAAGACCATCCCAATATCAGTAAGAACCATCCCAATATCTTGTCCAATATCTTGACATAGATAGCTTCTATGGTGTCTAGCAACTTCATGACCTTTGGCTCTTCTTCTTGTGACAGGGGTTCAGATGTTAAGGGAAAGAAGTGCTTTGCTCGTAGCTCAGCCCAGGCCTGCACCATGGTTTTCCATATCCAGTGCTCATTGGGTGCTAAATATGTACCTAAGTCCTGCTGAGCAAAGAAGTTAGAAGACAATAGAAGAATCCTTTTGTGCATTGATAACTTTATAATTTGAAAGAAAATATTCAAACCAAAGTTATAGTTTACATTAGTTGATTTTTAAAGTTACATATGAACGTACATGTCTTACTCACTTATCATAAAGACAAATGAGGTTACAAAACCCTCAAACAAGGTAACAAAAAAGAGATAGAGCTGGCCCAATAATAAAATTAAAAATGAAAAGGGAGATATTGCATAAAATCCTAATAAAATTAAGACAATAATAAGTACATAGCTTAAAAACTTATATTCTACCAAATCTGGGAAACATTAAAATAAATTGGTTAATTTGTAGATGAATATGACTTACCAAAATTATACCAAGATGAGATACATAATTTAAACAGATATATAACAACCAATGAAAAAACTTCCAACCAAAAAAGTCCAGGCCCAGATGGATTCACTGAGAAATCCTACTAGTTCTTTAAAAGAGAACTCCTATCAATCCTTCTCGAGTTAGTCCATGAAATAAAAAAGAAATAAATGCTTCTAGATTCATTTTATGAAGCTAGGATTGCTCTGATACCAAAAGACACACAACAACAAAACAAAATTACAGACCAATCTCAATTAAACACTTGCAAAATAAATTCAAAACACATCTAAAAGATCACTTACTATGATCAAGTTGGTATTATTCCAAAAAACGTGGAGATAGTTCAACATATGAAGATCAATAAATTTAATGCAGTACACAGATGGGCTCAAGAACAGAAATTACACAATGTCCTCAATAAATGCAGGAAAGGCCTTTGACAAAATTCAATATCCCTTCATGATGAAAGTTCTGAGAAGACTAGGACTGGAGGGAATTTAACACAATAAAAGCTCTTTATGTCAAACCTAAAGCCAGCATCATGCTAAACGAGGAACTCTCAAAGCATGTCCACTAAAATCCAGCACAAAATAAGGCTGTCCGTTTTCTGCATTCCTTTCAAGACAGTCCTTGAAGTCTTAGCTAGAGCTATTAGACAGCCTGATAAAGCAAAGAGAACCCAGAAAGGAAAAATCAAAACATTTTTTATTTGCAGATGACATTGTCCAGTATATGAGACCCTAAAGACCGTCAGAAAACTCTGAGGGTTGATAATCATTTTCAGCAAGGTGGTCAGATACAAAATTAACACAGAAAACTCAGTAAACTTTCTGTCTATCTATGACACACACTGAGAAATAGCATGGGAGAAGGGGCAGAAAGGAGGTAAGATTGGAGAAAGTGGAGAGTGGTGTGGAATGTTGACCTCCAGGCAAGACATCGTGGCTACACTTTGGAATTCAGAGCAGCTGTGATTGTCCACACAGGATCTGTACATGATCGAGTCATTCAACAGTGTTGTGGAAGGGGGAGGGGCTCATAGAGTCCTTCCTCCATCACTGAGGATCTATACCAAATTAATAATTGCCAGAGGAGGAAAAAAAAACACTTTTTTTTGGTGGTGGAGCCACATGGTCCTATAAACAAACCCTTACTCACTCTCCTGTGGACAACCCTAACTATAAAATATGCTGGGTCACAATAAATAAAGAGAAAAGAAAAGAAAAATAGAAAAAAAGACATATATGTAGAAAAAAGACAGATTGAAAAGAGGAGAGGGATTAACAACAGACGGGAGAGGATGAGAGAGGTGACAAAGGATGAATGTGCTTGAAATATAATATGAATATGTATAAAACATTCTAACCAATCCCATTAGTGTACATGGGCATTAAATGAAAGCACAAACATTTAAAAGGAGCCATTAAACTATTGTAGGATATTCAAGACTCCATATTATGACCACACATGTATTAAAGAATGCAGAAGTGCTTCTACTTCCCCATACATATTTTAGATTTCTGTATGTGTTACATGTGCCACTGATGGGAGCTAAATTTGGTCACAGTGTTAATGTTTAAGAAACCAGGGCTTAGAGAGCAAGAGGCAAAATACCATAATGGGTTCAAGGTCTTTAGAAAGTCTCCAGGCTAACTTCTCAGTCACTGCTCTACATGAAGAAGAGCCTGAGGAGAGACACCTGTGACGTGACAGAGTTCTCCGTGTCTGGCTGTCTGCCATGTTAAGTGAATTTGAAAATAGTTCACCCAGCTCTCGAAAGGATGCTCTACTTTATTAAATTGAAACAAGAATCTTAGCTATTCAAAGCTATTAAGAGTAGGTCAATGAAGGATTATTAGTAGTAGTAGCAGTAGTTATTATTTTGCTACAGAAAAGCACCACAGTTGCCAGTGAGGAGACTAGCCACCATCCTTTAGCAGAAGGAGTCTCTGTCTCCATTTTGAGTTGTTTTGAATGACTGGTTTCATTATATTAATCGTTCTTGAAGGGAACTGTCTTCCAGTTCTGTGAGTGTGTATGTGTGTGTGTACATGTATATGTGTGCAGATACAATGCATATATATACATATATACATAATTTTGAAACATTATCTCTAATTACCAAATAGGTTTAGATGGCTGGTCAGGAAGCTACCTGTCTTTCTTCTCCAAGGCCTGAGACTACAAGTATGTATTACCATGCCTTGATTTTTTTGTTTTCTTGATTTTACATAGATCTGGTATCGAATTTAAATCCTTAGGGAAATTGCAATTCTTAAACCAAGCATCTTCCCACCCTGTCTTCTATTTCTTCAACCATCTTGGCTATCATTAATTTATGTATTCCAAATAAGTTATTTTTATCTTTTAAATAGATACATGCCATGAATGTGTAACATTATCTTTATGTCTCTGTTTTTTTTACATCCCATATTTTTTTTTTTGTATTTGCCAATTATTCTCAACATTTTAGTAAATGCTCAAGAAAGCTCAAGCATGTGCAGGTTTGTGCTCAGAGTGAAGGCAATTGTATGTACTCTTAAGAAGGACATTTTTAGATTAAACTCTCATTTGTGAACTGCAGTGATGTGAGAACAGTTATGTGGTTTTTCTCTCCCACTGAGTGATTCTCCACAAAAAGAAAGAGAGAGCTGTGAATTGTGTTTGGCAAAGTCTTATTGGACATCCCTAGTCCTGTGTTCTTTTAAAAATTGGTTCAAAATTATAGTCTCTTCTAGTTTCAAAGTTTTCCTAGAGTATTATATTAGCGATGGATGTGTTTTCAATGATAGAAGCTTCCAAATTAACAACTTAACAAATGAGCACCAAGAATGTCTCATAGAGTTGTGTGGCTTCTCCTAGGGGGACATAAACAAATGTCTGTTCACCCAGATAGGGCATTGAAGACAGACTAAAGAAGCAATTCTGTACACAGCTCTTTTACTAAAGCAGTGATTTTATCTAGATCACTTATAGAAATATGGGTGAAAGATCACTTCCAGGAGAGAGGATGACCTAAATCTAGCTGCTGCACCAAAACTCTTACAGTTGTCATATGAGTGACAACTCACAAAAGCTGCATCCCAGGACTCTTACATCCCAGGACAACTTCCAGGCATCTTGGCCCTGGAAGTCTTCTCTTCCCTAGAAGTTATATACTCCTTTTGCAACCTTGGGAAAGGGCCTTGTGAGTCTTGTAATTTCCTGAACCTCCTAAGTTTCATTTACTTCCTTTCTTCTATGTTTTGATTATTTCTTGAGTCTTAGGAGCTTAGAAGAAATAACCACACAATACATTTCTGGTCCCTGAGAAGAAATGTGGAAAGATCTCTGAAAAGATAAAAACTGGAGTCCAAAGGGATGAAGTGATGTGCCCCGTGTCACATAAACATGATTGTAAAGACCAGAAATGAAATACATATTCAGTAATTTTTATTATTTTTTAAAATTTTATTTATGTGTATGGTCTTTTGACTAGATGCATGTATACCATGTTTACACCTGGTATGCTCTTAAACTAGAAGAGGCCATCAGATACCCTGGAACTTGAGTTACATGTGGCTGTTATGAGGATGCTGAGAATGGAACCCAGGTCCTGAAAGAGCAGCCAGTGGTCTTAACTACTAAGCCATCTATCTCTTCAGCCACCTTAGTAGTTTTTAAATGAGTATGTCTTCATCATTACAGAAATGCTATGCCTGCCTTATAGCATCACTGCTCTAACCTGCAAAAAGATATGTCCCTACGTCATAGCCATAGTCATATGTCAAAAGTTAACCTTCAAGTTGGTCTCTTAGGTTCTGTTTTGGGGAGATTTTATAGAGTTTGAGTTTGAGTTTATTAAGAAACAGTTTAAATATAGATTTAAGTATGGGTATGAAACATAGAGAGATTTAAGAAGAGGACAGTATTCTGCTCCCTAGGATGGGTGTAGGCTTCTTAAGAAAGTCTTTGTGCCATAGTATGTACACAGTATACCCTTTTGTCCACACACCTTTACTTGCAAATGTTCATTGCAGTGAGTCACTGGTCTGGTTTGAGGTCTCTAGCTTCTGCTACACCATACTGAATACTCACTAGGACTCCTTTCGGATATCTTGTGGTTGCCCCATGTCATGGAGATCCCACAGCTTTGGATCTGTACAGCCAGCCATTTCATGCATTCCAACAGTTCATCAATAAGGTAGATGTTGGGGTGGACCAACTCAAAGCCCTGGATCTGGACCTCAGTGGTAATTGAGCTGGTTAAGCCCACCGGCTCTCCTGAACCCACACCACCAGGATGAGCTCTCCGAAACTGCCTAGGCTAGCTCACTCATTTCCACAACAGACAAGAGGCAGGGCAGCAGGAGAGCTGCCCAGGCGAGGTTCAGGACCCACTCTCCCACTCTCAAGACCTCAGGTCAGCTCCCCAGGGCAAGGTGTGCAGGGAGGTAGGGTATCTCTCCCAGGCCCATACCATCTCACAGCAGACAAGGATAAGTCCAGCCCTTCTGTACTCATACCCTCAGCGCTGGCTCCTCGGCTCCCCCAACACCAGGGCCAGTTCTACTATGCTGGAAAGATGCAGGGTCTCCTCTCCTGATTGCCTCAGACAGTTAGGGCCAGGGCTTGCTCTGCATAGCCCTTGGACGTCAATATGGTCTAGGTGGCAGCCCGGACCAGGGATATCCACATGGCCTTTGCTGGTAATATGAGCCGTGAACATTAACACAGAACTCTGCTTCTATGTGGCCATGGACCCAGGCATGTCCCTTAGTGGCAGCCAGGTTGGGATTTCACCATGACCTCAGGTGTCAGGGCAGCCGATTCACATCAGGCTATTCCTCTCCATCCTCACATCTCCAGTTTCCTCTCTCTTCATAGTGTTCAAACTGTTCTACTTCTCTTTCTCTCTCCCTTCTGTCTCTCCACCACATACTTGCACACTATAGTAGCTCCCCCTGCGGATGGGCCATGTGGCTAGAGGGCCTTTGGGTTGTCTCCTTAGCTAAATTTTTAAATAAAAATAATAAATACTGTCCCTCTTCTTCTTTGCTCTAATTTAAAACTATCCTTCCATATACTTGCAAGTGCATGTAAACACACACATACATTCACACATATACATGTGTATATATATTTTCATATATATGTATTACTGGTGTGTATGTATGCATGCATGCGTGTCTATGTATACATATGTACATTTGTGTGACTCATGTGTTTTTGCAAATATGTGAGTGCACATGTGTGCACATATATGTTATTATAAGAGATTATTAAAAATTTTTGACCACAAAATGAAAATAGTAAGAAATTGCTGAAGAGGCGGCTTAGCAGTTAAAAGTGGTTGCCATACTTGCATGGCACCACATAAGCATCCATAACTCCAGTTTTAGGATATCTGATGCCCTCTTCTGGCCTCTGCTTGCACCAAGTATGCACACAGTACACACAGGGCACTTACACACATGCAGGCAAAACACTTGTACACATAAGTAAAATAAATAATTTTTTTAAAAAAAGGAATAGCACTAAAGGGACGTTCTTGATAATATAAAGAAAAAATATCAAAGCATTAACTTCAATTAGAAGGCACTGAAAAAAAAACAAAACCAAAAATAATAATTCCCTAAATTGGGCCAAACCAAGAAAGAGAGAGAGAGAGAGAGAGAGAGAGAGAGAGAGAGAGAGAGAGAGAAAATTTTCATGGAAACTAAAGGAATCCAAGAAACCCAACCTGTCTTAGTTCAGAAAATAGAGAAAAACAGAAAAGTAGAAATTGCCAAAGAAATACTAAAACTCTTAGAACTGACTGAAAGATCCTGCAGATTAAAACCTTCTGGAAGTATCTAAGCCCAAAAGGAGACTTTCTGCGAGTTTAAGAATATTGGGAATAAGGAAAAGGTTTTTGTTTTGTTGTTGTTGTTTTGTTTTAAGTTTAAAGAGAAAATACAGAAGAACCTGAAGGCAGAATGGCAGCAAACTTTTAAAGGCTAGCAGAATGCAGGATCATTAAGGCATACCTCCGACTCCCACTTCAGTAATGGAGTTTCTCCCTGCATTCTGTAGTCTACTATGCTGTTGAGCATGAGGGCTGGGCAGTGGCTAACGCATGGAGCGAGTGTGGAACATGCAGTCATAAATCCAGGCATGATGCACATCGCTATAGTCACAATATTGGGAGGTCGGTGCTGGAAGATCATGAGTTCAGGGTCCTTTTTGGACCAAGTTCACGGACAGCCTGGAGTAAGTGAGATCTTGTCCCCAAAAAAACAAACAAAACAACCAGTTCAGAGAGAATAAAGTCTACATATTCACAGAATCGGAGCCTGTCTGTCTCAATACATCTGTATCCTGCTTTCTAACAAGTTATGGGAGTATTGGCTTGGACCAAAAAGCAACCTACAGAGAGCTCACGGGACAAGAATCGTGGGAAAGGATAAAGGAGTTTCTCTGAGAATTCACTGACCTACATAACTGCTGGTGTTAGCTGGCTGAGGACAGAGAGCCTCCTCCTGCTGGTCTTGAGAGGGTGAAGTGCCTTGAGGAGAGACCACTTGTGTGGAAACAGCAAGTGTCCCTTAGGAGTTCAGAATTACCAGTAACAGTTCCTCCAGTTGGCAGTCAGTAAGAGACGGAACTGTGAACCCCAAACTGCACTTTTTTAGAGGAATGGCTGAGGCTCCTCATGGGATTGGAGCCCCAGAGGACACTTGGTCTCAGATTAATAAATCTACTAGGCAAAGGGCACAGTAGCCAGTGGTCCTAACCCATGGGGACATGACAGTAAGTTAGTGGCATTATAGTGGTGTCTTGGCGATTACAGATTGATATGTAGAAATAGAAGACGGCACATGGCCACTCTCCAGCATCATCTGGAAGCACCGTACTTGTCATGGAGACACAGTTTAAATGTCTGTCTTCTTCACATTTGTTTTGACATTTCGTTCCAAAAAATGACCTCTTTACATTTCTGCAGGGTTTTTGGTTTTGTGTGTGTGTGTGTGTGTGTGTGTGTGTGTGTGTTTGTTTGTTTGTTTGTTTTAATGATACTCCATGCTTTCACCACAGCTGTTAGTGTATATGTATTTCACCTCCTGGATTATAAATTCCTTGAAAGCAGAGATGACATTCCTTATGAACTTGTGAAGACATTTTAATAAACCACCAAGCCAAGAGTTCACTTCTGTCAGCAAGTAACGCTTCCCTGGCATCTAGGAGTTAAAGCATCAGCATTCAGCTCCTCCCTGATTTCTTGTGCTCAGCACAAGTGCAGATCCTGAGAGCTGATGGTCCTGGTCACCCAAAAGGGAAATCTCTTTGGAGAGGATGAGCATACATAGTTGAGCTCCAGCATTGCAGGTTATTAGAAATAGACATATGACTTTGGATGTTTGCAAATAACCCAGGGAGCCCCTCTAGCACCCTGTATGCTGTGGCCCTTGTAGAATCTGATGTTGTGTCACACGACATGGTGACTGTGCAGAAGAGTCAGTCTTCTTTGTAACACCCAGGTGTCTTATTGCGAGCACTCAGGTAGGTTTAAATAATAAATACACAGGAGCCAGGTTTAGAAACAAGCCTCCTGCAGCGGCAGAGACATTCTAGCCGGATTTGGTTAATTGAAATCATGCATAGAACTAAGTCCCCAGTCTGATGCGATCTGACAAAAATGATCATAGGATGAAATTGCCTCTCGCTGATCCCCACCTATCTTACATTTCAACTTACAGCAAGATTGAAGCAAACTGCTCCAATTTACTGCTCCCGACCTGCTGATAATGGACACTTTGCCGTGCACTCTCCCTTCATTACTGCTCAGGTCAGGGCTGTTAACAGGGACTCTTGCCACTTTTGACAGATAGTCACTACCAAGATGAATGGCGGTAGCCACATGACCACTTAGGACCAGGCCTTCCCTCTTCTGCACCTTCAAAATGCCTTTAAAAAAAATAAATAAAGATAAAAGGCCACACTGCTCTGTTTAACTCTTTATTAACTAGCAGAATCAATAGGCTCCAGGCATCCGTGACCCTATAAGTCCTTCACTGCTCAGCACTGAGACTATTTCAAAGCTACTACTTAACAGTATCTCTAAGAGAAACTTTCTAGTGAACTGCCTGGGTCCACTTTGTCCTCATGGAGATAGAAATTGGGCTGAAAATTGAGGAAGGGTTCTGGGCAAACATCTCAACTGTACGAATGACTGTGAGACAGCAGTAGCTTGTCAAAGCTTAAGTGGTGCTATTTAAGCATCAGAATTGCTGATTAGGAAAACTAGGCCGTATTCAACCATGCAGATGGATGGAAACTGAGAACGAATTCATTTCTTCATATGTTTATGATAGCCTCTCCTGAAAAATCTCTTTACATCAGTACTTTCAGATTATATTTATGTTTAGGAAAGCAAAGGCTTCATCCTTCCATTTTGTTGTCTTGCATGGATAGGCTCTGTTTTACAGGATGTTTAATGGAGGAGTTGTAAAAGAAATGAAAGAGCAGTGAGATGGCTCAGTAGACAAAGATGCCTGTCAACAAGTCTGACAACTTGAGTTTGAACCCTGGTTCCTACATGGTGAAAAGAGGGAGCTGACTCCCACAAGTTCTCCTTTGACCTCTGTACACACACACACACAATAAAAAAGAATAGCAAACACTTTATAGTAAAAGATTTTTTAAAAAGCTAAACAATTGAGTACATATGCCTTATACTTCTGGTTTTACTTTGTATATGAACTAATCGATACAATGTATAGGAACTAGTTTACACAGTGCTTCAGTTTGTAGCTGGCTCCTGATATCCTCATTCTTTTTTGCTTTTGACAAACAGTCGAATGGGCCCCCACAACTCTTATTAGATTTACACAACATTGTCTTGTTCACTTTGCTGCATGAAATCAGATGAACTATTAAATACCGTAATCTGTTATCCACCATTAAAATTAATTGATTTTTCATGTCACTTTAGAAGGAATGAATTGTCTGGAGAATGTCTCATAAACAGCACAACAGAGTGGAAAAGCTGTTTTATTCCCCATCATTTCTAGTGAGGTTGAGCAAGGTGATAACTCCACTGGTTTTTCTCTCCACAGAAGTCTCAAAAAATGTAATTATTCCAACACTGTTATTTTTATTGCTTTATGATCATGCTTACAAATGGTACGGTCATATTCAATAATTAGACTCAGTGGATAATGGCCATACTCCTGAAAAAGACTCAACGATGTGAGGATGCTTACTGTTGTCCTGGGAGAGGTTTGCCTGCCATACAAGGACTTTTCCAGTACAGTATGGTCCCACCATCAGGATAATATAATTTGAATGGACCTGTCATTAAGAAGAAATAAAGTACAACCAGATAGAAATACTCACAGCTGAAATGCATGGGTAACAATTTGTTGTGTTTCCTGAAAAAAAAAATACCCTTGTTTTCCATTTTGCTTCAAACATTACAGAGCTAGGTGATGATGATATCATAGATTTACTGGAAAAGTCTTCTGTGCCAGACACTGTACAAATATATCCAACAAGCATCGTTTTCATTGAATCTGAAAAATGCCACCATGAAGTCGGCATTAGTTTTACCTTCCTCTTACAAGTGGGGAAACTGAACCATAAAAAGACTAAGCAGGGAGCTGGAGAGATGGCTCAGTGGTTAAGAGCACAGACTGCTCTTCCAGAAGTTGTGAGTTCAAATCCCAGCAACTGCATGGTGGCTCATAACCATCTGTAATGGGATCCAATGCCCTCTTCTGGTATGCATGAAGTCAGGGTACTCATATACATATAATAAATAAATAAATCTTAAAAAAAAAAAAAAAGAAGACTAAGCAGCTCGTCCAAGTTCACACAGGTAGTCACAAAGCTGTTGGGCTGTGAACCAGACCATATCATACTCACATCAAGCTCCTGACTCTTACGCTCAAGGGCCTTTTTGATCGTCCTAAAAAGTCACTGTCAGTTGACATTAAACTGCATACAAGAGGCTTAATTAATTGCTCACTGTTTTATCGTAAAAATGGTTCTGGAGCCAGGGTTGTGGCTGAGTAATAGAGGACACCTTTCCATACGAGGGTCTACAGTTCAATCTGTGCACAAATAAGAATTATACTTCTGCTTATAAGCAGCTAGTTCATGCAAGGTAGATCATAGCTGGTTTAAAGACTGTCAATAGAACCTCTTGAGGAAATTGCGCACGTATGTATGTGTTGTGTGTGCATGTGTGCCTTCACATGAAAACCAACAGCCAGATGTTGAGTTACTCGATTGCTCTCTGCTCTATTTTTTGTTTGTTTGTTTTTGTGTATTATGTATGTATATACTTGGGCATGTGTGTGTATACATGTGGAGCCAAAGATCAGTGTTAGGTGTCTTTCACAGTCTCTCTCCCCCTTGATTTTTGAGCCAGAGTCTTTAACTGAATCTGGAACTCACTGATTCAGCTACCCAGCAAGCTCTGGGGAATCCATCGGTTTCTTTTCCACCTGCTGTGACATCTGGCTTTTCACATGGGTGCTGGGGATCTGAACTGAGGTCCTCCTGTGTGTATGGCAAGTGCTGTACTAACACAGCCATCTCTGGTGACTCTCCCCTTAATTTCTGAGACAGGCATGGGGAAGCAAGCTCCCTTTGGCAGTAGCTTTCCCCTGTGTTCATGGGTTGTCACCTACCTCTCCTGATCATGTGTTCTGTGGAGTTCAGTCTTGTAAGGCAGTCCCAGAATCACATAAGCCAGTTCCTCAAAATCAGCCTTAACATGCATCTGCTCCTGGTCCTACTTCTCTGCTTGAACTCTGTGGGATGTTGATTCACACAATTCACATGCTCTCAGGCTCAATTTTGTGTCTAGGTAATGCCAACACTTTTCTCCCTCTTCTCCCTCTCTCTTAGCCTGCCACCAAAGCCGTATTAATGCTCTCACACCTCTTCTCTCAGTACTTTGCACTTAATTCTTTTTGAGGGATAATATGTGCACTTTGCTAGATCCGAGACTACAGAATGAATGAAACGCAGTTTGTTTTCCAGAACCTCATTTCTCACCCCTTAGTAAAACATGTTCATATCTTCTCCATCGTAGGAGAGATGTGGGAAACTGCTCAGCCAGGAAAGGCTGCACAGATCTTAATGTGTCTCATGAAACTCACATCTCCAGTGCCAACTCATGAGCCCGGATGTTCTTTTCCTTGCCTTTAGCAGGAGGGTAAAGACTTATGGCTACATCTCCTGTCTCATGCATTAGCTAGTAACCTAGTATTTTGCTGTTGGGGGTATAATCTGGTTAATTTAAAGAGAACGGGTAAAGCTGGTGTAGGTAGTCAAGCAATGAGAGATCCATGGGAGATCCATATCGATCTGGGTTCAGTCTCCAGCACCAAAAAAGAAACAAAGAATTCGATGTAAAATCACAGGAACCACAGATGACGACTTTTGGCCAGAACTATGGAATTATCCCAGCCACTGACTCGTAGTGAAAGCCAGCTTTGCCACAGCCAGAAAAGGTTTGGATTCCATTGTATTTAACTGGAGCCCCCGCCCCCGTCTCGGCTCCTGTCCTGCCCCAACGTGCTAATGCAGGAAAGCTCACCCCTCACTCCCCCAGACTCCCACTCAAAAAGCCTGGAAGCTGTCGCTCGCTATCAAACCACATCTACCTCTCAGTTCCGCGGTTAGTCCCTGATCACAGAGAATCTGACCTGAGAAACCAACGTAGCCAAAAGAAAGCTGAGAAATAGTGGGAAGGTTTCGTCCACCTCACCCACTGTCCAAGCCTGTGGTGAGTATATCGCGCTGGCACTCAGAACTCCACTTGCAAGGAATTCTGGGAAACAAGGCACTTGGCTTCTCACCTGCTTGCAGTAGGGAAGGATCAGAGAAGGCAGTTGGGGTGGTTGAGTTACAGCCCACATTTCCCACACAGCTGTTGGTGTTTAGCCTGGAGAGCAGTGATATAACCTGTACACAGATAGGAAAGGACAGCTTGTTAACAAAGAGCCCTGGTGTCTTCACAATCATGAGCACACTCAGAAGTTTCTGTGAGAGGTTCAACCAACCTTGAATCAAAACTATCCTCTAAATTTTACATCTAGGGCCAGGGAGATCGCCCAGTGGGGCAAAACACTTGCTGCATAAACCTAGAGTTTGAATCCTGGAACTCACTTAAAGATGGAAGGAGAGAGCTGATGTCACAAAGTTATCCTCTGACCTCCACATGTGCACCATGGGGTGTATGCACTCATACACCTCCCCTACTTCACCCTATCCCCAGACACAAATAAAAACATGTTTTTAAAGTTACACCTTGGGGCTGAAGAGATGGCCAGGTGGGTAAGAACATTTAACTGTGAAAGTGAACAGACCTGAGTTCAAATCTTCAGCATTTTTGTAGAAAGCGGCATTCTATCTCAGCGTTGGGAGTGAAGACAGACAGATTATTGTGAGCTTGCTGGCCAGCCAGACAAGCTTTGTGTTCGATGATGATCTCTGCCTCAAAAAATAAGGTGGGTAGTCATAGAGGAAATGCTTGATGTTCCTCTGGCTTTTGCATATGCATTCATGTGCATGTACCTGCACACACACTTCTGCATACCCCACTCACACATCCAATATGAATACTATATACAAAAAAATATTGTTTAATTACACCTGGCTAGGTACAGTAGCGCACACCTATAATTTCAGCACATAAATGGAAAGAAATCACAAGTTCAAACCCAGCCTTGGCTATATGAGATTTTTGTTTAAAAAAATAATAATAAAATTTTAGCAACAAATGTACTTCATTATTAGTCTCTAAAATTTGTTACGTTTACATGTCATCTACATTGGATATAATAAACACAGAAGTGGGTGAGAGGGCTTTTATTGTATGTTTTATTCAAGTGTCATGGAATTTTATGCAAAGGACATGAACATCTGGGAATCTTGGTGTCTGTGGGGAGTACCACTCCCCAATATTAAGGAGTAACATGTATATTGAATAGACAGGAAGTCCTGGTTGAGAAGGTTCCTTTGCAAGTACTCACTACACGTATTCTTAATATTCTAGATTGCTCTCTACCCAGCACTTCTCAGCCTTGGCACTAGTGATGCTAGATCACAAGTCCTGGTGGCTATCCTGTGCCTTGGTGCCTGGCTCCTACCCAGCAGCTGGTTGCCTGGCAACAGTGCCCTTCCACCATTTGATAACCAAAACTATCCCTAGGACTGAGGATGTACCTCATAGGACATTTGTTTAGCATGCCTGAAGTCCAGAGTTCTGTCCTCAGAACATTCAGGGGGAAGGGCAATGGTGTTTATAACTTGCCTAACATGACCTGGTAACTAAAATTACTCTTTGCTGAGGATTTGGTGCTATGTGCAAAAGAGTCTTGCTGTGGTAAGAGCATGAGGACCTCAGTTCAGATCCCCAACACTTATATAAAAACTTAGCATGGCCATGTGTGGTGCCTTTAACTCCAGTGCTAGGGAGGCAGAGGCAGGCACAACCCCAGAGATTTGAGGCACAGCCTGTGTAGTTGAAATAGCAAGCCCAGGTTCAGTAAGATAAAGGGTCTCAAAATATAAGGTGGAGGACACCTAAAGTGGACCCATGGCATCTGCATGCACACCTGCATGCATATATGCATGCCACCATATATACCACATATACAGTTGCACTTGGCTAACAATCGTCATCCTAAGTGCTCAAGGTCAAGGTTCTGGGTGATCAACTAATAGTTGCTAGAAATTAAAACAACCAACACTGCATCTTCTTACTATTCTTTCCTTCTTGTCCTATGAGGTCAGACACCACATGCTCATTCAAATCAGGTTGAAGTGATTTGGAAAGAATGGAAAACACCATTTTTCCATTATTGAAGAAAGCCTGGGACGGCCCCAGTCTCCCCTCCTGCATCCAGTGACTCTGTAATTCCACAGATCATGAGAGTGGGTTTATCTTTGAAGATCTCACTAAGCTTTATTGACCTTCATTTTTATTCACACTAAGAGGACACAGTGGTGTGACTGGATCTTGCAGCCCCAGTGGGGAGGCAGCCTGTACAATGATCACAGACTGAAGACAGATGATCGTTCGCTGTGTCTTTGTCACTCTTTCTTCTACAGTTGTGTGCTTACAGCTGCAGCAAATATCCAGTGTCCCAGGTCACTAAGTGAATGGGACTATGCCAGTCAGGTCTCCTCTAAGAGCACGCATATTGAACCCCAAGCCTGTGGTTTCCTAAGGGTGTTCTTAGCCCCTCCAGGCAGGCAAAACAAACTACCATCCTCTCCACCAGCACAACCCAGACTTTCCATCTCTGTCTTTCCTGACGCGAGAAAGACCATTAGCACTGAACGAATGTATCTCCCTGTGAAAACACATTTCTGTTGTCTGGGGCATGTCCCAGTGAAGTGCCTGATTCTTGCATCCCTCCTTCTCTCTGTCCTGTATGAATACATTGGTGCCTCAGAAGCCCCAGAGCAACTCAGCAGCACATACCTTTCCTGCTCACTAAGGTGACTAAGTGTTTGCTTCTGTGAGATGAGCAGAGAATGAGCCAGTGGTTCTTATGTTTCTTTGCTTACACTAACAACCCATGCCACTTTGAGTCGGCCACCAGAAGCATTCAGTAAAGACCTACCTGTTTCCTTCGCAGCACCTAAAGAAGCAAGATGTCCTTGGTGAGGATATCCCTAGCTGGATCGAAGCAGTCCATGGCTTATATATTCCCCGGCATGGACAAAATACTACACTAAGACCTTGATCTCTGCATTAATGACAACATTCTCTACAGCTGGCACATGTGGGGAGTGGCATATATCTATCTGAGGGAGCTTCTGGGAGGGAACGAGGTCACAGAGCAAGCCCTCAGGTAGGCTATGTCAACTCTAAGCATTTCTGTTTCTATCATCAGCACAGCCACCTGTGAATCCCTCATAAAGCTGACTGTGCAGAGGAACACAAGGGGTCAAGTTTTGCATTAACTCACCCAGTAGTCTAAAGTAACCATGAAGAAAGCAGAGATCCCTGGGGAAGTGAAACTACAGGTTAACAAAATTACACATGCACCTGCTACCTGCTGCATGGTGCCTTCAGGGCATCTGTTGAAATAAATTCAGAAAGAGTACCGTACTAACAAACATATTGCATATTAATACAATAAGGAGGAACCAGGTTTTAAATGTCTTTAAATAGCCAAGGGATCTGGCTTCTTTATATTTTTTTGGATGAAGTTTTCGGTTTCTACCAGTCTCAGTACGTTGGATAGAAGCTACACTAAGATGCTACAGCAGACACCCCCACCCCGGCTATAGAGGAAATGTAGGAAACAGCTCCAGGCAAAGCAAAATTGAGCAATCAAGCAAGCGGGCCTGTGTGGATGTGAGGCCAAAAAGAAAAGCAAAACAACGTGAGTTTTGTGGTGTTTATGCACCATTTTGAGTAATATTTGGAGGTGAGGCCCCCTGAAGTTCTTTTTGCTAACTCCTCTACAGATGGTTTCGTAACTGGACTCCAGGTCCTCTGGAAGACTTACGGCTTCTTAGGCTTAAATCAAGCTTCTTTGGTTAACTGGTGCTGAATGCCTGCAATAAATACTCCTCCACGCCAGCTGACTTCTAGGTATTTTGATACTGCACTGAGTAAAACAAGCTACGTGTGTTCCTTCATGGAGCTGATAAACCAGCCGGGGACAAACAAGGTATTCAGAGCTCTTACTGTGGGCAGGGTGGTCTTTAAGCCTTTGCTTTGCTTTGCTGTATTATTCCAATCCATCCCACCAACTATGGAAATACTGTTGGTCCCATTTCACTGGTGTAGAGACTGAGGCTAAGCAAGATGCTTAAGTTCAGCAGTCACAGGCACACTTCTTCTAGGCCACTAGCAGTAACTAGTAAGGCAAGGCAATTTTACTGTGCATTGGAGAGTCTAGTGCCAATACTACAACCTCTAAGTGTTAGGTTTCAAATCTGGGACAAATGACTGAGGTGCCTATTTAACATATCAAATCGGACCTGCCTAACTGCTAGACTCAGACTCTATCTGCACCTGTTATAGGGTTCTCCTGGCTGGTATGTGCTTTCCTCCATCCTGAACTTCTCCAGCCCAGGGGCTGAGCTACCAAACTCTCAGAGATTCTTCCATATGTAATCCAGCTACCTTGGTTACCTGCCCTCTTTGTACCTTTGGGCCTCCTGGCTGCTGCACCTGGTTTCCTTGCTCTCCTCTCTCACTTTCCCTCTCCATCTCCCTACATGGCTCAAGGTCATGTGCACTCTGGACTCCCCCGGATATCCCTGCCTCTGGCTATGCTCTCCCACATATGGCACATTAAAATGTTTCCTCCACCAGACCTAGGGAGAGCAGGCATGTCCTTTCTTTTTCCTTCCTTCCTTCCTTCCTTCCTTCCTTCCTTCCTTCCTTCCTTTCTTCCTTCCTCTCTTTCTCTCTTTCTCTTTTTTCTTTCATCTGGAGCAGAAACCCAGGACCAGTCTTGTTTGCCTTCGTTTTTTCTGTTTTCTGTTTTCACTTACTAAGGGAGATCATTGAACACAGCAGGAAGAACACACCTCTCCTCACACATGCATAGCATTGGTATCCACTGGCCTTGGAGACCAAGTTTCCTCATTCTGTTGGCTGACGTAAATCTGCTCCTGACACAACCAAGGAACTTAATTTGTTCGCTCTGTGCCTAGGGAAGGGGAGTTTTGTTCCCCTTTGGATGCCCTCCTCAGGGGACTCCCTTGTTCATCAGGAAACAGAGAGGAGAATTAATTTTACATGATGTGGTTGCAAGAGACAGTTTCAAGGAGGGAGCAAACTTTGTAGGGCCAAAACAGCAATGAAGAGATAAAACAGAAATGTCTACATCGAGGGCATCACCCAAACATCAACATACACATCTATTACATGTCAAATAACAACAACAAGGACAACAGAAGTGACCACACACAGCCGGAGGCATAGTGTTGCAGTGAGAACAAAGACAGCCATAAATATTCCAGAGAGCCAATAAAAGAAGATGAAGAAGGAGGAAAGGGGGGGAAGAAAAGAAAGAAACACAGAAGTGGTTAGCTCTCCAGTGTAATGGGCTCCATAAAAGCTTTCATTGTTAAGGGAGTCGCTTTAGTAAGAGGTATATGAAGAAAGCTGAATGAATGTGAGAAATTGCATGTAATAACCAGAGCCCAAAGATGATTATCAACCTCTGAATCCTGTATTTTGGAGCTAGTCAGTGCTGCTATTAGAAGATTGCCATTGTAAGTTAAAGAAAAGCTTGTGTGGTATTTCCCTCCCCCTTCTGGGGAAACAGAAAGTCAATATAGGCTTCTCCTCTGCGGTAAGTCCGTTTGTGTGAACAATTATTGTAAAGATGTAATCCAATCTCACAGTGTTTCCCAAAGTCTAACTCCTGTAAACTTTTCCAGCAGAATTCTGCACATACAACTTGCCCCAGCCACGAGCTGAACATCAGCAGGAAGTGGCTTCCTTTCCCATCTGCCCTCCATCCTTCATCCCATTCTTCAGCCATCTGTTTGTTTTGTCCCTGCCTATTGACAGGACAGTGGGTGACATTTAAGATAGATAACCTGTCTGCAGATCAACTACCCAAAGACTGGTCAACCAGAATCATAAAGAACAGAAAACTGTATGTTTGTTTGTTTGTTTGTTTTTGTTTAGTATTGTTTTTCAGCATCAGGCTTTTTGAGTGGTTTTCCTGTGTTCGGTGGGAAGCCCAGGGTGTCCTGTGCTTTTCTCAACAGATGGCAGCAGCAAGGTCTTCTAGAATGTTTGTATATGAGGGTGGGGTAGATTGTTGAGAGATGATGACATTGCTAGGCAGATGCTAATGATTGGTGTTTCTGAAGCTGTGTCTGATGCAAATGAAACGTCCTAGGATAATAGTTGCCTTTTCTCATATACCCCAGGCTTGCCTTGAGATTTATGTAGCCCAGGCAGGCCAGGAGGTTTATGTAGCCCAGGGAACTTTGAAATGCAGATCTTCTCTCAGTCTCCACCTCCCAGTGCAGCAGCTCCAGGTATTCTAAACCCAGTTTGTGCTGTGCTAGGGACCGAAGCGAGGCTTCCTCCACAGAAGGCAAGCTCTCCACCAACCAAATCCTGTCTCAACCTCAACAATTATATTTTTCTTGCTTGAAACTGCCCCTGACTGGGAGTCTCTCAGTAACAGGGACGATGCTGAAAATCCAAAAGATCCACGTGAAATCACAGTGAAACTTATTTGGTCAGATAACCCTGAGATGGACTATGTATCCAAATCTCTACTAAACAGTTCAAAAACATTTACTTAGAATTTGTAGCAGGGCAGGTAAGGTGGCTCAGTGGGTAAGGTGCTTATGTGCAAGCTTGATGAATTCAGTTTGCCAGTCTGATGAGGGAGAACTGCTGTCTACAAATTGTCCTCTTATCTCCATAAGTGCACACACACACACACACACACACACACACACACAGAGAGAGAGAGAGAGAGAGGGAGGGAGGGACAGAGAGACAGAGAGACAGAGAGACAGAGACAGGCAGAGAGACAAAGAGAGACAGAGAAACTGAGACAGAGAGACAGAGAGACAGAGACACAGAGAGAGAGACAGAGAGACAGAGAGAAACAGGGAGACAGAGAGACAGAGAAGTGAAGTTAAATTTTTCTTAATTGAAAATTTAAAAGCACAAGGAGCTACTTCCTCATCACAGACTCCTAGGAAAGTTCACTGGGACTGTTCTCTCCAGTGTCCTATAAGTCCTAGCAAAGGAAAGGTCCTGAGGCCTGAGGGGTTTTTGCTTCACCTGAAGTCTGCAGTTGACTAGTTCTTTATGACTGAGAACCAAAGGCAGTGATGAACGAAAGAATTTATTGTTGCTAAGGAGAAATGAGAAGACATTTCTGAGTAGCTACTTGATCTCCAAAAGGGGCAAGAAGTTCTGGTCTTGTGAGTGACTGTCAATAGCTACTACACCGTGCGTTTCAAAAACCTAGAAAATATGCATTTTAATGCTTTTCCCACAGAAAAATAATGAAGTTGTAGAAGTATGTAGCCCAATCAGTAGAGAGCTTGCTTAGCACAAAAACCAAGTTCAACTCTACCACCAGAGAAAACCCAGAGCTCACACCTGTAATCCTATTACCCAAGAAACAGGTGGAGACAAGAGAATTCCAAGTCATCCTGATCTATATAAAAAGTTAGAGGCCAACCTGGGCTCATTTATAAAACAAGAGAGAGAGACAGAGGAAAAAGAAGAAAAAGAAGGAGAAGAAGAAGAGGAGGAGGAGGAGGAAGAAGAGGAGGAGGAGGAGGAAGAGGAGAAGGAAAGGAAATAAAAAAGAAGGGAAGGAAGGAAGGAAGGAAGGAAGGAAGGAAGGAAGGAAGGAAGGA
>NW_021604668.1:1326082-1356570 GCF_004785775.1 Grammomys surdaster | reverse complement strand
GGAAGGAAGGAAGGAAGGAAGGAAGGAAGGAAGGAAGGAAGGAAGGAAGATGTTTGAGGAGATAAGTAGGTTACATTTGCCCTGATCTAATCTAAAACCCCCCCCCCCGTCTGTCTGTCTGTCTGCTTGCCTACCTGGGCTACATTTTGAAGGTAAATAAGATTTGCCAAAGAGTTGGATAGATACTTTCAAAATAAAAAAGGGGAATCCAAGGGCAGCATTCAAAGTTTTGATTTTTACTATTGATGATTTAACACACTTATACACTGAGATATGGTCGTATCTACCTTCTATGTCTCCCTGCCAATGCCCCCAATAGCACTTCCTCCATATCCCACCATCTTCTTGCTTGATTTGACAACCCACTAAGTTATTTAGTCAAGTTAATGTAAGTCAATTAGTGCTGGGCACATATGCATGGGTGTGAGGACATTTACTGGAGGATGGTAACCTACAAGTCACTACGCCCTCAGAAAAGAATGCTTCTCCCTCCCCAGCAGCTATCACCTGCCAGCAGCTCCTCAGGGAGGCCTGTCGATCACCTCCCCACTAATGCTGGAATTTTGGCTGGCTTGATCTTGTACAGGTGTTCACAGCTGCTTTGAGTTCGTGAGTGTGATAGACATGTCACATCTGGAAGGCAGCATTTCACTACATTTCTCTATACCCTATGACTCTTACATTCTATATTACTTTTTACCTGAGCAGCAGAAATATGGGGTGCCATTTGCAGGATCTGGGGAATACAGCTAGAATAGGTTGGGTTGAGATAAACCTCCAAAAGGGAGCTACCAGGAAGGTGTTTGTATATATACCTCTGGAGTCCGGTTGGAAAGAAGACAGTGCTGGTTAACACTGGGCTCCCAGGAACTGGAGGAAGAACCCCAGCATGAAACATGTATCTTTGTGGTAAAGACTCCACCTTTGCTACTATGTAGTCCCCAACATGAAATCACCGTCATCATAAAGAATGTATACATTTTGCTCCTGCAGCCAGCAACCAGGCTCAGAAATGTCCCCAAGAATCAAACATAAATTTAGAAATTACGAGCATGTAAGTAACTCTGGAATCCGTGGAACTAGATAGTGGCATGTATAAATGAAGAAAAATAAGAGAAGAAATTCTAAATGAAGTTGTGGGCAGTGCCAGGTTGTTGTGATTTGAATAGGAATGGCCACCATTAGACTCAAGTGTTTGAGTGCTTGGCTTATAAGAAGTGGCACTATTAGAAGATATAGTATTTTTTAAGTAGGTGTGGCCTTGTTAGAGGAAGTGTGGGCAGGCTTTGAGGTCTCCTAAACATAAGCTACACCTAGTGTGGTACACAGTCTCCTACTGCTGCCTTTGGTTCAAGTTGTAGAACTCTTATCCCCTTCTCCAGCACCATATCTATCTGCATGCTGCCATCCTCTCTACAATGATGATAATGGACTAAACCTCTGAAACTGTAAGGCAGACCCAATTAAATGTTTTCCTTCGTAAGAGTTGCTGTGATCATGGTGTCTCTTCACAGTGATGGAAACACTAAGACACATGTGGAGAGTTGGGTAGATGAGAAGCTAAAAGGAGAACAAGAGACTGAGAAAGAGTTTCAGGTAGGAGAAGTGGCTGTCTGGGAAAAGCTACTGGCATTGAGTTTGGTGATGTGGCAATAGGAGCTTTGTGACCTGCTAGAAGCAGCTCAGTGTGGTGTGAGGCAGACGACAACCTAGAAGGCTTCAGCACCACCCCGAGCCCTCAAAATAGCAGCACCTGGAGGCAGGCTGGCTCTGGCAGCTGAACCCTGTATTAGAACTTTTAGAATGCCTTTGAATTAAGGAGTTTTCAGATTCCAATGATGTCAGCACTGGAAAAGAATTAGATGGGCCCTTTGGCTCAAAGGCCTTGGAGGAACAGAGGAAAAACCAACCTACTGCCATCATTTGAAAAGGCGCTTAAAGCTCTATACAAATCCCCAGTCCTGTTAATTGCCTGTTTCCTGTGGTTTAGGAATAAAAGCCAGGGCCTTTCATCTGGAGTCACTGACCAGTGCTTCATTCTGTGTACAAAAGTTGAGGAGGACATTTTCTGCTGAGCATCTGAACTCAGCATTACAGTGTTGTCAGTTGATTCTCACTGGTTTATACTTGGGTACAATAGCAACAAGGGACATCTGGGACACATGGGACTGTGGATGAATCCCAGCACCAAACTCTCCATTTTATACCCTCATTTCTAGGCAACTGTGGTGGTGAATTATTTCTTCATAGGCAGAACTCACTAGTTTCCCTTGTCATGGCTCTTCGCTCTGTCTTAACTGGTCATTCATTCCCTCATCCATTCAAAAACTGGGAAAGGAGCTGAGGATGTAGCTCAATTGGTAGAGTGCCTATCAAGCATGCAAGTCTTGGGTTCAGTCTTTAGCTTCTCATAAATCAAGTATGGTGCTATAGGCCTGTAATCTGAGCGATCGAGAGGTGGTGGCTGGAGGAACTCAAAGGCATCCCTGGATATATAGCAACCTTGAGACCAGCCTGGGTTACATGAGACCATGTTTCAAAAGAAAAGCCAAACAATGATAACAGCAAAGAAGTCACATGGAAGAGAGAAGTCCAACAATACAGCACAGAAGAACATGTCATGTTCTAAAAACAATTTATGAAACTAAGGCTTACAAAGTGTTGGCCAAGTCTAGATTCTAAGGACTTCAGAGGCGATGTTGAAAGAATGTTACATTCTGGAGGCACAACAGACTTTAAACTCAAGTGACATCTTGATCTGATTTATGTTTTAATGCTTGAGACAGGAGGCCAAGTTTAAGGGAGTAATTTACTGACTTTAATAGTGCAGGTGACTGGGTCAGGACAGAGTAGTTTTGGAGATATTACAGAGGAAAACTGACTGGGCTTGGAGAATGACTAGCTGTGTCAAGGAGAGAGGGAAATGGATCAAGGTCTCTAGCTTCTTTGGTCAACCTCCCAGCCAGGGATCATTGAGTCTCATTTCTTTATAGTCACTTAATATATGGTCAATGTGCTCTTAGGTGGTATGGTGTATCCACAAAGAGACTGATTTCTTAAGTGCTAGAGGTGGTTCAGTTAATGATCTTGTAAATTTCATGTTTGGTAAAACTTACTTCCTGGTCCATAGATGGCACCTTCCTGCTGTGTCTTCATGTGGTGAAAGGAACAATGGATCCCTGTTGGATTCTTTAAAAAATGCTGGAGTGCTATCCCTCGGAGATCCACTGCCTTGACCTATCATCACCACTCAAAGGACCCTCTACAAAGACCATCATCACACAGGGGTTCCTTTCTGAATTTGAGGGAGTATAAGCATCCAGCCCATGGTTGCTGACTCCCAATTCCCTGTAGTCATCAGACAAAATTGCTCTCAGCCCCTCCCCCATCATTGTCTTCTCTGCCAGGTCTGGATACAGCCCTCTCCTCTGCTCAAGCGTTTACCATCCCTTCTGTGTGGTCTTGCCTCCACTATGCCTGAGATGCTGTTTGGGGACTGGCTGTTTCTTCTTTCCTGATCCTTCCGTCAATCATGTCCTTCATGGCTGCTCTATGGTCCCTTTCCAATAGTTAATGCCCTTTGTGGAGCTCTCCAGGCCTTCTCCCCACCTGCTTGAGCTCTTCTGGGTGCCTGCAGTTAGCTGTCACAGTTCCCAGCCCCATCTGATGACCTATCTGCATTTCCTAAGTGAGCATTCACCTTCCCAGGGGCAGGTGCTTCCTGTCCAGCTCCTCTGGCAGGCCTGTACCAGTGACCTAAACCTGGGCTTGCAGACAGCTTGTACATCAAGTTGACACAAATCTAGACATACTTTGGAAAAGGGGATCTCAGTGAAGGAATTACCTCTATCATATTGGCCTGAAAGCATGTCTATAGGTAATTTTGACTGATACCTGATATGGGAAGGCCCAGACTGATGTGAGTGGACACACCCTGGATAGTTAGGGCTGTATTTGTATAAGCAAGCAAGCTGAGCAAGACATGGGATGCAAGCCAGTAAGCAGCTCTCCTCCATGCCCTCTGCTTCAGTTCCAACTTTCACATTTATCCTTTGAGTTTATACCCTGACTCCCCTCAGTGATGGACTGTTACCCAGAAGTATGAGATCAAATAAACTCTTTCCTCCCCAAGTTGGTCTTGGGCAGAGTGTCCTATCACAGCAACAGAACCCTAACTAGAATGACACTGATCTCAAAGCAGCCAGGTACAGGTTTCTGGTATTTTTCAAAGGTTGGATAAATAGCGTATGTGTTGATAAGTCAACCTGACTATATAAAATGCCTAAATCTCTCTTAGGGTGTTTTTTTTTTTAAAAAAAAAAATAAGTCAGACCATCTCTTGGCATTCCCCAAAGAAAGTAATTCAACCATCCTTTAGCTAATTAAAAGTGGGTAAAATGAGTCACTGAAACAGTTTTTCTTTTTAAATCCAACATTTGATTTTGAGGTACTGTAGAGTCTCATACAGATTTTCCTGGATCCTGCAGTGGTGACACAGCTGGGAAGTGACTGTCTATGAGAGTTAACTTTTCTGAAACTGAAACCAGACACTTAAAGGAACAGAGATTCATTCTGGCTCACAGTCTGAGAGCATCACTCCAGGGCAGGCACGGCAGTGAGAGCATGGAGAGTGGTCTGTTTATGTCTTGTTGGACACATCTGTTTCCTGCTTTGACAGCACTGTGATCAGCTGCCACAGTCATGCTCACCCAGCAGTCCTCCCAAACCATAACAAGTTAGCTCCTCAATGACATCCTTACTGACATTTGGGAACTATACATTCCTGCACTGGGTTCAGAGCTGTTTATGTTTTCTTACATCCCCAAAAGCTCGATTTTGATTTTTCTCTAAAAGTTCCCTTCACGCTTCACTTCTGAAAGAAACCATTGGTTCTTAAATAGTCCCTGACAAACAGCTGATGACAGTAGAGGACTAGTGAAGTCACTAGACTCCAAATGAAGCCTCAGCACTGGGCTTGACTTTCTAAAACTTAATAATGGTAAAAGGAGCCTTCCTATTTCCCTTCTGCTGGATCAAAAATAAGATTTCTAGGAGTGAAGAGATGACTTAATAGTTAAGAACAGTAGTTGCTCTTCCAGAGGTTCTGAGTTCAATTCCCAACACCTACATGGCAACTCATGACCATCTTATAACTGTAGTTCCATGGGATCCAATGTCCTCTTCTGATATGCATACATGCAGACAAAATACCCACATGTATAAAAATAAATAGAGAGATAGATGGATAGATATTAAAAATGAGATTTCTGTCCTGGATCTTCAGAGCTCTGTCTCTGCCTAATTAGAGGCAGAGACATGTTTTACAGGGTCTCTATAACCACAGCCTTTGGTACTTAGGAGCCCAGTGTGACCTGCCATGGGCTTCACAGTAGATTAATGTAAGGAAGAAAGGGAAGGAAAAGTTCAATATCAACTAAAGACAGCCTTTAAAATAAATTATGGGATATAGGTTGGTTAGAATGTTTGACTCACATGCACAAGCCCTAGGTTCTGTCCTCAGCACTCCAAAAACTGGGTGTGTTGCTATGCACCAGTAATTCAGCACTCAGGAGGCTGAGGGAGAGATTCAGATGTTCGAAGTCATCCTTTGCTACACAGAAAGTTCCAGGGCAATTGGGGCCACCTGACAACATCATTGTCATCAAGGCAAATTAGGAAATAATTCGGATTCCTTTTTCCTTTTCTTCCCTGTTTCTTTTCTCTTTTTAGTCAGATAGATTGTCCTGCATAGGAACAGCTGCTGTATTCAGGTGAGTGAGTAGTTCCTGTCCACAGAGGCCAAGCAGAATAGAATACGGCCCCTCCACTATCTACCCAGAGAACTTGACTCTCTTTCCTTTCAATTTGAGCATCAGGCCATGTTTCTTGAGCAGACTCCATGCATGGTGGTAGGGTTGGGGACAGCAGGAGGTGAAGAAGAAAGGATCAATATGCTTCTAAAGAGTCTCCAAGTGGAAGGTGCTGGCCCAGTAGGAAGTGGAGACTCTGGAGCTACAATCCTGAAAGCTGGGATGGGATCTAAGAGAGGTGGAGGCTTCCCGTGGTTCACACTGATTGATAGGCTTCATTGTGTCCTAGAGATTAGAAATATAAGAGAAACACCACGTGACAATTAGCAAACAGGAACCAGAAGAAACACATGACAGATCAGTAGATTTATGGAAAACAGTGCTGACAGGCCCATTTTTCAAAGTTCCATGTTTCACCTGCAGAATTTAAAATATAATAAAAAAAAAACTCCCAAGATTCTTCACATTTCAGATGCTTCGCTTAAGTGAGAGAATGCAAGTCAAGCGGGTTCTCACTTGTACCCACTTTCAGAGAGAGAGTTTCCTCGAATAGCTGTAGATGTCAGAACACATTTCCCTTTCCTCCACCTAACAATCCCAGGGTCACTGACGGCACAGACAGAAATGGGCAGAGATGTGCTCAAGCAAGAGGGTCCAAGTTAGCAGGCAGACCCAGGTGAAACGTGAGAGTATAATGTTTCTTAATGTTTCTTTTTTTCTTTGAATTTTTTCTTCCAACCTTCATCTTTTTTGTTTTTCTCCTTCAGTTTTCATTTCCCTTTCCTGTTTCTCTACAGAGAGAGAGAGAGAGAGAGAGAGAGAGAGAGAGAGAGAGAGAGAGAGATGGGTTTTATACTCATGCAAAATACCGTTAGCCGTCTACACACAGCTTAGAACAGACAACACCAGACCAAACGGTTGGGGGGGGAATTATTCAGGAGCTAGGGCAAAGGTGGGGGGAGAGAAATAGAAGAAGAAGATGGAGGAAGAAGAGAGTGAGGTCAGTGGGCTCTGCCTGTTTTAAATGGGCGGTGACATAGCCTCTCCCAGGTAAAGGTGAGGTAGTCAGGTGGATTCTGGGAGTGTATGGCAGTTGCCTTGGCAACGATGTGGGGGTCGTCTAGATGTGATGTCACTGGGTTTAGGGCCTGATACCAACACTAACACTTGGTCAAAGTTCAGAATCAGTGTAGTGGGAAAGGGTGCAAAACAAAAAAGTGGTCCAGGAGTGCAGGTAATCTATTCCACCTTAAAACTAGTTCACCTTAAAAGCACCTCCTCCCTCCTCCTTCTCCCTCCTCCTCCCTCCTCCTCTTTCCTCCCTCCTCCTCCAATCAACTATTCATTTCCCTTCAGCTCTCTACTGGATTCAACTCAGTTACAAAACACCTCCCACTTCTAAGGGACACCAAGAACTCTTCCCAGAGCACTGGCAAGCTTTCTACCTTTCTCCACAGGAAAACAAAAGCTGCACAAACAAAAGGGAGACCAGAATCTAAAACCTGGGTGATGTTGCTGGGTCACACCTCGACAGACCAGCAGCTGCCCAGCTGTGGATCACTGTGCCTCACTCCCTGGCTTAACCTGAGTCACCTGTTGAATCCCAGGAGAAATCTTGTTCTTCGGGAGACCTGGCTGGGTTTGGTGCTGGAGGCTTTTCAGCTTCTAATTACTGTGCTCGGAAGCGAATGAAGACAGCTTTAAAATAATGAGAACGCTGTTAAAGGAGTAGATGGTGCCGGGTGACAAAGAGAAGAGCTGGCTCTGTGTACAGTGTACATTTAGCCTGTCAGCAAACACACAGCCTTCTGCAGGTACCACAGAGATGCACGGACGGACGAAGGAGCTGTGAACCCGGAGGTTCTGGGTTTTGCTTTCACAAGCAGCTGCTGAAGTTAGAATAGCAGCTTAATAGAAATTAGAGTTTATCCTTTTGAATCTCCTAGCAATTTGCCTCTGTTGGGCCCGCGGTTCATTATGATGCAAAGAGAAAGGCTCCGGAACGGGGTGTGATTCAGGCCTGCATTCCCGTTGCCACGTTCAATTCAGCTGAAAGCCAGAAGTACAGTGAGTGTACTTCCTGGTCTTTGACCCTTCCTGGGAGCTTTTGAAAAGCGGAGTTTGTATAGAACACTAACCTCCTTCTCCACATTCACTGCCCATTAAAGTTAGTAAACCCACTCAGAGGCCGGCAGAAAACTACTTTAATTTTTTTTTTTACCTCTACCTGCCCCCTAGCTTAAAAACAGGGCGACCTCCTCTCCTCTGTCCTCAGCAAACTGAAGCAAGTAGCCTGGGAGACAGATGTTAAATGTCCCAAATCGTCTCTTGTGCTTTGGCACAAAAGGGCCAGTGACATAGAGGACAGTTGTTTTAAAATCTCTAAGCTTGAACAACCAAAGCAAGATAATATAAACACAAGGAGGGCGAGAACCAACAAGAATAGAATGTGTTTCCTGTGACTCTGCTGTAGACTTTAATCTGCATGGTGGTCTTCCTAAGGGACCAAGTTACAAACAGGCAGCCGTAGAGCAGAAAGGTTAAGCAACTTGCCTAAGTCTACCCAGCTAACTGGGCAGAGTGGGTCTATCTGCGTCCAGGAAACCTGAGTCCAAGTTCCCACTGCTGTCTCTCAGCACAAAAGGGAGCTGGACCCTGGGGATTCATGCAAGAAAGTTATAAGCAAATTCCAGGATAGATGGGTTCCAGAAGAAACATAAACAACTGACTTGTCCTTTTTTCTTTTAAAGATTTATTTATTTTTATTTATATGAGGCACACACCAGAAGAATGCATTGGATCCCATTATAGATGGCTGTGAGCCACCATGTGGTTGCTAGGAATTGAACTCAGGACCTCTGGAAGAGCAGTCAGTGCTCTTAACCGCTAAGCCATCTCTCCAACCCTTTGTCTATTTGTTTTTTAAAGGTCATTTAAAGTCAAGTTCAGAATCGATGAGGTTGAGTTAAAACATAAATGTACACTGGCTCAAAGTGAGGCTACTTAACACTAAGTAGGGCTAGTAGTAACCAGAGGCCCTAGTACCTGGATGCTATGTTTAGCAGTTACTGTGAAGAACAACAGGTTCATTTGGCCACTAAGTTAGTCTACACTTCTCTAGCTTTTCCAGCTGAAGGTGGACTCTGGAACAGAGGTTGAAGTCAATCCTGTTAGATTAAAAATACTGTCAAAACAAAAATTGCACAGCAGAAAAAACTCAAAGATTCAAATCAAATCACAGGAACCTTTAGTTCCCCAAACACCTGCCCTGGGGCAAAGCAAAGAAGCTAATTGGTGTGCACTGAGCTTGCCAATCAGAAGATTCTCAGGGTAGGATGGAAATCCCCTCAGGCTGTGGAAGCAGTAGGGATTCTAGGCAGTGAATAGGCCCCAGAGGAATTGCCCAAGAGCAGCACAAAGAAAGGTTTTTGCTCTCTGGTCACTAGCCTGAGCCTCTAGGCCTCCAGGGGGACTTTTAGAGGGTGTGATGAACTCAGTAAAAGAACTGGAGAACCCTCCTAGCCTGTCGGAATTGTAGCAGGTGCCAGTGACTCTGCTTAGGTAACTGATCATTTACTTGAGCAAAATCTGCCCTCTGTATAAAAAACGAAAACAAAACAAACAACAACAACCAAACCCGAAGGAGATGGTGGCATTAGCTCTGATGATATCAGCTTTGAAACAAGGCACTCAGGTTGAGCATTGAGGTCTGTGCCAGGTGTGAATGCAGAGAATTGGAAACTTGCCACACACTCCACCGGACAGCCAGCACTGATAGATTCTGACAGTCCCTGGGGACCTAGCACCAAAAGCTTGAGGATGAGGTGCCACAGCAGAGTCAGCCCCTGCCTGGGGGTGGGGTGGGGGAATGAGTACAATGAGCAAAGAGGTTCTGGAGGCAAGACATCTGCACCGCTGTTCCCTCATGGGGCAACCAGCACACTGCAGGGCAAGGGAGACTGGCAGAGCAAGGTTTTGTTAGCAGCCATGGATAGAAATGAACAGTGAAGGTGAGTTAATGAGAAGGAAGAGCCTCATGAGTAATATATTCACCAGTGTAACTAGAGTTTCAGTGTAACCAGCAGGCTTCACTCAGCCACTCAATTAAGAGAGGAGAACCAGTGAACAGCAGAGAGAAGATTCACTCAGTGTGACACATTCAGAAGAGACAAAAAAAGAATCCAATGGCTCCAACTACAGTTCCTCTTTTAAAAAGTTTTTTTTCAAGTTTTAATTGTGTGTTATTGTTAAGGGTACAAAACAACACTGGTCAGTGGTGGCGCACGCCTTTAATCCCAGCACTTGGGAGGCAGAGGCAGGTGGATTTCTGAGTTCGAGGCCAGCCTGGTCTACAGAATGAGTTCCAGGACAGCCAGGGCTATACAGAGAAACCCTGTCTTGAAAAACCAAAAAAAAAAAAAGAGTACACAACAACAACACACCAAAACTCCTGGTTAAGAGAGTAAACTCTCTGGCTTGGGTGGACACTGGACACTTCAGCTATGCTTCTTTGACTAAGGGACCATCCTTAGAAGGTTGCCGATCTTCATCCTCATGCTAAAGAGAGGTTGGGTGGAATAGTTAGCCCTTTAATGAGATACTGTACTTTTTCCTTCCCAGAATTCCTGCCTCTAAGATAGTAGCTCACAGACTGCAGCCTTGCTAAGAGTCCTAAGTCTGCTTGCTTTTCCGAGTTACTTAACAAAAAGCATAATTTCTCCTTTTTGTCTATCTCCTTTCTAAATGCAGTTTTCCTAAGACTTTGGGCTCCCCACCGCAACCCCTACCCCAGGACAACATTTTGGGCTTCCTTTCTCTCTCCCCCTCCACTCCCCCTCCCCTCCCCCTCCCCCTTTCCCCCCCACCTCCCTCTAAATCTTCCAGCCTTACAGCCTTGCCCACTTCATCATTGCTCCACACCAGCTTCAATGGCAGGGCTCCCCTACCCCCACTTTTTTACTCCTCTGGGCAGGTGCTAAAATTTACAGCTTGCCTGTCCTCAGGTCTTTCTTTAAACTATAATAAAAATGTCCTTGAGCTTCTGTTTAAGCACATTCCTAAAGCCTGTTCTTAATGAGACTAAGAACCCCAAGAGGGGATCCTGATTTTCCCTGCATCAGTACGTGTATATGCTCGTAGGTGCCTGTGGAGGCCAGAGATGTATCATCTTGGATCTGAAGTCAGAGGCAGTTTTCAGTCTCCTAACAATGAGTGCTATGAACCAAACTTGGATCTTCCAGAAGAGCAGCAAGAGCTCCTAACCACTGAGCTGTCTCTCCCACCCCACAAGTCCATCTTTGAGATACTGACATGAACTTCAGATTTAAGTAGAGAAGGGGTTGGGGATAGGGGTTTGCATGATCAGGCAGTTCTAGTGAAGGTACGGTCTAGTGAATAACTGCCTTAGCTCTGGTCCTGCTAAGCAATGCCAAGAATGCTGTTGGCTTGCAAGGTAAGCTGATTCTAATGAGATCATTATTTCTTCTTTGGGGAATGGCCTAGCCAACATAGATGACTGACCTGAAAAGGGTGTGACCTGGCCCTCATGGATGACTGTCCCTACACAGGGAATGGCCTGTCCTAGTTTGCCCTTCCTAGAATCCAAAGTGACTACAGATTTAGGACAATGATGTCTCTGTTCCTTCAGCCTTGCAGGAAGAGGAAATTGACCTGGCAAAGGAATACTGTGAGTGACCATACCTGTGCACAATCAGACATGAATCTAAGTACAAGAGACAAACACAAAATGAGAGCAGAGATGACAGGTACCAGTCTTTCATCCTACTTTTAGTTGCCCTCTGGGCCCACATGAGGAATTGGTGCTGTCTAGCAAAGGGAGTGTCTCACTGCCTGTTAAAGGAAAAATTGCATATGGATACTTGTGTGACTCTTGCTTACTATCTTTGCAAGAGCCTTGGGTCAATAGCCAGATGCTGAAGGTTAGACTCACGTAGAGCGCCTATCTGATGAGTGTACCAGAGAACTACCTCACCTTCCTGAGACCATAAAGCACTTACCCAGAAGCAGCATTTACATTTTACAAACCTAAGTCCAATTCTGGGGAACAATTCTCATGATGGAATCTTTCAAGCAAGAAGTTTATTGGATGGGCTCTCAAGAGAACTATACCTTTGGGGTTGTGAAGATGAGGGAAGCTAGATAGGCACAGAGGACAAAGAGATCTTTGCATGGTTGGTACCCAAAGCTGATACAATAGCAGCACCCCTCTTCCCCAAACAGCTAGAACCAGTCTGGTTGTCTAAAGTGGCTGCTAACTGTCCTTTGCTGCAATATAATGGTGTCTCCCTCTTCCCATCTGACAGAATGGCACACTCAAGCCCATATAAGAACAGTTGGAGAGTAAACCCTAGGCCTGAAATTACCCAATAGATGTGTCTGAAAAGAACTCCCCAAGCTATGTAGCTAGCTGAACTGAGCCACATGCCCCAGGCTTCTGACAAAGAAAAAGACAGTTTACCCTGTTACCAGCTACCCTGAGTGAACAGAAGAATCAAACTGCAAAGTAAGACCAAGAAGGCCTCAGGCACTCCCAGAGGGCTGTGGGACTGAGGTGACTTCATGTAGCCTGAGTGGAGGCCAGAGACCCAAGCCTTAAAAAGGATGAGAGAGGAGTCTAGTGTCCAGAGTTACAGATGATGAGAGGTTAAACAATAATCCTTTTGTGGGCTTAATAATCCTTCCTTTTTAGCTTCTGCCTCCACTTCCTTTTATGTCTAGCCAAAATTCAAATGCAAAATTAATTCTTCCCCTCCACTCCTTCCCCACACTCTCATGCCCTGCAGTGGAGGAATGAGAGAATAAGGAATCATAGCCCTTTATCACTCCTTGTATAGAGGAGTTAAGCCCTGACTGGGAAAGGGCCTCGCCTTGAGGGAGGTCTTTCTCTAGAGCAGTCTTCATCAACAGAGCCTGGAGCAGTTAGAGTAAGCGCTTTGGTCTTTAGAGGCACCACTAACAAGACCATAACAAATGAGCAATCCCTGGAACCCATTATAGGGAACAGACTTCCAATCGGTCCAACATCTGTTTGCCTGGGGACAACCAAATAGAAGTCTCCTTCTTGAAACACTAAAACTTGACTTGCTAGGAGTTAAAGGATTTAGCAAAACTCTCTGAAACACTTGGTTTTCTGAAAGTCCTTATGGTTTTGAGACAGTGTCTCCTGTAGCTTGGGCTGGCCTCTAACTTACTATGATGCAAGACCTAATCTTAAACTCCTGATTTTCCCGCCTCTGCCTCTCACTGGAGAGTGCTAACACCTATTACTTGCTATTCTGAAAGTATACATTGTAAATCACTTGCCCACTCGCATTCTACACTTAAAGGTAATATCTAATCCCCACCCAAATTTACTTGAATAGATATGTGCTGTGTTTCCATTTTAAGGCTACATTGTTATTCATGTTTATTCCCAAGATGGGATGGCAAATGATGGCTGAAAGAAAGATGATTGTTTAAGGTCACATGATTGACAGACTCAAGCTAAATTTAGAATTTATCAATTTGGATGTTAACTTATGGCAGTCATTTTAAGTGAGGGAGAACTTCTGTTTGCAGTGATATTTAAGAACATGGGTGATTTGGGAGCTTTCTTTCTTTCTTTCTTTCTTTCTTTCTTTCTTTCTTTCTTTCTTTCTTTCTTTCATCATTTAAAGACATAAAAATACATCCTGCCAAATCTCCTTCTTTTCTCCTTTAAATTGGAGCCATTTGAGAGAGAGAGAGACTGTGGTATTCCACCAGGAATGACTAACTTTCTAGGAGTTCCCACCTTAGGATTTCTGAAGACCCTGGTTGAGTACTTCAAAACTACTGTGCATGTTGTCTTAAAGTTACCTTTGGGGTCTCTTGGGGGAGGATTAGCTATCTTTCAAGTTCCCAAGATTCCTGGGAACCTGATTCAGACAGTAGTGGGGGGAAACTCCCTAGGGGACAAAGCAGAGACCAGAGATGGGTGTTAGGAAACAGTGGCCATGGTCTTCCTTGTGAGATGGAGGAGAAAGGGCATGGAATGGAGCTGAAAGAACCACAGAGGAAGGCACAGCACAATGCCACTTCCTCAGCAGGCCTCCTCTGGCATCTCCTGACAAAGATGCTTCCAGCCCAAGTGAGTACGGCAGCTGCCTACCTCCGTTTCTCTAGAAGGCACTCGAACTTCGTTAAACCACCAGTTCCCCTCCAGATCCAGCATTACTTCTGCCAATTGTGTGAAAATAAAATGGGATATGAGAAAAATTTACAAATAAAAATCTTACAGTAATCCCGGCAGTATCTGTTTCCTGGTGACACAATGTGTTCTTAGAGACTTGGACATGACAGAACACAAAGGCCTGCACAAGAAGTCCTGTCCAGTAGGCACCAAACAGAGTCATTCTACCAACAGTGATGGGCGTTTGAAAATTGCCTGTTGGCCATTTGAAGATATTTTCATTTCTGATGGGCCTGTAATCTGCGAGAAATGAACTTCAATTGCTTTTTCTGCAAGTACTAAAAAGTTACTCTTATGTCTTGGAGGGCCCCGGCAAAGCACATGTCAAGGACTGGTAGGTCAGTGGGTCTGAAATCACAGCTCTGAAATGAACACTTGATACTGTATATAAATTGAATGATCAGCTGGGTGATTTTAGAACTACCTGGGTGGAATTTATGTGTCTTCTGGATGAGATGATGGTTCTAGGCCAGTGGGAGTACCTGACACAGAGCACTGCAATCAGCAGGGAGGGGAGGAGAGCTGGGCGGGAGGGGGTGGTTAAGTGGCTTGACCCCCGACCTAGTCTTTTCACCCATCTCCTTCTGATTGTCCTTCAGCGTGAGTGCAGCTACTTACAGGCAGTTGTTCCTTGCTGTGTGAGAGCAAGCTCAGGACGGCTCAGCATTTGCTTACTCTGTGAGAGATGGTCAAGTGCACCTTGACCTACATGTCCCCTGCAGATTGGGAGATCTGACAATTTTTGGCCTTGGCTTGGTCATTACTGATTGGTGATATCTTTTTAAAAATATGGCTAATATTCATACGCCAAATTCTGATCTTTTAATAATTTAGATCCTGAACTTTCAGGAAGAGATTGAGAGGAAGAAAAGATTTACAGAGGGCAAGAAGTAACATAAGACAGAGAACTGATGAAATAATAGATGAGTGAGACAAAAATTAAAACAGCATTAACAAGGTCAGGAGAAGAGACACATGAAGAATGGATGTGGTATAGCTGAGCTTAGAAGGGAAAGGGGGTTAAAGAAAGAATAATTCCAAGTTTATTAAAATGTTACTATTCCAGTTCTCATAACTATCTTTCCTAATTATTCTATTTTCTTTCTCTTTTAAAACTGTTTTTCATTTTATTTTTATATGCATTGATGTGTTGCCTGCATTTTTGTCTGTGTGAGAGTGTTGCATCACCTGGAACTGGAGTTGTAGAAGGGTTGTGAGCTGCTATGTGGATACTGAGAATTGAACCTGGATCCTTTGGAAGAAGGGCCAGTGTTCTAAACTGGCTGAGCCAACTCTCCAGCCCCTCTTTTCTTGACCATCAATAGTTCTTAGTAAGAATAACCTATTCCCTTCTTGGCTTCTAAACTGTAATAACCCCTTATGACAGACACAACTAAAACTCCTTTAAGTATAGCACTGGGGAAAATGGAAAGTGAATGGAAGAGTGGAGAAAGGCTGCACCATTGTTGCCTACCTACTTAGGATGCAGAATACCTAGGTGTGTGTGTGCTCAGTGCATGTTCTCCACAGATTTTCTGCAGAAGGACCCAACTATTATAAACAATCTTACCATTCAAATTTACTGACTGCACACAGCTTCCATTGTACCAGACTTAGATCTCCTGTGAATGTGGGGAGAAGACTGATTTCAAAGGACAAATGTGTCCAGAGCACAAGACTGAACTATTTCCTGTATATGGCCTGCTGGGGTTCCCACACATGATGTCACCTTAATTCCCACATTAACTATGTGTGCCTAGTTCCTCATTTTCCATATCATCTTCTTTGGCTAACTGCCAATTCCCATCTGCTGCCATTCTTGGCCCCAGAAGAGAAGCATGGGCTCTGTGATATTTAAAAAGTCATTTAACAAGGGCCGAATACGAACGGCATATCAACTTTGATGAAGACTGAGGACTCCCCGTACATCACAGCAGAAGTTATTGAAACACATTAATAAATTGTTACTTTTTCAATACAGGTAAGGCATAAAATGAAAAGTTCAAAAGAGGGCTATTCTGCTTTGATAGCTGAAGACTCCCTGGTGTATACTCAACAGATTAACCTAAAACAGACTCCAAAGTCTTGTGAGAGACATCTTTGCTGCACAAGCACACTGGGATTCATGCTCACAATTAACTTGATTTGCAAGAACACAAGCTAATGTTTCACTGTCTTTCTATCACACAACCAAAAAACCTCCCAGAGATCTTGGAGAATCAGACTAATGTTCTCTGACCTGTAAATATGTTTAGAACCATCCCTTTTATGCCTTGCTTTCCAGAAAGAACATGTCACCATGCTGCTTGAGTTTGCTTTGCTTTCCTAAGAACCTGCATTGCAGGAATTCCACACTTACTAAGTGTACCTAGCCTATTGTACCCCAGTTCTAGGTTGGAGCATCAAATGCATAAATAGGAACGGCAATTCTTAGACTACTAATCCATTTTGATTCCATAACTGAGATTAATAAGATGCTCTTCACAAGAGGCCATGGCAACTAAAATAAAAACCATGTTGAACAGTCAAGGAAGCCTGAAATTTGAGAGGATTCAGACCTGCAGTGCTTTTGTCTTGAGATAGCATACAACCTTGCCTGTGTCTTCCAGGTGGCTGCAGAAGACCCATTGGCAGGAATGTAAATAGGACATGAGTTACAAATATGCTCAGTTAAAACATTTCCTTTCTGGAGGACAAAGCTGCCTGGGCCAGGATAACAATGTCAGTCACCTTGTGTCCACCGAAAGGGGACAGAACTGCACCTTCTCATCTGTATCCAACCCTGATTCGATTCTCTGCTCCGGTGTGCAGCGAAAGGCAGCAAGAGCGTTGATCCCCACAAACCCTGCCATTCCGGGAGAGGCCGCCTCTGCTTTTCTTAGATAAGCTGTGGATTGTAACGGCCATGGCCGGGCTTTGCGCCCCTGGGAGTAATGAACACACCACACCGACCGATCTCAGTCTGTACATACCTTCCCCTGAGCAATTTTAACTTTTCCCATGTCCATTAGGCCTTCCAGCCTAATCTCACTCTGCCAATTGCTCCCATGGTGAGATCATTAAGTAAATTATTTTAAGATCAAACACCCTGCAGTGACAATGGCGTCCCATGTAAGGTAAATGCTTCAAAGGCCCCCCTTTCAAATTACAGCTCTCCGGAGTTCCTAGTCGCCTCTCCTAGGGCCTACCCCGCCACTGCCTGCACCGCTTGGCTTGTTGCCCCAGGCAAAGGTAGCACTGCTAATTGGCCTCTGTAACAAAACTGACCTGTGGACAGGATAAGGCTTGTTTGGAGCTTAGAGACAAAAATTATTCAAGGTTAAAAACACATGAATGCCCCAACTACGTCACCAAGAAAGCGGACTGAATGAACGTCTTCTCCCGCCGTTCCTGGTGTGAAAGAATGCGCTCCCGGCGCCCGGGCCGAACAAAGGCTCCTTCAGGTAGCCGGCGCCCGCACCCTCTCTGCGGGTCTCCTCGCCATCCTCTTAAACCCAGAGCCCAGGAGCCCCATCCTCGCCGGGGTTCCAGGCCTCCTCCTGGGGAGGGCCTTTGATCTCCTCGGCTAGTGGCAGATGGGACAATTTAACTGCTTGGAACAGGTGCAGCGAGTTTGCCTGACAGGTCGGGGCTTTTATTTCTAGCACATTAGCCGGGCGCATACAAATGGTTTTTTGACAGATTCAAGCAGGTAAAATAGCACCGAAGCTCTGCGAAAGCGCGGTCACACCTGCCGAGGTGGCACAATTGCAAAAATGCTGCATAAATTAAAGACAGGTAAAACCTTGGGGCTCCCTGCAGCAGGCGGCTTTGGGTTTGGGTTTTTGTTTTTTGTTTTTTTACTACTTGGAAAGGTGGTGTGTTGTGGTGGGAGTGGAAGGGCATTCTCCAACGAGTAAACACCAAACCCCTTGATCTCTTTGGGCTCAAAAGAAGCCGGGCTTGGTCCGGGTGGTTCCCAGCCATCCTCCTGTGGCGGTGGCTTGTCACACTTCAGTGATACTCGCCGGGACTGAGGAGGAGAGAGGAATAAAGCAGCACCCCGCCTGGCTGCCCTGGGGCTACCCTGCAGCCTCCGCCCCTCGATCCCCTCCCGCCATTCTTCCTCTCCAGGTGAAAGATTGGGATCTACAAATTGTGCTTAGCTAATGAAATAGCTCACCCATTGAGGAAAGTTTGGTAAATAGTCTTCTAAGGGCATCCACAGAATCAGGAAAGTGGCTGATTGCGCTAGCCAGTCTTCTCCGATGTGGGAAAAAGAACGATTTTGGACCCGTTGTCGGTTACTCTCATTTTTCTTGGGGAAAAAAATGTTCTTCTAATTGAAATATCGAAGTAATTTTCTTGCAGCAAAGGTATTCCAGAACATTATTTGTGTGTGAGTGTGTTTAAAATGGCACACTGAAACATTTTTAAAGTGGCAAAATGTGATGCTATTTGGCAGCAATTTTTCTTTTGTTCTTCACATCTGTTCATGATAATCGTCTTTATGTCGTAAAATTAGATTTCAAATTAATAACTTAAATTCATTCCCTTTTTCCATTTCCATTTTTAACTTCAGAAGGTTTCCAGAGTGCTTTTTCATTCTCAAGAACCTTAGTTAGGCATCACAGTTAAAAGCCTAAGTACCTTGGGAAGGGGGCTGCTCCTTCCCTGGCTGTGCTTCTAGACCAAGAAAAATTAAACATCACCTCTTACCTTTTTCTTGGCCTTGCTGCTCACTAATGGGCTGAGAGAGAGACAGCACTTACAAGATAGGGCAGCACTCAGAGTCCAACCTAGAAAGGAAGACCCCTCCTAACAAAGATGCTTCTCTGGGGACCATGGCATTTTCTCTGTTGAAATCACAATCCTGGGCCAGTTATTACATAGAATGGCTAAGACTTCAGAAGACACTGAAGTCAACTCCAGGTTTTAGATAGGAACTATAAAGGAGAGAAACCAAGGGCCAGCTACTCAAAGTGAATTGTATTGTGAATGTTTTTATTTGCCTATTCATGGGATGAATTTGGCTAGCTTGCTGAGAGCCCTGGTATAGAAGGCACTAGGGGGCATACAGATACTCTATTCAGAATGGGGCCCAGGGGCAGATCTGGGGCAAGGATGTGTGCACACACATGTTTGTGCACAAGGAGAGATTATGGGGCAAATGAACAGTTAGTAAGGTAGTACATTAAACACTGATACTTTACAGAGCAGAGTACTACAGGAGAGTAGCCAGCCTTAACAAGAGGGGGTTATCACCAAGTACAGGAAGGGAGCTTTGTTTGTTTGTTTGTTTGTTTGTTTTCTGAGATAGAGTTTCTCTGTGTAGCACTGGATGTCCTGGAACTTGTTTTGTAGACCAGGCTGGCCTCAAATTCACAGAGACCCACCACCTACCCCTGCCTCCTAAGTGCTGGGATTAAAGGTGGTCACCACTGTTGGCATTTTGTCTAGGCTCTGCCCAACAGCCTGGTGTGCTTGACACCAGAGTCTGCTTGCCCCTTCCTCTCTCTCTTGCTTTCTTGCTTTTGCTCTCTCCTCTTGCTTCTGCTCCACCTCTCTCTCCATTCCCCTTCCCCCTCTCTCTCCACAAGCTCATGAACAGCCTCTATTCCTCTACTCTCTTTCTGCCTTTCTCTGTCCCTACTCCCTCAATTCCCCTCCCCATGACCTGAATAAACTCTATTCTATACTATATTGTCCTGTGTCTGGTTCTTCAGAGGGAAGGGATGCCTCAGCATGGGCCCCGTGGAGGCAACACACCTGTCTACACATCTACCAAACATATTTTCTCTCTCTTTATCTTTTTATAAAACACAACCACCACCACCACACATGGCCCAGGAAGATGGTTTTAAACAAAATACTTAATAATAAATAGGTGTTTGTATAGGTGATTATATAGACCATAGACCAAAGATGATAAAGAATTCAAACTATTTGAACAATGTGAAAATGCATAAGCTAAAGGAAGACTTAAGGAGGAGCCTAAGGGGAAATAAAGTGCCTGATGTTTGGCCATTGTATGTTGCAGATGCTGCCACACACTGCCAAGCACCTCTGTGAACATTAGCCAGTAGTCTGAGGGTGGTAGGCTGACAATATAGAGGAAGTCTGTGTCCCTGCATTTGGTCACCATCATGGCAGCTTGGGCCACCCTCATTGGTCAAAAGCAGGATGTAGGGATGTTTGTATGACCATGGCCATCACCATGAATTCGAGAGAAAGATTCTGTTCTCAGCAGGGTAGGGTGGTGGCATCTTTGCAAGGCACCAAGCTGTCAGTCACCTCTGCTGTCCCGCTATACAGGAACTGTCAGGAACACATTAGCTTCTTATTAAAGCTCAATTTTAAATTTTTTTCTGCAAGTTCAAAATACATTTGCAGTACTACTTTTTTTTTAATTTGTAGTTTTTACCATTTATTTTTTTAAACTTCATTTTCTCTGTGTATGAGGGTGCTGGCTTTGATTTTCCAAAGCTTACCTTTAATAAGGGTTCTTAAATGCTTTAACCTCCCTTCTAGCTCACCACCCACCAGAGGTAGTGGGAAAAAAAAAGGTTATTAGGATATAGAGGAGTGGTGGGGGGAAATGGATCTGTTTAGAAATAGTTCTTTAGAGTAAATAGTTCCTTGGGGCAATTTCAATTTCCACTTGTCAGGATACCAGAAGTCAAATTCAGTGGATAGTAAATCATCAGCACAACCCAACAGAAACAGCCAGGCCTCAGCCAAAGCACCAGTCAGCAGGAACAACCAGGACCAGCAGGGATGCCAGGAGAAGTTCTCTGCTATGCCTCTGTCAACAGATGGAGATCATCGAAGACAAAGACATGAGACCAACGAAATGTTGCAAAGCTAGCTATGCAAACTCCATCACTGTCCGCTGAGTCCTACTTATACTCCCTCCAAACATCACGTGTCCTCCCACGGGTCTTGCCTCAGCAAAATACCACGTGAGTCTGTATCCACTTCATTCTGCCAATTGACCTGAATCCACTGAAATGGCAAGAAGCCACCAGAACACCACCAGAAGTTTTTTGGTGCATTTCTCTGTATGGACTTACAACAAACAATGACCAATAAACAATGGTAAGGTGGACTAATACCATCCAGTGTCATCCACCATCTCTTGGGTTATATTTATATTCCTTCTTAACATCATGCGAAGAAGTCAGCTCAGGAACTTTGGAACACTTGTCTCTCCAGAAAAGAGAGGATAACATTCCTCAGACCACAGGGGGTGGGGACCAACCTGTGGGTGGGGGAGGCCCAGAGCACATGGACACATTCCACAGGATGGACCATTGGCCACTCACAGACAAGGTAAGTCCCTGCTGCCTCATTCCCTAAAGTCTAATCAGTGTAAAAGTCACACTGTTCTCCCAATCATATTTTGCCTAGCTGCTGTTTCTCTATGCTACCCCTGGAAACTGTATAAAGGTCCACTGAATGAGTTACCTGGGGTTGCCGCCTTTCCTTTTGGATGCAGAATGACCCCAGCATGCTGGAACAATAAAATTCCTCTTGCTTTTGTATTGATCCCCAGCTTTGTGTTGTTAACTCAGAAGGTCTCCGATAAGCCAAGGCTCGTCAGAGTCACACATGCATCCTTTCACGGGTCTACTTCAGCAAAATATTCTTTCTTGTGTCTGCTTAGCAAAATATCCTTTACCTGTGTGCCCCAGCAAAACATCATTTGACATAACTGACTTTCCAAAGAAACCCAAAGTTTCCACGAGATAGAGAGAGAGAGAGAGAGAGAGAGAGAGAGAGAGAGAGAGAGAGAGAGAGAGAGAGGAGAAGCAATCAGAGAAAAACTTTGGAGAATTGGTTCTTTTCTTCTACCATGTGGGTTCCAGGAACAGAGAGCTCAGGCTGCCAGACTTGATAGCAAGCAACCTTTCCTTCTGAACATCTCATCAACTCCTTCCTCTTACTTTTTAAAAAATTGAAAAATAAAACAAAAAGTTAAATCTATGATTGTGATATCTTAAGCTATATGAATTTAGAAGTTGTGTGATTTTAGAGGTTCTGAGGCTTTGAAATTATGAATTTCTAATGTATAACTTTGAAGGTATGAGTTATGCTTCTTCAAGATACCCTGGGTTATGTATTTGGTAGTCTAGCTGAAAGGGCTAAAATGTAGACAGTTGAACAGCTTGGTCAGACTCTACCTCATCAGAGACATTATACAATCTGTCTGAGAGCCTCTGCCTAGTGTGTGGTCAGGAAGTCTCACCCAGTCATCTATCATGAGTTGGACCTGCTACTAAGACACCTTCTTTTCTCAGTACTTGATTCTGTCAGGGAATGATCTAATCAATCACTCAGGAATACCCCTAGCTATTCTCCTGTTGCTTGGTTTTATTTTCCTCTCAGCCCTGATATTTGTCTGTCCACCATTAGAGTGTAAACTACCTGCATGTCCTCCACCCTCGGAGCCCAGGATAGCCTGATTCAGCACACTCAGCTGTGCTTTATTGGCCAAGGGAATGGCCAGGTAAAGCTACCAGGCTGCAGTGGCCATGGTGCATAGCCTGGTGTGGCTGTGGTCTTCCCATCTTCCCTTGGCTCTCTGTCTTAAGGAAGCTAATGGTGCTGAGGGCAAGCCTAGCCCTGGGTATAATTTAGTCTGTTCTCACTTGTTTCATTTTACTATGTTGCCTTTTTTTCAGTCAGATAGCATCAATCTGACAGACTGATTCAACAGGGTAATGACATTAATCTTAGTGAGGTGTCTTGTTGACTTCAAATGAAGGGCCTCCCTGGCACCCTTGCTGATACAGGTGTGCTCTGAGCACAGTTGAGCAGCTCTGAAGAAGCTCCTACCCTACCATCTACAGGGAGGAAGAAAGACACCTGACCTTGTAAGAAGCAGAGAAGGGTAATCTTTTCAAGAGCCTATGAGTATTTGACTCAGCTCCGCAGGTGAGCTTACCTGCTGATTTTGGCTGGAGAATCTAGTACTAAGAAGGCTAAGAATCCATGACATTTATTCTTTTCTGAAAGGTGCATTAGAAATGTAAATTTTTTTAAAAGTTAAGATTTTTACAGTAGGTTAAGATCACCAAATTAAACTCTGTAGTCTTCCCTTCCCACTCAGGTCCTCAAATCCTCTTAAAGTCTTAACCATTGCCATACCGGCTTCTTTCTCCGAACCTGTCTGTGACTGTTTCACGGTCCTCAGGATCTAGACGTTTTTAATGGCTATTTTCACTCTACAGCGATTGTATTTACCTGTGGTGTCCTATTTGTCCTCTATGTGTGGGTGAACTCTGAGCTAAGTTGAATTGAAGTGTCCCCCCAAAAAACGTGTCAAAACTTTTAATAACTGCCCTGGTGCTATTGGCAGGTGGTAGAAGCTTTGGGGACTTGCACTTGAGGGACATTTTAGGACTCAGCACCTTCCTCGCGTTGCCTGCCTGATTCCGTGAGGTCAACAGGAGTCCTGTGTCACATGCATTCAACTGTAGGCTCTATTTCACTGCATGTCTAAAAACAACAAGGCCATTGACGAGAGACATTGACATCGACAAGGCCATTGTATCACAACTCTGAAGCCTCTTTTTAGGTTGTTTCCCTGGGGTATGTTCTCACAGTGAAGAAAAACAAATGCAGTCCCTGACTGGTTCCTTTCACTCCATTCTCACAAATTTCTGTTTTCATGAATAAACTGTCTAATTAAGGTGTCTGATTAGATATTGCCTAGGCATCCAAAAATCACAACTTAGACCCTCTCAGGTCTCCCTCCAGTGTTCCCTAGTTCATAGATAACACTTCCAAATGACTGGGTGTTCCTCTCCCTTTGCATCAGAACTTCCTGATGCTTCCTGGATCCATAACTTGGTATGTACCTTGAGGTCCTCCTTGGTCTAGTAGTGACATTTTTCAAGTAGAGATCTGATTATGTCAAATGGATTTCTTCAGGAACACAGTTGTTATTTTCCCTCAAAACTATCTGTTCTCCTTAATTTTTTTCCACACTAAATTTGGTTCTCTTTTTAGAAACATTATTAGAATTTTTTTATTTTTTCAGATTATAATATATATTATTTAATATATAATATACTATATATTTCTCCTCTTCCCTTTTATCCCTTCAAACCCTCCCAGGTACCTTTCACTTGCTTGCTCACAAATTCATGGCCTCTTTTCTCATTGTCATTACATGGATATTTGTATGTATATATTCCTAAATATATAAATATTATCTTATCAGTCCATATAATTTTACTTGTATGTACATGTTTTCAGGGCTGGCCATTTGGTATTGGTATGCTCTTCCCTGGAGAAGACTATTTCCCCTCTTCTCAGCTAAAATAAGCCCTTCCTCGATTAAGTTGCTTTTGTGAGATACAGAAGCATAAGTGGTACCCGAGGAGCTTGGTAAGGTATTACAAAGGCAAGAGTACAGTCAGAATTCCTGAAACAAATCTGCAGTACAGAGGCCCACCAGAGCTAAGGAAGCATTTCAAATCAATGCCAGAAGTGTAGTTTCTTTCCAATAAATGCTGCTGGCAATCACTTAACCGTTACAGGAGGTAAGTTCCCAGCCCCTTTTTATATCAGATATGTTTGTTACAATTTTTTAAAGTACCGTGAGGTGCTGAAGAGATGGCTCAGTGATTTAGAGAACTTGTTGCTCTTACAGAGGACCAAAGCTTGATCTTCAGCATCCACATGGTGGCTCGCAACCATCTGAAACTCCAGTTCTAAAGGATCTGATACCCTCTTCTGACTTCTGACGACACCATGTATGAACAAGATATATAACTACCAAAATGCGGAAAAGATCAAATAAAGACAAACTCAAGCAAAATATCTATAAGACTTAGCAAGACACTAATACTTGTAGCATTACATGTGTTTAGAATGTCTGCAAATCCTGGCATTTATGAGGAGGGAACTCATATGTTACCATAGCCTTATGCTTACCCTACGTTGAGTAGTTCCATAAATGTTTTTAAATGAATATGCTTTTCTATATTGATATGAATTTCAGGTACTTAACAAATACTATTGATGTGCTTAGTGTGAATTTTTTTGAGCAACATTTAGTTAATTACTACCATTAACTGTTACAGGTCATTAAGGTAAGTTCCCAGCCCCCTTTTATATCAGATATGTCTTAAAAGTTTTAACTGAGGCTGGAGAAATGGCTTAGCAGTTAAGAACACTAGCTGCTCTTGTAGAGGTCCTGGGTTTGATTCCCAGCACCCATGGCTAACAACCATCCACAACTTCAGTCAGCACCAGGGGATCTAATATGCTCTTTTATTTTCATCAGGTACCAGGCACACACATGGTATACATACATACATACAGCCAAAACACTCATACACATAAAAATAAAAATAAATAAATCTTTTTCTGAAAAGATGACAAAAAAGTTTGAGTATGTTTTTTTTTTATGATCACATATGGCCCAGTTTGCTGGAAATAAGCTGACTTACATATCCATTGATATGGCATACTGAATAAAATTATCTCCTGTTCACTTCAGAACTGAACAGGGTAAAGTGTATGGTCCTGATACTTAGCAGTAGATACATAGCTTTGGAACTGTGCTACAAAATCCCTTTGAACTTAACCTTTGTTATATATGTAATTGTAAAAAATCAGAAATGACTTAACTAAGAAAGGATAAACCAGTGTTTAACACTGTTGACTGGTTATCAGAATCATTGGGGAAACTTTTAAAAAGTATTGATGCCCAAGTTCTTCCTAGACCCATTGAGTCCAACTTTTATGAGGTAAGACCTAGTCCTCTGCATTTCATAACCTTTCCTAGTGATTACAATGTGTAGAAGAGTGAGAAGCTACTGAAATAACCTAAAATATACACTCACAAAATGAGATGTGATGGGATATGCTTCTAAATAATGTTGTTGACTGATTAGGAGGGAGGGTGCCACAAAGGAGCTTGGTCTTGCTTTATTTTAAAGGTTTGCTTTTATTTTTGTGTACATATCGTGTGTGTGTGTGTGTGTGTGTGTCTATGTGTCTATGTGTGTGTCTATGTGTGCTATGTGTAATGATCCCCATAGAGGCCAGAATAGAGTGTTGGGGTAACAGACAGCTGTAAGCCACTCAGTAGGTGTAAGAACTGAACTCAGGTCCATTAGAAGAACAGCAAGAGCTGGTAAGAGCTGATCTTTCTATCCCCCAAATCTTGCTTTGTTTTTCAAGTATATTTTTCATATAGTGGTAAAGATTTTTTTTTTTTTGAGATAGGGTTTCTCTGTGTAGCCCTGGCTGTCCTGGAACTCACTCTGTAGACCAGGCTGGCCTCGAACTCAGAAATCTGCCTGCCTCTGCCTCCCAAGTGCTGGGATTAAAGGCTTGTGCCACCATTGCCTGGCTGGTGGTAAAGATTCTTAAAGCTTGGGGCTGGAGAGATGACTCAGTGGTTAAGAGCACTGGCTGCTGTTCTAGAGGTCCTAAGTTCAATTCCCAGCAACTACATGATGGGTTATAACCATTTGTCATGGGATTCAATGCCATCTTCTGTTGTGTCTGAAGACATCAACAGTGTACTCATATACATAAAATAATTGAGAGCGAGAGAGAGAGAGAGAGAGAGAGAGAGAGAGAGAGAGAGAGAGATTTAAAAAAGATTCTTAAAGCTTTTTAATTTTTTAATTAATAATTAAAGTAATTAATAATTTAATTATTTTAAAAGTATATGGTTCAGTGGCATTAATTATCCTTACAGTGTGTTTTAGTTACTATTTTATTGCTGTAAGGAGACCCCACCACCAAGACAATTTTATAAAAAAAAAAACAAAAAACAAGAAAAACCACGTAACTGGGAAGCTTGCTTACAGTTTTATAGTCCATGATCCTCATGGCAGGAAACAGACAGGCATGATGCTGGAGCAGTAGCTGAGAGCTTTACATCCCGATCCACAGGCAGCAGGCAGAGAGAGAAACACTGGGCTTGGCTGGTTCAAACTCTCTCTCAGTGACTTATCTCCTCCACAAAGCCATAACTTCTAACCCTTCCCAAACAGTTTGACTAAAGAGGAACAAGCATTTAACACATAAGCCTACGGGAGGCATCCTCTTTCAGGTTTGAATTACATTCAAGCGTGTATTTCATTTACTCAACATAAGGTGTAGACACACAGACATCAATCAGTTCTGTATGATTATCTAAGTTTCAAAAGGTAGATTAAGTAGAGTAAAATATCTTCATAATCATTTTCACCTAACCCTTTCTAATAGTGAATTTAACTTAATACTGGACATCTGGGGATTATTATACTTACTTCATTTCCAAAATATTATCCAAAGAACTCAAAACTCTCACTTTTGACATACTTTAAGGTGGAGTTTAATGCACTCCCCATGGGGCACTTAGAACAGCTCAACAAAACTTCAGAGTTGGGAGTGTTATCTGGATGCCCATTGTGATAGGGGTCAAATCAAAAGCTGCTATGGTGACATCTGGTATAGATTTAGCCAAGTCCTGGATTTTGCCATGTAGCCCAGACTGGCTGTAAGCTTATGGTCCTCCTGCTTCAGACTACTGAGATTACACACATGTAGCCCTGTATTCGATTTAATGTGATGCTGAGGATTGAAGCCAGGACTTCCTGCATGCCAAGTAAGCACTCTACCAACTGAGCTACGTCCTGTCCTCCCCTACCCCCTTCAGATAGGAGAAGTCAAGCGCTAGCTGTGTCTGTTAAATGCTTCCATTTTGGAGGCAGGGACTGTTTAAGACCGTGTGCCATTTCTATTCATTAGGTTTGCATGTTGAGAGATAAAATACGCCTCGCGCAGCCGTATTTCTGTGAAAACCACTACAGGTTTATGGAGGTGCTAAAATGGTGCTACAAACATGGAAATTAGTGTCGGCATCTTATCAGATCTTATATATGACTCTTATTTTAGGGAAACATACGATGGTTATTTGGCACTTTTGGATAAGTAGGTTGGTTTTTCAAATTTCAGTTCCTGTCAGATCCCCAGCCAATCTATCAGTCGGCTTTTCCACAGCCTCTTTCCTAGACAAATGCTGTTAAACACTTCAGAAATATCAGATTAACATTAATACCCTATGGATTAGGGGCTAGACAAAAACGGGCTTAGCAGAACACTGCAAGGAGAGTCTGAAGGTAGGTTTACATCAGATCAGTTTCCTGCAGGCCAAACTCTCAGAAATGTGAGGGACAAGAAGCCACTTAAAAATGTCTGCCATTTTGAGCCTGGAGAATGAAGATGATGGAGAAGAAACCAGATAGCCTGAAGAGCATTTGTAGCCCTCTCAGGAGGGGCTCCTGCATTCCAACCAGAGGAGGATTTCCTCTTTTCCTTTGTCCTCCAGCCAATTTCTCTCTCTCTCTCTCTCTCTCTTTTTCTGCCCTCCCCTCTGCATTAAATCTGACTATGAATTTTGAAGTTGCTCCTTTACTGGGGCCAGAACTCCAGAATGCTAAAGTCATTATCATCTGACAGGTTGGTAACTTTGGCTTATAGGCGTGAGGGAAAAAAGCCCATCATATCAGCTATTCAACACATAAATGGAGACAAGGTGAAAAGCCAGCCAATACATGCGTTTGTCTCTGATGTCATTTGGTGTGAGTTAATGGCTTCCAACAGTCTTCAGGCATATGCAGATAATAAAACTGTAACCTGGAAGATGGCCGCATACCATTTACTCATGTATAAAAATTCCAGTAAGGAGTGTTCATCTGCCTTCCTTGGAAGTTTCTCTTTCCAGCCTCCTCAGAAGCACAAGCATCTCAATTCTTAGTGTCTATGATAGACTGCTACTGAATTTAAATATGCCCAAACTTCTCAGGAACCTTTTATGTATCTGGCTATCTTTCTTCTTCTTCTCCTTCTTCTCCTTCTTCTCCTTCTTCTTCTTCTTCTTCTTCTTCTTCTTCTTCTTCTTCTTCTTCTTCTTCTTCTTCTCCTCCTCCTCCTCCTCCTCCTCCTCTTCCTCCTCCTCCTCTTCCTCCTCCTCCTCCTCCTCCTCCTCCTCCTCCCCCTCCCTTTCTCCCTTTTCCTCCTCTTCCTCCTCCTCCTCCTTCTTTTCTGAAAGGCTCTCTCTAGAGCTCTTACTGAAGTTTATATAATTAAAACCCCCTCAAATCATTATTCTTATAGTCTAAAAAGCTGCTCAAATCAAGGGTACATTTTTTTTCATTCCCAGTTGTTTCAAGTCTTTGGGCTTTTAGAGACAGAAAGTCACTTAAAGTTCTGAGGTAGAAATTAGTGGTGTAATTATTTATGATCCTGAAATTCATAATATTTTAGGTGAGATAAATGTTCACTCTATCACTGTGAGTGCTTCATATTTCTTATTCTGTAATTATGAAAACATGAACAAATAAACAAACAAAAAACCACATGGAATTGGGCACCCCCTCCCTCATAACGGAACAAATTGGGGCAAGGTGTTGTTAACTTCCTGGCTGTATTACATCATTTGTCTTTGCCGTTCATTCCTCACTGCCTTGTGATTTTCATGATTCTTTTTTTTTTCTCAGTTCTTCTGATAGCCTCTCTAGTCATCTGCTATAAAAAGATAATGCAGTTTAATGGCAAAATCAAAAAGAGAGAGGTCAATAGGCCTAGAATAAATCCGTGCATTGATTTGGTTATCAATTCCTTTCTCTGCACCTACCAGTCCATTCAGGGTATACTCATTTGCTGCTCAGTTATTCAATCAGCTGTGTTCTATGGATTGAGCAGCAGAGAACAGACACTCAGCTGCTCACTCTGAATCCAAGATAGTTTCTAAAATCTATGCGCTGAAACGTTGCTTTACTAGTAAATGATTCCTGACTCAAACACACTTCTGTTTCTCAGTGCTGCTCTAATAAACAGGAAGGTAGGAAAAATGTTAAGTGGATTAAAATCACCAAATGAAACTCTGTAGCCTTCACATTCCTATTCAGGATCTCGATTTCGTTTAAAGTCTTAAGCATTACCACATCCACTTCTTTCCTGAACCTGATTGTGTCCATTTCAACACCCTAGACATTTTTAATGGTTATTTTCACTCTATAGTAATTGCATTTACCTGTGGAATCCTGTTTGTCCTCTATGTTTGGGTGAACGCTGAGCTAAGTTGAACTGGAGTGTCCCCAAATACATGTGCTAAAACGTTTAGTAACCACACTGGTGCTATTGGCAGGTAGTGGAAGCTTTGGTGCCATGCACTTCAACCCCATCCTCTTATTTTGCCTTTCTGCAGGTATGAGTTGAGCAGGGTTCTTGTACCATGTTCTTCCAACCTGCTGGAGCTCAACCCTGGAACTCTCACTACAATGTACTACCTTATTTATATGTCTGCCCCTTTAACAAGCAGTTGTTAATCTTGTCACTTGGTTTGACTTTTATCCTTATGGTGCAACTCTGTCTAGTACATAATGTAAACAGGGGGTGGGGATAGATAGATAGATAGATAGATAGATAGATAGATAGATAGATAGATAGATAGA
>NW_021604668.1:1319630-1326072 GCF_004785775.1 Grammomys surdaster | reverse complement strand
AGATAGATAGATAGATAGATAGATAGATAGATAGATAGATAGATAGAGGCATATGCAGAGAGAGAACTCAATTGAGGTACAGCATGCTTGTATATATTAGACTGATGGGATATAAGAGATGTGGGAAGATCCAGGAAAATTAAAATTACATTTTGGCCAAGTTTGTGGTTATTTTATTCTCTCAGACTATAGGGGATTCAGGTTTACAGGGTTCACTTTAAGATGCAAATTTTTCATATGCAAATTCTTCTAGAAAGCATTCCCATTTTGTTTTGTTTTAATATTTATTTAATGTACATAAGTAACACCGTAGTTGTCCTCAGACACACCAGAAGAGGGCATCGGATATTCCATTACAGATGGTTGTGAGCCACCATGTGGTTGCTGGGAATTGAACTCAGAACCTCTGGAAGAGCAGTCAGTGCTCTTAACCGCTGAGCCATCTCTCCAGCCCAATACTTTCTTTCTATAACCCGTGTGTAATTTGGTACTGTCTCTCATACCATTTGAGGGAGATCAGAGACCACAATAGACTCACTTTTTTCTTTTTCTTTTTTCTTTTTGTAAGATGTAGGCAAAGACCTGGAATGATTTTGGATCAGGGATTTTGTGGGAGGGTGAAGCTGTGGTTCTAGGTCCCTGAGCTAAGTCCATGTATCCTGACTTTGGCTACTTTGTGGTAAAGTGGAAATTTTGGGTGTCCTTGGAGACTCAGTTGTATCATCTGATGTTTTTCTGGAAACTGTCTTATGAGAGGATGTTTTGCTGAGGCAGACATATGGGAGGATGTTTTTGCTGAAAACAGACATGTGGTGTTTTTCTGGAAGCTACCTGAAAAAAAGGCACGTGATGTTTTGCTGGATACTTGAGAGAAAAACGTGATGTTTGGGAAGCATGTAAGTATAACACAACAGACAGTGGACAATGCTTCTGCATTGGTTCACCTTGCTACTTTTTGCTGGTCTTTGTTGGGCTTTGCTGATGCTGGTCTCTGCTGAGGACACTATGTCATTGGTTTGCCTTACCTTCTCTGCTGATCATCATTTGTCCGTTTTGGACTAAAGAACTTCTTGTGATTTTTCTGGTGGTTTCTTGCTGCTTATGTGTAGATTCAGGCTGATTGACAGAACCTTAAGCTTTCTTCTACATCAAACTGTCATTCCTGATTTGTGAATGGTGTTTGTGAGTGGTTCAAGTGACCGATGCTGATTCATGTTGATATGCTGTCTGTGAAAACTGAATCGCCCCCCCCCAAAGAACTATTTCTAAACAGGTCCACATCCCACTTTGCCCTAATAACCTTTCTTTTCTACTACTTCTGGTGGGTGCTGGGCTAGAAGGGAGGTTAAAGCATTTAAGAACCCTTATTAAAGTAGGTTTTGAAAGATCTAAGCCTACATTGTGGGTTCTTTCTTTATTTGATCCTTCTAACCCCCTAACACTATATAGGAGAGAAAAAGGAATAGAGAAGAAAGGGGAGTATCATGATCCTCAGACTATCTCCTGCTAGTTAGTGCTGTCAGGATATCTAATTTATTCTTCTTTACACATGACTATATAACAAATCAGAACTAACAACATACAACCAACAACCACAACACCTCTTGGGGTTATATACCCTCTGTAAGGCCCCCAGAATTACAAATGTCACACAATTGCAGAAACTATCTGCTGCTGGCAAAATCATGCCCCTGCTAGAGCATGAAGTGAATCATAGTCAGCTGCCAAGAACGATCTGAAGCAGCCCCATACCCCACACATGGTTTTAAAATGAAAACATATTCTTATAATATTTTTTTTATCCAAACTTCTCACTATAGGTGGGTCTCATGCTAGCTGCTTGGAGCCAGTTGCTCGTTCTTGAAATTAAAAAGTCTCAGTGGGCCCACAATAAAGATCACGAGCTGGCAGCTGATTTGAAATGTTCTCAATGACAGGGTTTGTTCACTTAACACAATACCTAAAGCATTTTCAGATAGTCGTCCAAATTTCAAAACTGAGACAATCATATTTTTTTAAATCACCATTTTTACATTGTCAGTGTCTTGATTAGTTGTGTGGAATTTTGTTGTTGTTGTTGTTGTTTTGCTTCAGTTTAAGACAAGTTAGAGTTATCTGGGAAGAGAAAGCTCTGTTGAGAAAATACCTCCATCGGATTGCCTACAGGGAAGTCTACATGGCATTTTCTTGATCACTGACTGTTGTGAAAGGGGTCAGCTAACTATGGGCAGTGCTACCTCAGCACAGGGGGTCCTGGGCTGGAAATAAAGGAAATTGAACAATTTATGAGAGACAACCAGTAAGTAGTGTTCCCTCAGTCTCTACTTCAGTTCTTGTCTCCACAGTTCTGCTCTGAGCTCCTACCCTGACTTCTCTTTGTGATGGATTATAAACTGTAGGCTGAAATCAATGGTTTCCTCTCTAAGTTGCTGTTGGTTATAGTGTTTTATCACAGCAATGGACTCCAAGCCAAGACAGCTTCTCCAGATTTCTCAATGCCCGTTCTGGCTGTCCCGTACTCTTCCTGACTTTGTCTGTTACTGTAACTTCCTCAGTCTTGTGGCCTCTGTGTTTGTGGATTGTTAATTTTACAATCCTATTTCACCAAGTCCTGGTTAATCAGTTTAATCTTCTTTGCATCATTGCTGCCTCCTCATGAGAGATATAAATGCCAACACTGAGAGGCCCAAGGTTATACCACTAATAGCACATCATTTTATTAATAATTATCAATGATTAATACCAATATTTGTTAATATTTATAACAGTAATTAATAATAATAAATAATGACTAATTACTGTGTGTATGCATGTCTGTGTGCCACAGTCATGTGTCAGAAGACAAGTTGGTGAAGTCAATTTTCTCTTTCCATCTTTACCTAGGTTCTGGGGCTTAAACTGAGGTCACCAGACTTGCAAGTGTAGGCGCGTTTACCCGTTGAGCCATCTCACTCACTTCCAGGAGTCATCTTTAAGAAAATGATTTCCCTTGAGTTTTAAATTTGGAAAGAATACAAACGTTTTGACTGTGTGCACACTGTAGAGTTCCCAAGTTCTTAGAAGGGGTTTTGAGAGCCATGGAGCTGCAGTATCCACTTCAAGTGCCTTTCTGCTAAGCCTTCAGCAGAGACCCTTCCTGTATTAGGTGTTTGTGGCTTTGTTACTTTGGGTTATTTGGATTTAGAGAGTATCTCTTGTAACTCAGGATAGCCTCAAACTTCCTACAGGACTAAGGATGACCTTGAACTCCTGATCCTCATTTGTCTTCCTTCCAAGTACGAGGATCACCAGTGTGTGCCACCACTTGTACTTTATGTGGTGCTGGGGATGAATCAGAGCTTGATGTGTGTTAGGCAGACAATCCACCAACTGAGCCACACCCCTGGCTTTGTCTCCTCAATTCACTTCACGACATCTGCAAGTTCCTTCCTTGCTTTTTGTGAAAACTTCATAATTTTTCCAAATACTGAATCTTGAAGAAAATCAATAGCAACATTAGGAAAATGGATTATAGCTCTGCAGTGGTTTCAATGTGAATGGCCACCATAGGCACATATATTTGAATGTTTTAAGTTGGTGGACTGTTTAGAAAGAATTGGGAGGTATGTCCTTGTTGTAGGAGGGGTATCGCTGGGGGGTGGGATTTAAGGTTTCAAAAACCCACACCAGGCTCAGTGTCTCTGCCTTTCTACTTCCTGCCTGTGGATCAGATGTAAGCTCTCAGCCATTATTCCAGCGTTGTGCCTGCCTCCTTACTATCTGTCATATTCCAAGCTAAAATGGTCATGGACTAGCCCTCTGTAGCTGTAAGCACAAGCTCCTAATTAAATGCTTTCTTTAATAAGCTGCTTTGATCATGGTGTGTCTTCACAACAATAGGACAGTAACTAAGACAAATTCTTCAAGAACTACACAATAATAATCAGCATTGCTTGAAGTGATCCATTGGCTTAAAGTCAAAATCTACGAGATGACTCAGCAGGTGAAGATACTTGCCACCAATTCTGATAATTTGACTTTGATCCCTGGAGCCCACACGGTAGAAGGAGAGAACCAATGTCCACATGTTGTCCTCTGACCTCCACATGTGTGCTGAGGCACATGAGTGTGTATGTGCAAACACAGACTCACTAAAAATACACTGATGAAAGGAAGAGGTGAATGTGGACGTTTCTAAGACCTCAAGGAAATAGCATGAACTAGCCAGTCAGCTTTGCCACATCCATGGCATCTGGGATGACAGCCCTGTTTGATACTAAGCACTAGGACACTCATCGATATGTTAAAATCGGTATATATGTCTAAGAAGAGCGAGTTCAAAAGCAAACTACCAGCATCTACATGTGATGCTGTGCCAGAGTAAGTCACACGCCCTTCCCTCCTCAGGGTTTCAGTACTTCCTCAGTTTGGATACTCTTTGTGGGCTATAGTTCTTTGCAAATCTTCCTTACAAGGCTTTTATTTTCCTGAGATAGTGTCAAATGTATCACAGGCTGGTCTTGGATGCACTGTGTAGCTAAGAGTAACTGAGTTCTGGTATCCCTGCCCCACTATGCTTTCATACTCTGACAAATGATACTACTTACATGTTTGCTATTTATTAGGTATGGTATTAAAAATGCCTGGGCTTTTCTGTATAGCCTTGGCCATTCTGGAACTCGCTACGTAGACCAGGCTGGTCTCCAATTCAGAGATCCAGTTGCCTTCTGCCTTCTGAGTGCTTAGATTAAAGGCATGCCCCACCATTGCCTGGCTTAAAAGCTTTACATTTACTTAGGAGGGGGGAACATGTGCCATGCTTGGCACACATGTAGAGGTCAAAGAACAATCTGAGGGAGTTGGCTCACTCCCTTCACTATGTGGGTTCCAGGTATTGAACTCAGGTTGACAGTCTTGGTGACAAGAACCCTTACCCACCGGGTGATTTCACAGGGCTAACAGCCTTCTCTTAGGGAACTACCCCAGCCCCAGGCAAGTTATATTCACCCATTCATAGACATGGTACACACATCATATAACCATTGTATAAAAGTCTGATAATTTCTAAACCTAGGACTAAGAATTAGAGAGAACCTAATACTAAGAATTAAAGACTTGGGATTTTATGATGCGATGGTTCTACTCTTAATGTGTCATGCTGCCTGACACAGAACACTAAATATTCACAAGGACAACTGTAATTGGTACAAAGGAAACTAATGAATTCCTCTTTGGTTGGGGGGATTGGGAGTAATGTATCAAATATTTCCTATGGATGCCAGAGCATCTGAGCATACTGTCTGCTAGGATTCCTTGTTCCGGGAAACGGATGATGCCGTTTCAGCTCAAGGAGCTCCCTTGAGTCGTATATGATGGTACTCTGGCTCCCCATAGAACTTTCCACTAGGATGGAAACTTCTGTCCCACAGAAGCCTGATCTATTTGCTCACATAAACTGAGGTGGTGGTTCTTAATATTTTGACACTTTCTGGAGAAGCCTGCACACACTATACAAGGCAATCATAACCACGGAACAAGGTGAAGTCAGAACCCTGCCAGGAGTGATTATGGATCCATGGTTTGGCAATGTATGCTCTAGAATGAGGAAGCCGGGATATTCCAGTTTGAGTGAGGAAAAGGGCATGTCCATCCCAATGTCAGTGGCCACTGAGATTGAAAAGTCATAGAGAAAGAAATCTATAACAAAACCCTACCTCACAAAACTCTGACCAACAGGACTGCTGTTACAATTTGGATCTTGACCGTCCTCCCTTGACCCTGGGTGGCACTATGGGGAAGTGGTAGAACCTTTAAGAAGTGGGTAGAATGGAGGGCCGCTGGGGACAAGCCATCAAGGGGATTGAGAGCAGAGGCCTTCCTCCTCACCCTCTTCTGTTTATTGGCCACTGAGTGGGCAGTTTTGCTCAACCATGCACTCTTACAGTGATGTGACCTTCCCAAAGCAAAGAAGCCTACCAGGTCTTGACTGGAACCTCAAAACTGCAAGCACAAGTAAGTCTTTTCTCTTACGAATTAAATATATTGGGCATTATGTTGTAGTGACAGAAAGCCAACTAAAGCAAACAGCAACTCGTTTACTTAAAGTGCCTCATGCAACAAAGGCTGGTTGACACATGTGGGAAAAAAGACATAGACTAGAAGACTATTTCTTTAATGTTAATTACAGGGCAGTTTGGTGACTAAAGGGTAGACTATGTTCATAATTTCACTTGACAGTATAGAGTCCACGGTCTTGCATCTCACCTTCTAGAATCTTTTATCTTTTTCTTCCAAGACGTTTTTTCTCCTTTGTTATCAAAATTAATCCTCCTGAGGGAAGGTGCTCATGAGGCCCAATTCTTTCTGTGGGACTAGTGGTAGTTCATAGTTGCTGTGTGCGTGTGTGCGCGCGTGTGTGTGTATGTGTGTGTGTGTGTGTGTGTGTGAGAGAGAGAGAGGTGTG
>NW_021604668.1:1318420-1319620 GCF_004785775.1 Grammomys surdaster | reverse complement strand
TATGTGTGTGATTGTCTTTAGTTATGTAGCCACTGATAAGTTGCCCACACTCCAGTAGGAGGGGGATTGCTTAGAAGGAAGGGATATTCAACAGAAATGAGAAGGGCATGGAAGAGGTTAGTAGAGGTGAATCTGATTGAAATTCATTATATGCAGAAATAAAACTATCAAAGACTACATACATAGGCAACTAAGTAAGTAAATATTAATCTCTTCTTTTTGCCAGTATTGGTAACAAACCTAGGGCCTCATGCACATAGCAGATGTTCCACCCTTCAGCTCCACTCAAACTAGTTGCTAAAATATTCAGTATCTCCACTTTTACATCTGTGTGCCACCACCCGGCTTCCCTTCTAAACCAGCTGATCTCATAACAAAAGGACATTTATGAGTTTGTCCTTGTTTGTCTTTGGTCCCAAGCACAAGTCAACATGCAATCAACATGAAGTCTGCAGTCAGGGTCCCTGAACATTGGCTCCCACCTGCTTTGCGGGGGGGGGGGGGCACACTCCTGCTTCTCTCCTGTATATTCTGGTTTACTTTTGTTTCTTGAACTTTCCTGGTTTTTCTGATCCCTTCACAATAGAGATCCCTTCACAATAGATTTCAGAATTTAATTTTCTGTCTTTCTTCTATTATTTTTTTTAAACTTTCTTTTAGGTGATTTGTTAACTATTTTGGTGCAGAAACCCTTGTCTGTATTTCTGAATCATTTCTTTTATCCAGGCAGTAGTTCTTTGTTGATTCTGTCTCAAGAGCCTTCAACAGCATCTTGCAATCAGCCTAAACTCAAGATTTTCTCGACTGAGTAAGCTCTCTTCTTTCCAAAAAGACTGTGTCAAAAGCTTACCATTTTATTTCACTGAGTTCAGAATCCTGAAGTCAAGTCATTTTCTCACTTTTTTAACCAAATATAGTTGAATCAACTTTAGAACTGTCTCATGGCCACTATTTTGGCCAATGCTCATCCCAGATCATAGGAACAGCCATCTTACGTGTCTTCCCTGACCCCAGGCTTTCTAGCTTTGGTCTCACCTTTCTGACATGGAACTAAATTCTCTTAAGTGTTAACTTCCTCTGGTCATTATCTCTTCAATGAACCTTTATTATACAACTATGAGCAGCAGGAGCCCCCCAGGGATCATTCTATTTCCCTTCCTTCCTTCCTTCCTTCCTTCCTTCCTTCCTTCCTTCCTTCCT
>NW_021604668.1:1304793-1318410 GCF_004785775.1 Grammomys surdaster | reverse complement strand
CCTTCCTTCCTTCCTTCCTTCCTTCCTTCCTTCCTTCCTTCCTTCCTTCCTTCCTTCCTTTTTTCCTTCCTTCTTTTCCTTTCCTTTTTAAATATTTTATTTATGTATGTGAATACACTGTAGCTGTTTTCAGACATGACCTGACCTGCGGGTCCAGTTATTTGTGGGGACCGAGGGGGACCTCACCTGAAAGGAACATGGACGAGAACGAGACCAAGCTAATGTTGTCTTGTCAAGGTCTGCTTTAATGTGGAAGCGGCTTACAAGATATACTCTTGGCAAGGGAGGAAGGGAAACAAAGAACAGGATGGGGACTCTGTCAACTATCGATAGATAAGGTCAGTCATCCGGTAGAGCATTCTTTGTTTTTTCCTGGAATGTCCCAGGGCAACAGTTCTCTAAGAACAGGAAATTCTTTCTTAGCTGAAGGTCAGATTCTCCCAAAAGAGACAGTTTCTCATTAAGGCAATTCATTAAGCAACTTAGTTAGCTGGGATGGTGGTCCAGGGTCGCCAACATCTCCTCCTTCCCTGTACAATGAGAAGAGGGTGGTCTAGCATGTCCATGGTCTTGCCGGTCAGGGTCTTCATGAAGATCTGCATGCCACCCCTCAGGCGGAGGACCAGGTGCAGGGTTGACTCTTTCTGGATGTTGTAATCAGAGAGGGTGCGGCCATCTTCCAGCTGCTTGCCGGCAAAGATTAGCCTCTGCTGGTCAGAGGGGATGCCCTCTTTATCCTGGATCTTGACCTTCACGTTCTCGATGGTGTCACTGGGCTCTACCTCCAGGGTGATGGTCTTGCCAGGACTAATTCTGTCTAGAGAAATATAATACACTTCCCTGGCCCACAGGGATTTGACGAGACCTTAGGGAAGGGACGAAAGAATGATGGGACAAGAGGCACAAGGAAAGAGAGCAATTCTGGGGTTCTGATCAAGCTCTGAAACTTTCATTTTGGGCGCAGGTTATAAAGACACAGCAAACCAGGAAGTTTGGGTGAGGGTCATTGCTTAGGGCTATCTCACTATTGAATGCTTATTGCCGTAGACCATCCCATTGTCATAACCGGCTCCCAGGAAATGCCAGACGTTCTTTAAGTTCCTGGGGCCTGAGACCCGAGAATGTCCTTTCTTAACCTTTCACTGACTAGGCTTTCAAGAGCAGCAGGTAACTTCCTAGGTTCTCTCAGAACAGCAGGTAGTTTCCTGGGTTTGGCTCCCAGCACAGACACACCAGAAGAGGGCATCAGGTCCCATTACAGATGATTGCGAGCCACCATGTAGTTGCTGGAAATTGAACTCAGGACCTCTGGAAGAGCAAGCAGTCAATGCTTTTAACCACTGAGCCATCTCTCCACCTTCCCCTATTTTTTTTTCTTTATGGTAATCCATTAGCAATGGATCTGTCCCATTTCACAGATGAGGAAACTGAGGTTTAGTAAGAGTACTTGCTTGCTGAAGGCAATGTTAATATGCCACAAAAGTGGAATTCAAAGGCAGGCTTTTTTGCCATGGGGGCTAATGTACTCCCCTAAAGTCCTCTCCTAACTTCCAGACTTCAGAATTTTTGTTAGATCTGTGTGGTGTGCACATCACTTACTTCTTATCTTGTGAATTATTCTGCTCCTTAAAAGAATGTATGCTGTCAAAGAAATGTCCTATTACAGTCATAAGAAGTTAACAACTACTACTAAATGCATCTAGACAGTAACAGTGAGATCAATACAAGGAGAGTGTAATGCACCTGATTCATAGGTAGGAAATTTCATCTGCCAATGGTTCTTGACATCTATTTCTTCTTTTTTGCATAAAGGTTATTAACAAAGTGATGGTAGGTTGTTGACTTTTCATTAATGTAATAAAAAGCATCAAAAGGTAAGTAGTTTTTTGTTTTTTGTTTTTTTAAATAAAATGACTCAATGGCCCTTCATGTGACCATATACAAAACACTGTTCTACACAATTGTGGGGTTCCCACCAGAGAAGATAACTCAGACACAGTTTATGAGCCAATTCAAAGTCTTTATTCCAGCTGGCTGGTAACTACAACTGGGTATTCAGGACCTGAGTACAGTTCAGCAGTTCAGAGCCTTTCTCAGAGTTCATATTTACACACACACACACACACACACACACACACACACACACACAAAACCCACATCCTGGCTGTAAAGTCCCCAAGGTTCCCTTCCCACAACTGCAAGCAAAGCAGATAGTCACAAAAGCCAAAATTCGATTAGCAAAGATAGTGAGGTCAGTTCACTTTGAACTTTGACAGTTCAACGACCCCATATTTTGGGGGTTGCTCTTCCAAGAATCGTTTTTCTTAATCTCTCTCTTGCAATTACTGGCACCTTTCTCAGCAAGACAGAGCTCATCTGAGGTACCAAATTGGAGTCACTTGTAGCTCTTGTCAAACACCACTTGTTAACTGTGTCACGTTACTTGCCACATGCTGTCAAGTGCTCTACCACCAAACCACGCCCTACCCCATGCCTTATAGCGTAAGCAGTTCCTACTTTGAGGAAATACAGTTCCCAATGCTTCCTTTTTGGTGCCTCATGACATTTAGTATGTTTTCTGTGCCTGGGCATCTGATCTCACCCAGTCCAATGTGTTCTCCTAAATTGTCTGCATGGATCTCCAGGACAAGGATGCAGTGCTCCGATCAGGATGCCAGGCCTCGTGCCCATTCCCTTGCTTAGACATCTTACTGATCCCTTTCTACCCAGCCAGCTCTATTTACAGAGCCCAGTCTGCGTTTTTGCTATAAACTCCAGGATCATCTTAATAAAAAATTATTTTATTTTTAAAATTGTGTTTGTGTGGCTATATTATATGTGAGTGGGTACCCATAGAGGCCAGAGTATCAAATTTTCCTGGAGTTAGAGTCACAGGCACTTTTAAGCCCCCAATATGGGTGATAGATACAGAACTCAGGTCCTCTACAAAAGCAGTGTTTGGCTCTTAGTCACTGAGCCAGTTCTCTAGTCTATCATAAACCTTCCTGAATAAACCAATCCTTATTGATTTAGCTTTTCCTAAAATCACAGTGTAGTATTAAATTAAACACTGGAGTTAATTTCCTAGTCTTACGATGTGTAACTCAGCAGTTACAACATGCTAATTTTCTACCCCCCAAATGACAATATTTGATTCATAGGGCAAATATCTGTTTGTTTTTGTCTTTTGAGACAGGTTGTCTCTATGTAGTCCTGGTTGTCCCTATGTAGATTAAGCTGACCTCAAACTCACAGAGATCCTCTCACCTCTGCCTGCCAAGTGCTGAGATTAAAGGCATGAGCCACCAAGCCTGACCCAGATGTCTTCTTAATATCCTTTCTATGACCCAATAGACCTAGACTGTACTAGACATGTACAAAGTGTAATCCCAGCTTAGGTATGACCATGGAGTCCCTGTTCAACATGCAGTGAGTGCTTCATGAGGCTCACTAATAGTTTATATATTTAAACCTTGTTAGGAGCTGGGTAGTGGGGTGAATAGGAAAGAGCCTACATGTTACATCTTCTGCAATAGACAAGCATTTTCATTGAAATGTTCAGAGCTTGCCTCAGTAAATTTTAGTAAAGGCGAAGCTATTAGTACTGAGATGATCAATAGTTAAGAAGCATTTATGGTAAAAATACAACAATCATTGAAAGAATGAAGACATTAAAATTTTTCAAAGCATTTGGTTTAGGGTCAGATTTTTTTTCTTCAGTTTTGGCAAAATATGCATAAAATTAAATTATCATCTTACCCATTTTAAGTACACTTCCGTTCATTTTTTGAACCCTGGATCCATTTAACAGTGTTTCTCTAGCATCCCCTTTCCTAACCACCAGGGTAAAGTCAGCAGAGAGCTTTGAGATCACAAGCTATTTCATTTTGTAGGGAAAAGTGAAACTAGCAGCAGAGTTGCTTAGAATCTAAAGTCGTTTAGAGGCAGAGCTTTTGCTCCTGCCTGACTCAGAATCCCCCCCAACCCCCCGGACAGGACCTTAGCTGAGCCTCTGTATCCCCCGGATTGTACCATACCCAAGCCTCTGCATCCCTCAGACTGAACCATAGCTGAGGCTTTGCCTGCCCTTGCATTAGATTTGCATCTCTGAACCTATCCCTAGTTCCCTGAATATGGTCATCTACATGTGCCTGAGATTCTTCAGCCCATTATTTTTATTGCATTAAAATAAGTGGTGCTTTTCTTTCTTTCTTTTTTCCATTTTTATGTTAAATAGGCCTCTTAAAGATTTCTCACTGCGCTTTTAAATTCCAACTGAGCAGCCAATGTCAGGGAAACAAACGACTCCTTAAATGTGGTTTGAGGCAAAAATCTGTAGTTTTTCAGCTTCTGAAGAGAGAGCTTCATGCACACAGGCCCTCCTAGCAGCTGCAACTACATGAACGAGGGATGAGTTTTCTACAACTAAGTTGGCTACTTCACTAGAAGCAGAGGTCTACTGTGCCTTTACTGTTACCAGAGATGGCGAATGACTTATTACAGTGAACAAGGAAACCGTTGGCCAGAACTTATGGATTTTTTGTTCTTTTTAACCTAATGAACATTGCAACATATTATCACTTGTATCACCCTAGATTGCCCAATCACCCTGCATAATATTACTTCAATCCATTTTGAAACAGGTCCAAATTGTCATTTTCTTTTTTTTGTTGTTGGAGTAATGATCAGGTATTGACATACCTTGAGTCTGTACAAATGGCTACAACCTCCTCGTACGTAGCCTAGTCGATAGAGTCTGATGCTCACATTAGGGATTTGGAAATCAATGTCGTTTTCCTGTTATTCTTTTATGATTAAATCAATTGAGGTTATTTACTCATAGCAGAAAATATGGGTGATTGCCAACCCTCTGGCTTAGTGAATTGCTTTCTCACTACTGTTGCCCTGTAATGAGAAGGTACATGTTCGCTTCAGGGGTTGACTAAAACCTGTTCATGTATAGCAGCAATTTGAGATGCAGAAAGTGTCTATTATTAAAGGCTAAGAGTATTGAATGCCAAAGGGCATTTTTATCATTTGGCATTGCATTAACATCGACAAAGGAGGAAAACATGTGCAGAAAACTCACCATTGGTCAAATGGTGCTCAATTACAGAAGCAAGGCCAGCTGCAGCCAATGGGTGCTCTCCGCACCTCCTCCTTGTATATACTGCTTTGCAGGAACTCCAGTTAAAGACAACGGACATGTCAACTGAACTGAGTGGACGCAACCTATTTTTTGATGTTTTCTCTCTCTAGCTTGTGGGGAGTGACCCACAACGTTTTGATGTGACAATAAATAATGGCTTGTATAACATGGACTACATTTAATGTATTCGAATGCAAGATGGTATGAGGATAAAGGCTATTAGAAACAGCATTAGAGATGGTTACGGAGGCGGGAAGGAGCCACATGGAAAGTTCCATGAAAGAAAAATGTCCCTTCAGTGGAGAGTGTCTCTGCTTATGTGTTCTCTATCCGAAATGAGTGTAGTGATACATTTGATTTTAGAGTGGTCTGAATGGCTAGTCGCACTGGACTGTGGTGAGCCAAAATCTTTCGAGACACTGGCACTAGTTTTCTTTTTCTCTGCTGATGGAAATAGCACAGAAACATAAAAAAAAAAACAAAAACAAAAACAACAAGTGATTTTGTCAACTTTCCCTAAATGTTTTGAATATTCTTAATTTATCTGCTTTCCTCAGTAAAACTTGCTTAGAGAAGAAGGAAAATAAGGGTAATTATGAAATAATCTCTAGTTTTAAGATGGAGGTCTTTCTTGGCCGGAGTACTGCGGATGGGTGCATCAGGATAGAAGAGGCTCCACCCCCTCCCGCACCAGGGGCTTTTCCTACAGTTCACAAGCCACGCCCACTGGAATATGCCGTCACCTAACACAGTAGAAGGAAACAAGTTGGATGACCACAACCTAGCTTCCTGCCTTGCTCCTCAGGGGAACATGATTCTGGAAGCAAAAGTGGTGGTTTCCTCTGAAACTGCGCGATACTCACCCAGCTTCTTGGTGAGTTCGGGGCCAGTAATATTCTGTCTTAAAACTAACAACAAACAACCTCTAAGGCGGAGAGGGAGAAAGAAAGAAAAAGAAAACTATAAAAAGCTCTAATAGTGACTGCAGGGTATCCATGACATGTCTCTCAGAACAGTGTGGTAAGCCTCTGATAAATGCTAACAATTCTCCCTCTCTCTCTCCTCTCTCTCTGTCTCTCTCTCTGTCTCTCTCTCTCTGTCTCTCTCTCTGTCTCTCTCTCTGTCTCTCTCTGTCTCTGTCTCTCTGTCTCTCTCTCTCTCTCTCTCTCTCTCTCTCTCTCTCTCTCTCTCTCTCTCCAATGTCTTATATATCCCGTGGTGGCCTCAAGCTTTCTTTATAACTAAGAATGGCCATTAAGCTTCTGGTTTGCCTGCCTCTGCCATTTGAACACCAAGATTGCATGCAAGTGCTACGGTGCTGGCTGGAGTGGTCACTGTCACAGACTGTAGGTGAGTGGGAAGAAGCCTGCTCTTGCTCCCTCTCCTGCAGGTGCTGAACCTTTCTACTGAGGCCCTCATAGCAGAGAAGAACACAGAAAGTCACTGAACCAGTTGGTGTCACTGAGGTAAAGCTGTGCTCAATGCTCAACAGCTTGAGCTTAGAGCATTAACATGGTGGTGGCTTTGATGGTAGCCACCTCTCTAAGCAGAGGGGCATCCTGCGTGAGCTTCTCATAGCAGTACTGGTGGCAACAGTGAGCTATGGCCTTCATAGCCATGGTTCAGAGAAGGAGGCAGGGGAGATAGCATCGAAGTCATGAATGCATACAAGATTCCATTTGGGATGTCCAAAAAACTTGCTCAGGGGGAGGAGGCAACCCAGAGGGTGGGCTGGATCACTGTTCTAAAATAACATAGATAGATGTGGGCTAAAGATCTAGTTAAGTGTGTGATTCAATGACAAGCGAATACATGGGAACCACCCACCGTGAGGCCCAGGGGTTGTTTAAGGGAAGTGTTTGCTGGTTCCTCTGGGGTTATTTGAGTCCTGGATAGTGTGCTCTTTACCAGGATAAGCCATTGCCCGAGGGTTCAAGCAATTGATCTGTTTGTTAAAACTGTTCCTCGTCAGAATATTGAGGAGAGAAGAAAGCCTAATGTAGCCTTCAGAATGTCAATTTGTCTTCCCTTTCTAGGAAGAAATAAGGAAAAGGGAGGGGCCCTAGAGAATGAACTCTAATTTTTATATAGTGGTTTGAGAGTTTCCAAAAGGGTGGCTTTTTCTTAGAAAAAGATGAGGTAGCTATTGGCAGTCATAGCAGGATCTTTGTCTGTAATGACAGTTTCTTCTGGCCCAAGCTTAAGCATTTCTCTGCGCCAAGTGGTTAGTCTTAGACAAGGCAGTGAGAGAGTTTAGTCAGCAAACAGAGGAGAGAAGGCATGGTACCTCTAGACGGCCTAGGCCCAGGGGTAAGTTACTAAGTCAGAAACAGGACAAAAGGTGATCTGAGGATCTAGAATTCCCTAGGAGACAAGCCTCTAGGCACACTGTAAGGAATTATTTAACCTCAGACTTGCCCATAAGAAATTGTTTTTATTAGGTTAATTGAGGTAGGAAGACCAGTGTGGGAAGCACCATTTCCTGGCCAGAGATCCTGGACTGTATAAAAAGAGAGAGGGAGCTGAACACAATATTCATTGCTCTCTGCATCCTGACAATGGATGCAATGTACCAGCTGCCTCAACCTCTCGAGGCTATGATTTTTCCCACCATAGTGGACTGTAACTTTAAAGTGCTAGGCAAAATAAATCCTTCCTCCATTACATAGCTTTTGTCAGGATATTTTATCACAGGAACATGAAAAATAAACAATACAGGTATACTAACAGATATAAGAAGAGGAAAAGATGACACTATTCAGAGTTGTGATATGCAAGGGTCAGAAACTAAGTCTCCCACAAGTGGATGAAAACCCTGTTTCATAAAAGGCTGCATTAGCAGATTGTGCCACCCATGGTGGATCTTGCTTCTTGTCTCTGTAGTAGCTGCTCCATGTCCTCTTCTTACAGGAGACAGTCATTACCTTTAAAGAGCACTACAGGCCATCTGAAAGGCTCGTACAAGTCCTTACTGGTCCTTCAGTCATTGCAATGACTAGTCACTGCCATCCTTAGAGGGTAAGCCATCATATTTGGAAGCCACTGTAATTAGAGGAAGACCTCAGGGGCAAAAATATGAAGCAGGCCTGCTTCCAGTTAGTTTTATTGAAACAAAGAATGCTTCATGAAAGGCAACATGGTCACTGTATCAGTTACTTTCCTGTTGCTGGGATAAAATATCATGACAGAGCAATTTATTATACAATAAGTTTATTTGTGTTTACTGTTCCAGAGGATTACAGACCATAATAGCAGTACAACATGGCAGTAGGCAGTAGGCATGGTGATTGGAGCAGGAAACCAGAGCTGAGACCTCATATCTTAATTGATGAACCATTAAGCAGAGAGATTGAACTGGAAATGGCACAAGGGTTTTAATCTCAAAGCTTACCAACTGAGACATACTTCCAGCAGCAAGACCACACCTCCTAAGCCTCACCAATAGCACCACCAACTGGTGACCAAGTGTTCAAATACTGGAGCCTGTGGGGGACATTTCTCTTTCAAACCATCATAGTCAAGAGTGAGTATTAAGGTCCTCTGGAACGGTGACAGATACAAATGGAACTGCACATAGAAAAATGTTCCTAAAGGAAAAGATTGGAAAATTGAGGATGGCCATTAACAAAAGAGAGAGAATTAGAGGTCTCATTATACTAGGCAATCACCGTAACTTATATCTGACTTGATTGTTTTCTATTAATATCCAAGGTCCCTCAGTAAGGAATAAGGGCAGTGAACCAAACAAGAGTGGAGGCTGATCCCCACCCCCATGGCTTTGTGGAACCAAGAGAACCCGCTGCTGTGAAGTTCACTGAAGGATACAGATGCACCTGCGGAAGCAGGATGCAGGATACACATACCCCTCTACCCAGGCCTCAATCTCTGCTCTTCTTGGCAAAAATCAGCTGCCAACCAGATTATTCAAACAGGAACCTTCCTACAACTAGAAGATGCTTTCCTCAACTCAGAGCTTGAAATTTTGTCCAGGGAGGAGGAAAAGGTAGAGGGTACATGAGTAAATAGCCTTCCCAGAGAGATCAAATGCCAAGAGAATCTTGTTCACAAGGCCACATAGCATGGCCCTCAAGATTTCTGGATAGAGACGGTCACCCAGTAAAAACAGGTAGAAGTCAGTTACTACTTAGGAGACACCAAGCTGAAAACAAAAACGTTAAATAATAATTACTCAAGGGAGAAGTTACATGTGTACATGGCTGTGTAGAAGGGCAAAGTACTATAGTGCCTGGCATTACCCATCAGAGGCACATCTCTGTGGAAGGGAGATGCTTGTGTACCTGTAGTTGAGGAAGGTAACTGCAATGCCTCAGTCAGGATGACTGGTGAAAACACAAACCCACCATGCCCAGGCCTCCTTCAATTTATTCTCCCTTGCAATCTTTGTACTGAAACCCTGATGACATACAAAGCCAGAGACAGAAAAATTTAGGAGTATAAGCTCCTCCATACCTGCAGCCAAGCAGGAAATATGCTTTCTATTTTATCTTGTGTTTTCTGTGGAAATGTATGAGGCAAAAAGAAAGGACTGACCTGCTTCCTTCCCCCTCATTCCATTTTCTGTCTCTCTTGCAGTAAATGCTTGCCATGCCGTGAGAGCTACCTGGTTGGGAATAGATTCTAGTGGCATAGAGATTAGACACCTGCACAAATAATGTTGTTCGAAGCCCCAGAGTGCTAACAGCCATACATAATGTCCAAATGGTGCCAAGGATTTTGAGCTCAGAGACCCAATATGCATTCAGGTCAATTTTCAGCTCTTGTTCAGCTACCCAGGAATCCGTTTAGTATAAAGCTAGGTAAAATAATCTAATGGCCCCATTATGCTCTGAAAATTGTTGAGTCTCATTGGGTCACTTATAGAACTGAAAAACATACAACAAAGCCTTGAGAATGGTAGGTTTCCTTCTTGGGTACATGATGTTTTCTGCTCATGGTGGTATGGTACCCATGGTGTGCTTGCTTGCTGTTTGTTTTGTTGTTTGTTTATTTCTTCCTGAACAAAATCTGTTACCTGGCTCTTTATCAATGCATGTAACCCAGGATGCAGGATCTGGGGCCACAGACCCAGGAGAAGTGGTGCACCTCTGCAGAGGCTTCAGTACCTAAGGATGGGCATTATCCCTAATCCACATGTCTCCCATCTCAGCTAGAGTGAAGGCTCACTTACTACAACCCATTTGATGTTGCTGCCAGTTCAACATGCAAAGGTTAGGAAACATAAATGTGAAGACGATTTGGATATGCCTCAATTTTGTGTTCTGGTCTCAATCTAAATAAACACCCCATTCCTTATTCTTAATACGACTAAATGAAGACAGTGACTGTGTCAACATTTCATTTCTACATGACTGAGACACTCCTGTTTTGTCAAGGACCGGAACCATTTCCTTTTCTCTTCTTATTCGGTAAGCAGAGGATTGGGACTTTTCTCTTGGCTAAAAAGAGTGAGTATAGAGACTGGGCGTTCTTGGTCTAATATATTCCTATTAGGAGGGTCTAAGGGAATCAATGTGCTTAGCCATACTTACGTTGCCCGAAGAAAATCACTTAAAAGGTAAATGAGAGTTAAAAAAGCATGTTTAAGGAAGCTGAGAGGGCCGAACCTTTGTCAGCTTGAATAGCCACACTGCATCACATGCAAACCAGCAGCCTCCAGTCTGCTACTGTAGCTTTGTTCTTGTAAGGACTTAGTAATTACCCCGTTCCTCCTCATCTCAAGGTCTCCACCTGCAAAGCCCTCTAGGTATAATCAACACAGACTCATTAGAGACCATAATTCAACTCACCACAGTATTTTAGTTTCAGTAATATTTCTCTTCACATGTAGTTTTCTCAGTGCCCTTTTCACATGTGAGTTTTATTACAAAATATTTTATCCAATTGATATATTTAGTATCCAATCTAGAAAATATACGACAAAAGGGGTATGTTCATATTCTGTGTGTCCCCTACTCTCTCTCTTCCTCCCTCTCCCTCATTCTCCCATTTACCCCAAGAAAAACTAAAAAAAAGGCACTGATACTGCCACATGGTGTGGTATTGGCTACAATTGACTCAAAATTATTATATTATTCTTTAGGCTATTTCTATATAATTATATGAGCATGTAATTTATGGCATCAGTTCAGTTATTGCTAACAATGGGAAATATACAAATATAGCATCAGGTTTAAAATATTTATTTATTTATTTATTTATTTATTTATATTTTATTACTATTATTTTTTGAAACAGGTTCTCATTATGTAGTTCTGGCTGTCCTAGAACTCACTACGTAAACCAGACTGGCCCCTGACTCATAGAGATCTGCCTGCTTCTGTCTCCCAAGTGCTTAGATTAGAGGCATGTGCCACTATTTCCAGCTAAAAATATACCATCAGGTTTATAAGCTAATCATATCTTATACAATTTCTGTGTCCTCAAGTTTATCATATCCATAGTTTTAATTTTTTTTTAAAGATTTATTTATTTATTTTATTTATGAGTACACTGTAGCTGTCTTCAGACACACCAGAAGAGGGCATCGAATCTTATTACGGATGGTTGTGAGCCACCATGTGGTTGCTGGGATTTGAACTCAGGACCTCTGGAAGAGCAGTCAGTGCTCTTAACCGCTGAGCCATCTCTCCAGCCCCCATAGTTTTAATTTTATTAAAACAATAGATGGGCAATCTAAGGTTGATCCCCTGAGTATAAAATATGGTATATAAATCAGCATTTAAGAAACACAATGTAATGTCATACTTTCTATGAAAATCATCGATTGAGTCCTGTGTTCAGTGATGTCAAGTTTCAGTCAAGAGTATGTTCTTTGATGGTGCTTTTAGGTCCCTTTAAAAGAATGTGTCGTGGAAACTGTGATAGTGCTTAATTACAATGATGCTTCTTTGTGTGCATATAATAGATGTGTGCAGCTAGTTCATAAAACACACCTCGCTCATCCCAGAAACTCATGAGTAATGTGAGAAGTCATCAAATAGCCAAGTCTTTCTAGTTTGCCTGGGGAGACAGTATAAAGGAAAATGCCTCTAGCCCATGCTTCTTGTCTCAGCTCTGTGACACAGAGACTCATGTTTAAGCAGACAAGCAGGAAAACATCATCCTTCAGCAGCGTGGAATCTCAAGTACATCTCTTAGTGGTACTCAGTCACTCAATTCATAACGAAGCCATACCTTCAGAGAAGATGCAGTCAGGAAACAGATGAGGCTCCTCATTGGAGGGAGGCAGTTTGAGTGACAGGAATCTGCAGAGGACCAACGAGAAGGGAATTGCAGTCCTGGTCGGTGGTAAAGATATCAGAAAGCACCAAAATACCCGAAGGTATGTATCAGAGTCATAAGCTTCGTTTTATGCCTCTGTGGAGATGAGAAACACGATAGCCTGATTCTGTTGGTGATCTGCGTGTTAAATCATGCGCAAAGGAGACAACTTCCGGTCATGTTCAGAACTGGAGGGCTGTAAAATCTGTAGAGGTCATGTTTATTTAAAAGAAATGACTCAACTTTCTCAGTGATAAGAGAACATGGGAGTATTTGGTGACACTGAGTCACTTCTGCAGAACCAGTTCTCCGTGTGCAGAGAACACAAAAGACATTTGATAGAACGCCAGCACGGCAGCAGGGAGGGGGCGTTTAGTTCCAGCTTTGGTGCCAATGGGAAAATCCTGTTAACTTGAAGATTTAGATCCAGGTTCTGGGAAAGTCTGGCTGCCTGCATATTCGGGGTATGTGATGTGCTGCTGGTCTATACACCATCTGTGAGGAACAAGGATCTGGACAACTCCTAGCATGATCCGGGCTATGAGAGGAGGCATAGGGACGTTTTCACAGGTGCTTGACCCATTGGGGAGTGGAACTGATCAAATGTTTCAGTCTCATCCCTTTTCGCCTTTGGTTCGAAGGCCATTTTCTCTAATATATGAGATTAATTTGGGGTGTTTATCAGAGGAAATGCACTAATGGCCTATTGGCTATTTTCTTTTATACAATTTCCCATCTTATCAAAGTCAACATGACTAGGTTTGTAACTTTTTTTTGTTGTTATTATACTTGCTCCCAATATTGGCACCGTAGATAACAGTACTGTCTTTAAGCAGTCTAAGCACATGCTTAATCTATGTCCTAGTCTATTTTCCTCTAGACATTTGTCAATCAATGTCATGCTTTCTGTAACCAGTTATCTTCTATGACTTCACAGTCTTCTCCAGGATCACATATGGTCACATTGGTCTATCCCCTTCACCATCCTGCTGCCCAGGCTAGCCCACACACCATAGTGAGGCCATGTGATCACACGTAACTCTGGCCATGCCCTTCTGTCCATCTGGAACCCACAATGACTCTTCATCAGCACATATTTGTTGTTCATTAAAGACTTTCTGTGGTCCCATCTGAACTGTTTCTCTCTCTCTCTCTCTCTCTCTCTCTCTCTCTCTCTCTCTCTCTCT
>NW_021604668.1:1297901-1304783 GCF_004785775.1 Grammomys surdaster | reverse complement strand
TCTCTCTCTCTCTCTCTCTCTCTCTCTCTCTCTCTCTCTCTCTCTCTTCATACACATATATATGTATATATACACACATATATATGTATATATACACACACATATATGTATATATACACACATATATATGTATATATGTTATATATTTTATTTATATGAGTACACTGTAGCTGTCTTCAGATACATTAGAAGACAGCATCAAATCCCATTACAGATTGTTGTGAGCCACTATGTGGTTGCTGGGAATTGAACTCAGGGCCCCTGTGAGAGCAGTCAGTGCTCTTATCTGCTGAGCCATGTCTCCAGTCCTGAACTGTTTTTCTACATTGTCTTCAAATAATCTATCAACTAATATTTTAGCCAAATCCATCTACTTTGAATAATTTATACTTTCCTGCTTATGAACTTTTTAAAGAAATTGTGGTAGGAAATGTAGAACATAAAATTTGCCAATTTAAGCTGGGCATGATGGTGTACGAGTTAATCCCAGCACTTTGGAGGCAGAGGCAGGCAGATCTCTGTGAGTTCAAGGCCAGCCTGATGCATGTTATTGAGTTTCAGGACATCCAGGACTGTGCAGAGAAACCATGTCACAAAATCAAACAAACAAAAAGAAGTTGGCAATTTAGTCATTTTAAGTGAACAATTGCAATAAGCACATTCACCATCCTGTAGTCACCATCGGAACACTTTTCATTCCCCTCAAAGTGAGATTCTCTATCCATCAAACCCTCGACTTTCCCATCCCCAGCCTGGACTCCCTGTCTACATGAATTTAACTCACTGGATTTACTTACCAATGAGAAATTACTTATGAATCCTTTCACAACTATCTTATTTCACTTAGTGTTACATCTTAAGGTTTACCCATGTTGTATCATTATGGATTGCCCTCTCTTCTAGAGTTGAATTTTCTGTTGTACATACCATAGAAGGTATGGACACACGTTATCTCTACATTTTGGCCATTATTAAATAATACAGACATGAGCACAACCATACAGATCTAACTCTGAGCTTTGTACTCATCATCTCTGTATTGCAGGGCAGGCCTTCCTCTCCTCCGTTGATTAGAATTCTACCAAAAGTTCAAATTCCTTGTTGAAATAGCTTTTTGTGTGAAGCTTCCCTAGATCCCCAGACATATCCTAGCTAGTAATCACAAACACGCTCACTTGGCATTTATGTTATGAGTATTTGTATTTAAGTTTTTTCTTAAGGGAAGTTTGTAAGCCTTCTGAGGCAAGATACAGTGGGCTATTCCTTTCTTAGTTTATGTGATTACTGGTTTGTCATAGATCTTGGTTTCATGACTTTTCCAGGGTAAGGTGTCATTAAGATTTTTTTATGTAGAGTAACATGATGAAAAGGGAAAAAAATATCATGGAGAACTAACAGAGACTGATTTCCCATCAGTTGTAAATCAAAACATCTGTTGAGAACAGAGCAGCAACAACAAAAACAAAAAAATCCTCTTATTTAACCTTTCTTACCTACCAGACTTTTTAAAAATATGCATCATCACAGAATCAACAATTCTCATAAAGTCTATATGTAGCATAAATATTACTGGGCCCAGAAGTGATTGTGTGAGTTATATAGTGTCACATAGCTGGCTAATGCTGAGCTCTGGAGCAGAACAAAGTCTCTGTTTTGTCTTCCCATCCCCAGCCAGTCAGAACGGATGTGGCTCGGGGCTGAGGGCAGAGCCTGAAGAGCAATTCACTCATTTTCCTCCGCGGTCTCTCCTCACCTGTGTTATCCCTGTTTTATTCTTTCATGGATACACAGAACACAGAACCTCAAATCTAGCCTGAGAATTTAAATTGGTTTTGACAAGCTCATAATGAGGCTTAGAATAAGCCAAATGAAAATTCAATATGGATGAGCATAGCTCAGCAAATTGCAGAAAAAAGCTGCAGAGAATAGAGAATATTATGCACAGCAGGGAAACACTCAGGAGCCTGCTGAACATGGCTGAACATGGGCTACAGTGCAGAAAGTTGAAGCAACAGTAACAAATTGATTGTGATAGGAGATCATAAAAGAAATATAATGTGAATGACCTATATTGTAATTCTTCACACTCACGCCAACTAAAGTGAAATGAGCCATTATCAGGGAGGGTTTTTCCCCCTCTCAATATTGGAGATTTATGAGTTGTGGATGTATGATGAAGACGATAACCATAAATTTATCCATTCATTTAGTTAAGGATGTGTTAAATACCCATCAACCATGTATTGTGGCAGGACAGAGAAAAGTACAGTTTCTATCAAAAAAAAAAAAAAGAGAGTCTAAAATGTGTCATTAGAAACAAGAAACAAAACCTAAATAGCTACACACACAAGATTCTTAAGAGAGAGCAAAGATGCCTAACCCCAATTTAGCACCTAGATTTAGTCAAAGAAGCTGTCTGTCTGAACTGAGAATTATCAGAAAGAAAGGAAAGGGGATGAGGTGGCCTTTCCTATAGAGAAAGCCATTTGAGTCAACCATGAGGAAAATAGTAACCATGGCTGGATGTAGTAAGAAGTATAGCTGCCACACATATGTGGCCTAAGGATGAGGAGGTGGGTGTGCCTTTTGTTGTAAGTGGTGAGCCTATCAATAAGCGATGCATTTTTAGCTGATATATTGATTCACAGCAAGTATTAACCGTTAGGAGAATTAAATGAAGGCTTCTCAGAAAAACAACAGGAAACGTAATAGAAGTCAAGATACCCGACCTTGAGAGCAGCTAGCCTCCATATGTAATTTGATGAGAATGTTTATGATAATTTGTTGATTTTTTCCTCATAAAGCACCAGACCCGATCTAACTAACGTAAGGAAAACTTTAATTCTATGCAAGAGAAAGCCTGTCGACAGAACACAGGCTACTTGCCAAACAGCTTGACTCTACCAACCTAGGGAAATAAGCCATCCATTATTCCTGGAAAAGCCTTGGAAATATGACCTCAGCAGGTTCTGGAACAGGGTAAGGCAACGACGTTGTCTAAGCATGAATTGGTTACAGCTTTGGCTTTAGTGTGGAGAGCAACAATTTGTACCAGGATACCAGCAGCAGCAGTCTGGATGCAAGTCCAGGGTTAACATAACTTATTTCTCCCTGCTGCAATGATGTGATTACAATCCTACTCTTTTGAGTGCTTTCAAGGTAACCTTTTCTGCCCTTTCTATGTATTCAAGGCAGTTGGCAAGTGGTACCAGTATTGCTTCTGATGGTGGGAGAGTGGAAAGAAGGGACAGAAGACATTTAAAGAAAGAGTTGTTCGCTGTGCCCCTTCCAAACACCCTCCTGTTGACCCCCTCATTACTTTTACTAACATTCTGTTTCTGTGGAGCTAGCCTTCCACATGAGGACCTGAGTGGGGCCTGCCAATCCCCTATAGGAAGTCCTTGATAGGACCCCTCAGTGTTTCCGATCCACAAACTCTCAGCCCACCTCAGGAAAATCTTCTGTTTTGCAGAAAGGCTCAGCATAGTTAGAGCCAGCACTTAGAACACACAATCTGATTGTCATGATCAAAGGCTGTTTTGCATAGCGAAGCTTGCTCCACGTCTTTGCTAAGGCTGACAGACACCCAGAGCTATTTTACCTGGCTTGCTAGCAGCCTTCTTTTGCTGAGTGGCAGCATCAGGAGTTGGGGAAAACGTGTGCTAGGGCAACCACCAGCCAGGATTTGCTAATAGAGACAATACCTTGCCCCAGAGGCTGTTTCCAGCTGCAGCCTGAAGCACACTCCACATTGCGAATGTATCACACAGAACTGTCAGTCAGTACTGGAGCCAGAAAATTGTTGTTTCAAATGTTACAGTACAGGAAAATCGCCTCTCTGCACTTGCTGCCAAAAAAATGACAGCTTAATTTATGCCACACTGAAGCTACATTACAGAGCCATTCAGCTTGGCAGTTAAGTACGCTCCATGTTCACATCTTCCCCCTGTGCAAGTGTACTGGGGAGAAATACACAGTGGCTATAATAAGGACAATTGGCCACAGGGTTTGCCATGTCAGTGGAACTAAATGCAGGTGAAACAGTATCAGCAATAAATTACATCACCCCCACCTCATTTGCAAAACCCACTTCTGCTCTGTACTTGCAAATCCCCAGGAAGGCTGGCTGCAACATTGTTATGCATGGGATAGATTAGGGAGAGAAGTGCTGGTGTCAACCCCTGGGGTTTTATGGAGAGGGGAGGTACCACAGCATTACGGGTGACTTTGAAAATTATGTCAGTATCCTTGATGCAGACCTTCAGAACTTGGCTGTGTTTGCCCTTCCCTAAATGAAAAACCTGACAGTATTAATATGGTAGCCAAGAACCCGTGTTTTTCATCTAGATAGACATTAAAGTACAAATGATACAGTAAATATTTTTTTTAACAATCAGGGTAATTGTCTTCCAGGTTGAATTTCATACTTATTTCTGTTAAATTTTGTACATACGCACACACGGTTTATCTGAATACAAACTACACATTCTCTGAAAGTTAGAGATTAACTGGGGATTCTCTTTTCTTCACATTTTCAGCTGTGACACCTCCCTCACAACACCCAAATCCTAACAGCACTAAAGCCTAATTTATACTGGCATTTCAAAGGACAGACCAGAGTCTCCTTGTGCATATACACTTAATGTGAAGAAGGCCACCCTCAAGAGTCCCTTTCCTGAGTACCCTCTTACCCAGAATGGCCACGGAGGACTGGAACACTACCAGAACTCCAAGAAGAGATTTATGAGTAATTTACAAAATCTTTATAAGGCAGCTCTTATAAAATATTACAGCCCTGAGAAAGCAGGTCTTGCTACAGCTGGCTTCTCCTGCTCAGCAAGCCATTCAAAAAAAAAAAAAAAAAAAAAAAAAAAAAACACCAAGCAGCCCTCAAAAGAGAGCAAATGCATTTTCAGTGGCTGTTGATGTGCTATGAATCATACTCAATAAAACAATGCTCAGAAATAAATGATACATATCTACTTAATAATCTATTACCCAAAACAAATATTCCACCTTATAAATAAAGCAAATGTGCTTGCCCTGGCTGTCGATGTGTGAGAGCTGCTTGGCTAACAGTAAGGTGATTTGTAAATCAGGGTACTGGTGCTGGACCTTGTGTCCTGCATATTCAGGATAGATTAATATTTTTTCATAACTCACCAATAGAAATACCTTAAAGTCAAAGCACCAAACAAAATCTCCACAAGGGTCAGTGACCATTCTCATCTGAACATCTTCTCTGGATGGTTTTGCTGTCAGAACATCAACTTAGCGTGGGTTTATACTGAGGCGAGGTCTTCTAGGCTATGCGATGAAAAGGGGTAAGTAGACAGATTTCTCAGCTCCAGTTCAGTGTAGAAGATAAGCCACTGTGAGGCCCACCAGAATCTGCCTAATAAGAAACTTGTACACTTTCTTTTTTGGGGGGTAGGTGGGGGTGGGGATGGGTCTCGAGACAGGGTTTCTCTGTATAGCCCTGGCTGTCCTGGAACTCACTCTGTAGACCAAGTAGGCCTCAAACTCAGAAATCTGCCTGGCTCTGCCTCTGGAGTGCTGGGATTAAAGGCATGTGCCACCACTGCTTGGCTGTATACTTTCTTGTGTGTGTTTATTTGTAGTCTTAGGGAACAGGTCCATGGTCCTACACATGCTTGACAAAAACTCATCACTGAGCCTAATCTCAGCCTGTGCTTAATGCTTTAAACAAGAGAGAAGATAAATTACTTTAACAATATGACATTTTTCTCAACTTAAAGAGACTTACTAGATTGTTTTCTCTCCAGATATAGTAACTGGGGTCTCTCTTCCAGTGTTCTTGTTTGTGTTGCCCTTGGCTCAGCTCTGGCTCTGCTGGTCACCCCAGCTCTGTGTAGTTCGACTGCTGGTCACCCCAGCCCTGTGCAGCTTGCCTGCTGGTCACCCCAGCCCTGTGCAGCTTGCCTGCTAGTTACCCCAGCCCTGTGCAGCTTGCCTGCTGGTCACCCCAGCCCTGTGCAGCTTGCCTGCTGGTCACCCCAGTTCTATGCAGCTTGCCTGATGGTCATACCAGCTCTGTGAAGCTTACCTGGTCCGTTTCCACAGAGAATGAAATCTTTCCAGCTCCCAAACACCTAGACTTCTTTACATTTTGCTTTCTTTTACTATATGGATGAATAATTTTCCTTTGCTCATGTCTTTTTTGATTCCTCTTTCCTGTTTACTTACTTATTTATTTTTAATTTGAAAAAGTAAGGGCTTTTTTTTTCTAGTTTAGCCTAACACCTAGGCCACATGGATGAAATCTGAGATGGGTGACTCTGATCCTAACTTGGGAAATTGGTATATCTGATTTATTATTTGAATATTTTTAATTCCCAGAGCAAACTACAGCTTCTGTTTCCTTTTGCCTTCCCCAGACCAGCAAAAAGGAATCAGCATGAGAGGCCTCTGGCCAATGGTATTCCCTGCAGGCTACCTGTCTACCACTTAGTCTTGCCTGTACCTCCGCCTGCCTGTCACTGAACTTCTGCCTATAGTTGAATGACTAGTGCAGTCTGACTGATTAATTGATAGCTCCATAAACCCTTTACACACCCCTGTGTCATGTGAGATAGTTCCAGTTTATGTGCCCAGGTTTTTAATCCTCCCTAATTGGAACATGTCTGTTGCTATGATGTCTTAAAAAGCTTGATGTAGAACCTTCCTGTTAATCAACGCCCCATATAAGCCCTCTGATCTATCAAATCACAGGGAATTTGTTAGTATTTGGTAATTCCCCCCCCCCCTTTAAGGCTTTATCAACCCATGAAGAAGGAGAAGAAGAAGGAGAAGGAGAAGGAGAAGGAGAAGGAGAAGAAGGAGAAGGAGAAGGAGAAGGAGAAGGAGAAGGAGAAGGAGAAG
>NW_021604668.1:1272496-1297891 GCF_004785775.1 Grammomys surdaster | reverse complement strand
TTTTCAACCTTAGTAAGAGTCTGAGCTTTGATACAAATTGCACATAACTCATTTTCTCATCAACAGTAGAGTACACATGGCTTTGGTTTGTGCCTGTACCTCACAGAAGGTAGAAAGTATGGTTCTCTTTCCACTAAAGTCTCAATCTCAGGTTTTCATTTGAATTGTGCTGATATGAATGCAGGCCCCCATCTCTTTAAGACTGACAGTTCCTGAAACTATAAAGACAACAGGTGTAATTCCTATCAATTATCATGGCAAGACATGTAGCTTATGTGCCAGATGGGCCACCTGCCCGACTGCCGGATGCTTCCCTCCTGCTGGCTCTTCTGCTTCTGCTCTACATGGCTTCTCAATTTTACTCTGAAAAACCTTCTTTCATCTCTACCTGAACTATGTTTTTTTTTTCTTTTTAACTTGAGAAGTTAACTTTTCTTTTTTTATCTTCTAAAGAGGAAAAGAAATCTCATAAAGATGTCCTTTCTAACTTATCTGGTCCCTCATGAAACAGACAAATGCAAATCTATGTTGAGGAAGGACAAAGAAGTGAATCTTGACACGTAACAATAATTTATGCCCAATTTACTGTCATGTTAGAGACTGAAGATCCACAGAGACTTCTGCCCCTTAACGAGAACCAAAGTCACAGTACATCAGCAAGATGTTCACAGGATTCCTATAGAGGGGTCATGAAGACTTGATGTCCCAAGAGCTCTGTCAGAGTATACTTATATTTTCAACACTCTTCAAGCCCTCACAAGAAAACCATTGGTCACTAGAGCAATGTACAAACCTATGAGAAACTCTGTGTTCCAGTAAGTTATATGACAAACCCTGTCTGGGTTCTAACTCTATCCCATATTACCATGCCAACCCAGGAAGAGAACATCCACTACCATCAAGCTTGCTACAATCCAACTCTGACTTTTCTAATTAGAGCAGAGCTAAGGCTACTTACAGGATCTTTCAGACTGAGTTGAGTGATTTCAAAGGCAGATTTGGATAGGGATTGGGAAGTTTATGACATGTTAGCATTGGATTGATAGACATAGAGGGTCTTCAAGCAAATTTCGGTTAGCAGGCTGCTTTGTTAAGATTTCCAGCCCACCCAGCTGCCAAGAGTATGAATTTCTCTGAGCGAGCAGTTTGCCAAGTATTTTCTACCCCAGCTTTTGTTGGCACCCATTCCCACGTTCATCCCTCTCAGGTTCTACAGCCATGGATCAGTAACATGCTTAAGTTGACAATCAAAGCAACCCTCTCTCTCTCTGCCCTCCTTTCTTTCTTACTTCTCTTGACTGTGTCCTTCATTGATTTCTTGCAATGTCACTCACCTGGGAACCTTGAGCCCTGTCTATCGCATCTCACCATTAGAGTATGAAAGCAGCTTCCATGTGGGGGAGGCTTCATCTTTACACATGCCTTAGAGCCAGAACCAGCGCTACGGTGTCCGGTTTGGTATACTGCAATTGGGGGAAACCTAGATCAAGATTATGCAAGATGTTTTCCTTTTCCTTCTGATCTCTTAGAAGGAACTCTCCCTACCCTGTCTTCCTGCTCACACCTCGTTTATGTCCCCCTAATCATTTTCTCCATTTACCTGTCTACTTATCTCTGGTTTACCTTCTGATTCGTGAAACTGACAATGTAATTAGGTTTGTCTCCATGGGCTAGGACCAGGGTTTCTTGGTCATGATCTGGCTAGATCTCGTCTATCAGTTTTAAGCTTGCTTCTTCTTCTTCTTCTTCTTCTTCTTCTTCTTCTTCTTCTTCTTCTTCTTCTTCTTCTTCTTCTCCTTCTCCTTCTCCTTCTCCTTCTCCTTCTCCTTCTCCTTCTCCTTCTCCTTCTCCTTCTCCTTCTCCTTCTCCTTCTCCTTCTCCTTCTCCTCCTCCTCCTCCTCCTCCTCCTCCTCCTCCTCCTCCTCCTCCTTCTTTTTTTGTGGCTTTTTGGTTTCACAATTCCCCTCTCTAGTTCTGACCTGTCCCTGTCACTGTGTGTGACAGCAGAACAGTTGCTTCCTGAGAAGCTGGTTCGATTAGTAAATGATGCTCCGTTCTTCCAGGGGTTGCTAAAGTCTAAACATGTAACATACAAAAACATTGCAGCAATTTATATTTTTTTTTAAATTTTAATACTCGAATTCCTGTTTTAAAATGGAAAATCTCCTGGGGTCGCTGTAGTTAGCAAGACAGTGGGAGGGTTGACTTGCATTTCAAAGTGAATTCCAGAAGTTGAATGCCAAAGATGGCTGAGGTAAATGAGCTGTAGAGATGACCATGAATCAATACCTCATGGAATAGATCGAGCAACAGCTGCATTTCCTCAGTTGCCGCCACGACTTTCCTTTTGGTTCCCTGTGAGTTTTGGCAAGCAGTTTCTTCTCACTGGGCTAGTCTTGCTGGATGCTGTGGAAAGTCTATCTTTCTCAGAGCCAGATTTTCTTTGGGCTGTGGTTTGGCACAGGCAGCCTCTTACGCTTCTGTATATTTTCAACCCATGTCAGCAAGATGTCACTTTCTGCTTGTAAAAGTAAATTTGGATATGTCACTGTGCAAACCACTTGGGGTTTCTATGACTGTTCATACACCTGCTTAAGAGCTATGAAATCTATGTTATTCAAAGGAATAAAAGCTACACAACAAAATTTTTGGTGCTGCTGCAAGGACTGGCTTCATGTTCTTCCAGATTAGGGGGCTGCTAGGTGTTTCTGATAAACAATGAAACCTTTGTATGTTCCTTGTGCTGGATCCTAAATTCAGTTTTAGGTAAATCTTGCATTGGTTTGCTGAATTCCTTTTCTTCCTTTCGGTAATTACTATGATAATAATATTTACTAAGTTAGGACCTGTTTCTGTGCAATCCTCAACCCCTATAAGGCCCTGGCAGGTAGGTAGCTCTGTGGTCCTAGGTTTGCAAATGAGGAAACATTGAGTCTGTTATCATGGTCATATGGCTACTCAGTAACAGGGTGCTATTGGAGCCCTCACAATTCTCTGCAGTTGCTAGAGATCACCAAACAGTATTACATAAACAAGGGAAAATGAACATGATCCAGAAGTCAAGACCAGGCAAGGCTTAAACTCCTTCCAAGGAGCAGTCACCAGATAATTTTGAGGTCCCTTTCATTGGTCACCTTTTCTGTTTCTGTGTCCCTAGCCTAAAACAGTACCTGATACAGTGGAGGACCTTCACAACCTGCGGTGTGAAGCCAAAGAAAGACTGTGAAATGAGACTGATATTTTGATCCATGTGTCTCTAAGTCTCTGTTCCACAGTCAGACTCCCTTGGGATTCAAGTCTGTCTGTGGCTGGGCCATTGTGATTGGGTGGCTAAACCCAGGAAGTCCTGGTAGTTAGAATTCTGTAATCTCTGTCAACCATCTGTTTCCTAAGCCGCTAGTACTTAGTAGGAGAAAAATGCCTGCTGCAGCTAACAGCTGTAAGATGACCCTCTAACCCCTTTTCACCCCCAAGATCTCAAGAAAATTGCGTCCTCTAGGCCCTCCCACATTCTGTAATCCATATGATACTAATGGTAGACAAGTTGTCTGTCTTACCCCAGTCTCTGTTCCTGCATCTTAGAAGTAGAAATGCAGCCAGGATGAAATAAAATCATAATGTATATCATTTAAGACAGTAGCCAACTTACAGTAAGCATGTAGTATATGCTATTCAATCTAGTTTCTCCATATAAGAATAGTCAAGATTCACAAACCCTCACTAATACTTCACATCAATGACTATTGCAGATTTATTTCCAGGAAAGTTGTTTATGCCTAAACTTTAAATATGTTTGCTTCTGCTACTATTCTAATGTAGCAATATTTATTATGTGTCCTTCATTTTTAAAATGGAAAAACAACTGCTGCATAATGTATTTTGACGTAAAAATTATCCAAGTATTCTAATTTGCATAGTCTTTAATATTATATGTTATTTATTATGGAAGTGAAATTTAATATTATATGTTATTTACTATGGAAGCGCCTTAAAAAATATTTAGGGAGCTGGTGAGTTCCATGAGTAAAGTCCTTACTGCAGACACATGAGGAAATGAGTTGGAGCCTTAGCGTTCATGTAAAAAGCTGGTCATGGTGTTACTTCACCTCTGGAGAGGGAGGGAGGGACAGACAGATCTGAGGGCATCATTTGCCCCCTAGTCTGGTTTAAATCAGTGAACTCCAGGTTCAGTGAGAAACTCTGTTGTAAAAATAAGGTGGAAAGTGATTGAGAAAGCTACTGGGGGGGTGGGGGTGGGGGTGGTAAGCACTTTCTTCCTCCAAGACAATAAAACAATAATATTTACCAGCATCTCCTTCTGTGAGAACTTCATAAACACTGTGCAGTGCATCCAGGTAAGATCTATGCTCTTACCCTTCTGCTCCAAGCATATTTGGGTTCTTTGTTCTAGAGGCAGAGATTTTTGCCATAGGTCAAGGAGGAGGAGGAGGAGGAGAAGGAAGAAAAGGAGGAGGAAGAAGAGGAGGAGGAGGAGCAGCAGCAGCAGCTACTCTGGGTCAACGACATTTCTGTGCTTCTGTACTAGTCTAAAGTCATCCATACCAACACTTACTTATCTTGGAAAAACAATTGTCTCTTCAGCTGGCAGGAAGAGAAGGAAGAGAGTTGTTCCACATAGGAAGAGTGTAAGTCTATTGTTTCCAGTGGCTCACTATACCCTTCCTGTTCTGCTTGCCTTAGTCACTTTGAGAAGGTAGCTGGCTATCTGGTATACTTCAGAAGACCACAGTTAGTCATCAGATCAGGATCTATATTCTATGCAAAAGTTTGTGTCCACAAAATTCATGGCAAACAGACTGCTCTAGAATCCAGAGTACTTATGGATTGGTGGTGGCCCAAAGGCTCAGGGTTTCTGATAGTTTAGATATTATTAAGTCCTTTGGAGTTGTCTCTGATAAAAGAGGGATAGAGGTGGTCAGAGTTGCTACTTTCTTAGGTATGAAGTTCATAATCAGGTTGGAGTTTATTTATATGTTACAAAGAAGAGGACAACTTGCAGACTGTATAATTCATAGACAAATTGTGTCTCTGCTATGCATGACTTAGCAGATATTTTCCACATGTTAAGTGCTTAGTAAATAATTTTTGAAAGGGTGTGAATTGCACCTGGAAATGTATGGTAACATTGCTAATTAAGGTTTACACAGTCAGGTAGATACTCCCTCAACAGATCTCAGGAACTACGATCTACCTTTGGATCCACCACTTCAGTGAGTCACAATGATGTTGCCAGGAGGCAAGAGGCAAGCGTGTGTTACAGAACTTATAGAAAGGGTGAATAAAATAGTGTGTCACTTGCTAGCTGAAAGGATGAGTTATGTCCTTGTTTAATTTGCCGGCATTTCAATTAGAACATCATTGGTGACCCTTCCTCCTGACACAGGCCATTTTGTTCTTGCAACACACTTGGCCATTGGCCACATTTCCCATTATTGATGAGGCGAATTTATGGATTGTAGATATAAATGATTTAATTGCACATATAAATGATTTAATTGCAGATTAGATAAATATGATGTAGACATTCCCAATCACGTAATTATTCAAAAGATGATAATAATTTGATCCCATTTGTCAAATAATGTTATTGCATTTTTAATTTACATTTTAGGAAGATTTAATTAACCAAGTTCTAGGAACTTAGGCAGAATGGGCTGCCTGAAATCAGTCCTGGAACAAGGCAGGAAATAAATAAATGAGCAGACAGCAGCAGATGTCTCTTCACCAAGATGATTTCTTTCCTGTAAAGATTTTTTTTCTCCTTCCAGAGAATGTGGCATCCTTAAGGGTGACCCATCAAAGTCAAAATTAATTAGGAAAAACGGGTGTATTCTGACATAGGACTAATGTTTAAAGATTCACCTTCTTTGAAACAGTTCATTGACATTAAATTAGACCAGAAACATTCCTGAAGTGAGAGTCCTTCAGCATGGGAGAGGAAAGAATTCCATCTTTATTTAGCTTTCAATTGACAATCACATCTGATCAGTATTGTAGAAAATGTCACTGGTCAGATTTTGTCTTCATAAAGTGGATTGGGAAGAGGTTCACAATTTTATATTATAATGGTATGTTTTTAATATTGATTTATTTCATAGGTGGATATATGTGATCTTACATATTTAAAAACATTCAGAGAATGAACCCATGGGCAGGACTGAACTACTAAAACTGCTCTGTGGCAGAGAACATTGAAAACTTGATCAGGACCAGCCCATACGCCTCCATATTCCTAACCATAGAACAAATTTTGCATATAGTAAATGCGTAAAGACTACTAGTATACAAATGTACTGAACATTACAGTATGTGGTACATCAGCAGAAAATAGACTTTGTTTCTTTTTTCTGTTTTAAAATTTATTTATTTATTTTTATTTCCTGTGCATTGGTGTTTTTCCTTCGTGTAACTGGAGTTATAGACAGCCATAAACTGCCATGTGGGTCCTGGGACTTGAACTCAGGTCCTCTGAAAGAGCAGCCAGTACTCTTAACTGAGCCATTTCTCTAGCTCCCCCCTCCCTCACCATTTCTCTTTTTAAAATATAAAAAAATATAATACTGTTTATTCCTTCTTTGATATTTTCATACCTTATAAAATGGTATAAAGTTATAATCCCCTTCCCTCTCCGACTCCTAGAGCACCTACTCCTTTCCCAACTTCAGGTCCTCTTTTATTTATTTTCATTTCATTTCCTCTCTTAAACTAATTAAAAAAAACCATTGTTTATGTGTAGATTTTTTTTCTGGATAGTGAAATTTTTTTCATTTTATTTTTTAAAATTTAAATTATGTGTATGTACACATCTCTGTCTGAGTGTGTTCACACGAGTGAAGTTGCCTACAGAAGCCATTGGCACTAGATTCCCTTAGAGCTGGTTATAGGTAGCTGTAAGCTGCCCATTGTGAGTGCTTAGGATTGAACTCAGGACCTTTTGCAAGAGCAATATGTGCTCCTAACTGCTGAGCCATCTCTCCAGTCCTATATTTTATTTATAATAACACCAGTGCACCTACTGCAAGTTATAAACACTTTCAACAAATCAAATCATTTTTATAACACAAACTTTAGGGAATGAGAAGAGAGTAAATGACTCAAAATTTCTTGGTAGAGATTTTCAGCTGTACCTGTGTCAGTTTAAATATTTGCCACAGCTTTTCTGGATCTGATCCATGCATTTGTCTCCTGCTGTTAAGGAAGGAGGGAAAGTTGTAATGATAGAGAACAAAGAAAGCTTATTTAGAAATTTAGGAAGAGTTTCTATTGTTCTGGGAGACAAATTCGTGCTGTGACTCAGTACTTTTCCACCTTAAGTCAAAAGGATCTGGTAAAGAATGACCTCAGGAAATAACCACTCTCTGAGACTGAGATGCCCCCTGGGTTGGGGAAGCCCATGCAGCAAGCAAGCTCTCAGAAGGCTGAAGACCAGTTGTGCTATGATACAAACTCTTTCTGGGCTTGTATGAACTTTTAATCACTGCTGTAACAGATGGTCACAACTGAGTGGCTTCAAACAACACGAATTTGTTGTCTTACTAGTTCGGTGTGTCAAAACTCCCAGAGGTCTTATTGGCTTGAAAATCAAAGCACCAGAGTGTAGCTCAATGAGGCTGGCTTATATGGTGGTCTGGGTTTGATTCCGAGCACTGCCCAAATAAATAAAAAGATAAACAAACACCAATAGGACTTTATTCCTTCTAGAAGGTTCCCAATGAGGAAATGAGGTCTGTTTTCCCCTCTTTTTCTCCTTTTCCTGGCCACCAGCAATTTTCTAGCTTTGCTCCCCTTTGTGCCGTCTATAAAACCAGCCACTAGATGGTATAGTATAGAATAGAGTTTATTCAAGGCATGGGGAGGGGAGTTGAGAGAGTAGACAGAGCAAGGCTGAGAGAGTAGAGGAGTAGAGGCTGGCCACAAGCACATGAGGGTGGGGGGAGTAGGAGTAAGAGGACAGAGCAAGAGCAAGAAAGCAAGCAAGAGAGAGGAAGAGGCAAAGCAGCCCTTTTTATAGTGAGTCAGGCACACCTGGCTGTTGCCAGGTAACTGTGGGACAGAGTCTAGACAAAATGCTAACAGTGCAGGGCTCACATGTGGAGGACATAATCTTGGAAAGGCAGATGAAGCTGAAAAGAGAAAGTCATCCGGAAGTGAATTCAAATCTGGGTGCAGCTAGTGGACAGTCCCCACACTTTCTTAATGGTTAGTGAGCACTTATTCAAGAGACGCACAGCAGAAAGACGTGTAAGGTCAGGGAGATTGACATCTTTGCTCAGCTTTTAGCTATGAAATATTGGACATTTGAACTAGAAGTACCAGAGGGAGAGAGCTTGACAGGTACAAGCAGGATGATGGCAGAAGAGTGCCAACCATGGAATCATGGTCAGCTCATGGAGAACAAGGTCTGTACAATAAGATTTGGAGCCCAAGTGTCGGTCGGGTGTTGTCATAAAGTCATGTATTTCCATGTCATCAGTGTGAAACCAAGGTGAAGCATCAGGAAAAGCAAGACAGAGACTTTAACCATAGACTCTTCAGGCTTTCAGGAAGGATTTACTGTATATTTCAACATAAGTATAAATTAATATTAATAATTTACACAATAATTAATACTAATTAGTAAATCTCTTTCCATGTGATGATTTTAAGTAAATTAGGCTGGAAACTTGTCCATACTCCATTGAGCTTGCAGGGTTTCTCCTGTAGCAGTAGCAATTCTATCTTAGATGCATAAACAAAAAGACTCCCTGGCTTAACTCTTTTGTAATCTATACCATAGCTCCCACTCTGCAAAAGAAAAAGCTTTAACGGAGGCACCATGTCAACAGAGGCTAATTGTACACAATCTTCTCTGAGTTTGAAAGACATTTTATGTGGATTGTCAAATGGGTACTGAAACTTTGATTTTGTAGCAAATGCTTCACACCAGTGTAATCTTGTTTACATTGCCCTGAGGAATGTTCTCTTTTATTAACAAACCTCAATACTGGATACAATAATGCACCATAGAGTAGACAGTTTGTAGCCTACCCCTTGACCCTTGAACCTGCTGGTTTATGATATTGTCTGGAAGAGTCTTACAGAGCTCTTATTCTTTTCCCATGAAAAGAGCCTCAATATTGATCACTGGGTTAAAAACCCCAACACAAGCAGTGCTCATTGACTTGTATGCTTCTGTTGACAAAGCACTCTGATTTCAGTCGAGGGATGGCAATGAATTCTGGGAGGATCTTGAATACTCTGGAAAGGAACTCAGGGCTTGATGCTCTGGTAAGACAGAATGTGCCCAAGAATGGACATCAGCCAGAAAGAGACTGCTAAGAATAGATTTTATTCTTTGGGAGCAGTTGATCCTTTTAAATCGGTAGGTTTAATTTTGGTCTTAACAATAAAAAATGTTTTTTTAACAATACAGCTAAAAATAAAAACAAGGATACTGTGATTGATCCAAACTTTTAAGATGTATTTAACTGATAATTGAAGTATCTGTGTGTGTGTGCATAGGTGAGAGGAAAAATATCAGAGGTTGTTTTTCCCCTTTTACCATATGGGATACAAGGACTGAACTCAGGTTATCAGTCTCAGTAGTAAACACCCTTGTCTACTGAGCTATCTTGCCAGCCCAAAGTATATGTGCTGAGAGAGAGAGGGAAAGGGGTTGGGGGTAGGGTCTCAAATTCCTTATGTATCAGAAATTGGTCTTGAACTCTTAATCCTCCTGCCTCTACCTCTCCAAATTCTGGGTTAACAGGCATGGACTACTTTGGCCAACATTGTAAACTTTGAAGGAACGTCCCCTCAGAAGGAGACCCAAGACAATTTAACAACTGTTTTCAAACCTAAATTTCAGAATAAACTCTGGGGTATTTCTTGTTGCTAGGAGACCTGTCTTTAATGTGAACACCTCTGGTAAATCAAAAGCTTCACACATTTGGACTCTAATTTTTTGAAACAATTATGATGTGGTTACCCTTTTAACGGTGTATCGTATATATTGCTTAAACTTTTAATATATGTCATACAAATAAAGATTGTGCAAACAAATTTGTTTGGGTAGTTCTGAATCTTAAGAGAGAAAACAAAAACAGCAACTTAAAATTCACATAATTATGTGAAACATGCAATAGAATTACTTGTAATTTTGTCAATATATGGGCCTTAAGAAAGGGATTGGGAAATTTGGACTATTATATATAAACAAAACATGTTTTCTACTGACCCACAGATGCTGCCTTTGATCACCATTGAAGAGAGCATGGCTTCAGGCCTGTCATAGACTATCCAAAGACAACCCTTCAAAAAACATGCAAATGCTGCTTTGTCAGAGAAACCAAAGGGTATCCTAAATATCTTGGTCACATTTCAGAGGTCGCCCCTGAACTGGCTACTAGAAGATTGTTCTTTAATTCAACCAGAGTTAAGAGCAAACTCACTGAAGCAGCATGCAGGTGAAGAGGATTAGGTTGAAGGAACCTGGAGCTCTGGAGCTGTTTCAGCCATGGAGTAGGAAGGAGGCTTTGGAAGATGCTTGACCATGAAGCCATTCAACAGCAGAAGTGAGCCGAATCATTGAGAAACTGTGTCTTTCCTCATGGAGGCAAGAAGGCAGCTCAGGCTAAGACAGGCAGCTCACCTTCTCCGTCTCGGACCTGTTTTGTCCTTTCTAGTGAAAGACACAACAAACATTGTTCATTTTTCTCCTTAGTCATTACCCTTAATAACTTCTGAACCCACTGACAGATAACAGCTGATCTTATAAATAACTCTTCTACACTAAATTTACTTACATTAGACTGAACTATAGGAATCAAACAAGAAACCATTAAGTTAACAAGACAAAAGGATGGCATGAAAACATGTTTCTTTTTCTCCTATTTATAATTTGGGAAGACAAAGACAGATTTATCCTTTGAGGTTTTTTTTATTTATATTAAATAAATAGACTTTATATTAAAGCCTTTAGTGTTTTCCAAGGAATTTTAATGCATCCTGATAACTCTTTAAATCCTCTGTTGATTATTTCAAAAAATGTTTGACTCTGAACAAATTTAAAGTAAAACGAAATATCAAATTGTAAAAGGAAGATGTTCCATGATAAAAAACAAACAAACACAAACAAGCAAACAAATCCTGTTCAGAAATCAAGTATCTGTTAGAAGACACAAGAGTGAAAGATGCCAAGCTACCAAACACACATCCTGTTGAACAGGGCCAAAGACTGTTCGGCAGTGTGTAGGTGTTGAATGGAAGAAGCTAATGAGAAAAAGAGTGATTGTGACAAGCAATTATGTCACCTATGTGAACAGCTTAATTTTCTAAATTAGCCACTTTGATAATTATGACATCTCATTTGTCTTTTAATTCCACGAGCTCTGAAGTTTACCTTTGATTTTTTTCCCCCAATCAGATAATAGGCTTTGATAAGCCAACGGGTCTATTGTGTGTCTAAAAAAAATTCAGATTTCAGGCTGATTGGCTCTGCTGTTTGCTTCCACAAGAGCAAATGGCTCTCTTCTCAACAAGAACTCTCCAAACCTTGCATTTCTCGATTCTGTTTGCAATAGTGATGAGGGAGAAAAGGTGGAGATAGAGAGACAGACAAGGTTCCAAAGCAAATTAATAGTGTCAACAGAGCTGAAGAGAAAACCGTTCAGCCTACTTCTGTAGGGGTGAGGGTGGAGGGGGAGGCAGGATGGTCTTTGAGTACATCAGAAATCGCTTTAGCAGCATCCACTATGGATACTTACCCCACATTACGAATTAGCCTCATCTGTTTGCTGAAGTGCTTTCAAGATCTCAGAGGACTGTATTCTATTTGTCTACTGGTATACTATGTCAATTTCTCGAAAAGGGTTTCCTAATCACTACAGCAAAAAGGATTCATAAAGCCAAGTTATAGTAACAGCAAGGAGCAATCCTGACCTCTTTGATTCATGAGAACTTCTGTAAGCATCCTATCTTTCATTCTTAAATCAGAGATACTAGTAGAAAGATACCCAGATGTGCCAAATGACGGGAACAGGTAATTGCTTTTCTTCTTGACAGGGACACATGCATATGACCTTGCAGAGATAAGAGCCAAGGAGGAGCTCAGAGCACAGTACAGTTCCCCAAATACTTAGAAACACCAGGAAAGTTATGTAAAAGGACCATATATGGCTCTGTATGAAAGATGAGGGCATCATCTTAGGGAAGTACTCCAGGGGATTAAGGGGTAGATCGACTGCTGACAGACAGACACCAACCCACCCCTACACATATCATATACATGTCCCTGTATCACTCACTCATTTCTTCCTCACCATGGCCTGACCAGATATGGCCAGAGAGGGGATGGCACTTCACTCTCCAGAGTATATATATTACCTGTGTCTTCCCTTCCATTAGAGCTACCCCTAAGGTTTACTTGAACCCAATATCACCTAGAAAAAGAAAAATTTTCATATATTCATTGAACATTCTGTATTCTAGAGTTAGTATTACATTAAGTAACTAGAGCCAGTGATTCCTAAACCTCAATCACTATATTTACCTTCTTGATGGTAGTCTCTTAAACATTTCAACAATAGTGTGGAATCTTGCTGTGTTTGAGGAAGTGTGCTCAGATATTTTCATATTTACAAAGAGCTATGTCCTTTGATGACTAAGATTACAGATGTGTCTTAGTGGTTCAATAGTCAACAGACTGTAGCAGATCTTGCAGTGTCTACACCAGTGACATCAAAATTAGATATTCCACCAGAGGAAGAGAGCTGGTATCAAAGTACAAATCAGACTTTAAAATACATTCATGAGTTTGGAGAGATGGCTTAGTGGAGGGATGGCTCAGTTCTCTCCCAGAAGACACAGGTTCAGTTTCCAGCACCCATATGTCAGCTTACACTTAACTCCAGTTCCAGAGACTGACACCTTTACACAAAACAAACATGGAGGCAAAACACCAATGCACATAAAATAAAAAACAAATCTTTAAAAAAAATACCAAAACATATAAATAAAAATAAAAAATCAACCATTCTTTTAAAAAATTAGTCAACACGTATAGATTCCTTATAAATATGTCTACTGAGTTTATTATTATCCAATTTACATATTTTTATTTTTTACAGTCTTAAAAATTAATTTTACCTACAGGCAATTCATATACCTACAGGTAATTGCAGAGGGCAGAAGAGGGCATGGTATTCTTTGGAGCTGGAGTTACAGGACCGTGAGCTGTTTGATATGGGTGCTGGGAACTGAACCAGACTCTCTACAAGAACAGCAAGTGCTCTTAATCATTCAGCCATCTCTCCATCTCCTCATTGGTTTTGTAATGAAATGAATTCTCAATATTTTAAAAATTGAGGTAAAATTAACAAATAGCAAAATTCATTCTGGTAAGTATATAGTTTGGCAAGATTTGACTTTGCAAGATTTGACAAACACAATTATATAACCTGTTATAATCTATAGTTCTTTTATCTTATTGAGATCTACTGTGCTTTTTTTTTAACTTTTTATTGACTTTTTGTGAATTTTAAATCATGTACTCCAATCCCACTCATCTCCTTGTCCCTTTGTATCTGCCCTCTGTCCTTGTAACCTTCCCCATAAAATAAAATGAAATAAAAAATAAAATTCAATTAAAAATATCTTGTCATGGAAACTCTAATGTGTCACAGTGTGTCCCACAGTATACCCTTTTTGTCCATACATCTTTACTTACAAATGTTCGCTGCATTGAGTCATCTGTCTGGCTCTAGGCCTCTGACTTCTGCTCCACTATCAATACTTGATTCTCACTGGGACTCCTTTTGGATATCCTGTTGTTGCCCTGTGTCATGGAGATCCTACAGCTTTGGATCTGCAGGACAGACCCTTTCACACGCTCCAGCAGATCATAGAGGTGGTAAGTGTGTACTGGGCCAACTCAAATCCATGGATCAGGGCCTGGGAGGTAGTTGAGTTGGTCACCAGCCATCTCTCCTGTGCCAGCATCACCAGGGTAAGCTCTCCAGTACTGCCCTGACTAGCTCTTCCATACTGCAGCTGGCAAAGGACAGGGCAGCAATCCTGCTCTCATGTCCTGGGGGCTGACTTACCAGCAAGTTTGCCACCAGGGACAGCTCTACTATGCTGCCTAGGCCAGAAGCAGGGCCAGATCTCCCTAGTGCTACAGTACATCCTGTAGTCTTCTTGTAGTTGGCATCCATCTTCAACTCACTGACAAATTTTAGTCTTTTTTCTGCCTTAGAGTTTTACAGAATGCCATTAAAAGGAACTGTGCATGTACAGATTTTCTGACCACATATAATGAACCCTGATCATCCATTTTGTTGTGTGGATCAGCCATTTATTCTTCTCGATTGATGAGTATTTTCTGTTGTGTAGGAAGACCATCATTTTTAATGACCGTTATATGAACCAAAAAAACCACTTAGGTGGTCAAATGGTCGGGGATATTGTTAACAAAACAATTAACTTGGTTTTGAGCTGTAACTAGGGCCCAGAAAAAGGAAGTCATATCTAGAGGGATTCCAGAATCTGTTCCAGGATTTGTGATGAACAGGTTCACAAACACTCTCCTCACAGAGTGAATCAACCCAGTTCTTGGCCTTCATCTCCTTGCACACTGGTCCTCAAGGTCTCTCAGATTTTTTTTTACTCCTTGCACAAGCTTCTTGTGTAAAATTTACGTTATACATAATTATGCCACCTCTTATTTTCTTAGCATTTACATTTCTTATATATTAATTAATAAATGTAAGCATATCTGCAATGTTTTTGACCGTTTTAACTATGTTTATAAAGAAACTTTGCGGGGCTGGAGAGATGGCTCAGCGGCTAAGAGCACTCACTGCTCTACTAGAGGTCCTGAGTTCAATTCCCAGCAACCACATGGTGGCTCACAACCATCTGTAATGGAACTTGATGCCCTCCTCGGATAGGTCTGAAGACAGTGACAGTGTACTCATAAATAAAATAAATCTTTAAAAAAAAAAAAAAAAAGAAACTTTGCCGGGCGGTGGTGGCGCACGCCTTTAATCCCAGCACTTGGGAGGCAGAGGCAGGCAGATTTCTGAGTTCGAGGCCAGCCTGGTCTACAGAGTGAGTTCCAGGACAGCCAGGGCTACACAGAGAAACCCTGTCTCGAAAAACCAAAAAAAAAAAGGAAAAAAAAAAAAAAGAAACTTCTTCCTAACCAGGCATAACTGAACACATACAGTCCTTATATTCAAGAGGCCTAGACAAGATTGTCTGAGTTCAAGGCCAGGTGTGAGTCAAAGATGATGGAAAGGAGGTAGAGGAGGGAGGGAGAGAGAGAGAGAGAGAGAGAGAGAGAGAGAGAGAGAGAGAGAGAGAGAGAAGAAAGAAAGTTCTTGCATATTTTGTGAAGATTTCTACCTGGAGCTTGCCTTTCTTCCTTTCCAAGGGTGCTAGAATGTAGGGTGTGCCCTTGACATTTAAATGGATGGCCATAGAGAGAGACATTTAGTTCTTTCTTTGGTTTAATACATTTTCAGTTTTTAGATACAATGACAATTTTGCTGTTTCTGACAGGCACATAAATGACAGCAAAGAAAAAGTAAATGCCAGCAGAGAGTGTCCTGGGTGACCCGAGAGCTCTCAGAGTCCTATGGCATTTCTCGCCTTTTCTTGAGTGACTCCATCAGCAGAGAGAGAGAGTGCTCCCAGGTGACATGAAAGCTTGTAAAGTCTATGGCACACCTTGCCTTTTCATGAGTGACTCCAACAGAAGAAAGGGCAACAGGAGAAAAATTCCAATTAATACCCTACGCGTTAGGCTCAGACAGTCAGTCCCACGATCATTCCTCTCAGGAAGCCTTTACCACACAGACTTGCATTTGTAAAGCCTTTCAGCCGCGTACCAATTGCATCCAAGCAGATAAAGCAGGTTTTTATTTTTATGCTACTTTTGTTTTATGTTCATCTTCTGTGTATATGGGAGTGGAGTGGTGATGGGATCGTGGAAGACTGCGAAGCCTGTTAATTTTTTTCATAAGATCGTTTTTCCCTTGACATGCAATTTGACGCTTAACAATTTTTCTGAAAGTCAAAAGGAATACCACATTCTCTAATTTTCACAGCACTATAAATAGCCCACACAAAACATAATTGTATAAAAGAGATGACACCTCTTTATGGAAGAATTTCCACTGGAGAGATAAAAGGAGGTCAGAACTCTTATGCAAGGCATGTATTTTCAAGTATTCATAAAAATAGAAATCATCACTGGTACACAAATTCTTCACGATAGACAGTCCCATAGAAGATGCCAGAGCCAAAGCCATTTCTACAGGTGCCAACTATAGTGAAGAATGGAACTCAGCCAAGAAACGGCTGCTGGGCATTTTGCTCATGTGCCAATAAAAGGGAGGAGTGTGTGAGTGCACACACACACACACACACGCACCACATGCTCCAGCTTGGGGAGGTAGTTGCCAGAAACATTTTTTCATGCCCCTGCAATCTGTTTCCTACAGCCAACTGTGAGGTCCTGCGGTGACTGTAGTGCCCAGAAGTGAGATAGTATAGATCAGAGAAAGAAGAGGTCAGGGAACCACCTGCATAGCTGAGGGGAAGCAGTTTGAGACCCCAGTTAACATGTAATGATGTCCATGTGATAAAGCTCCATGGTAACTAGCTGGTGATCATTGTGTGTGCACTGGTACTGACTTTGCCATGTATCAATTATTGCAAATATGTGTGTGTGTGTGCGTGTGTTTTTTTGTGTGTGTGTGTGTATTTGTGCATATTCAGCATTTACAGAACATTTGAAAAGACCATGACTCTGTCTAGTTGGATTTATAGGCTTAGAAAGACACTGTAGGCAATTTATGAATTGTTTTTATTTAATTCTTTATTTTCTGTGTATTGAATGTTTTGCTTGCATGTATTTATGTGCACCATGAATGTGTATAGTGACCATGGAAGTCAGAAGAGAGTGTTGGATCCCCCTGGAACTGAAGTTATAGATGGTTGTGAGCCACCATGTGTGTACTAGAAATTGAACCTGGGTCTCTGAAGAGCAACAGGCACTCTCTTTTTTTAAAAAAAAATTGGATATTTTGTTTATTTATTTCAGATACCATCCTTTTTCCCCATTTCCCCTCCCTAGAAACCCCCACCCCACTCCCCTCTTCCTTTTTGGTTTTATACCATTTTAATTACATGCAAGTATTAAGGTCAGTTCTAGGCTGAGGAACTAGCAATACAATAGATGCAAATAGTCAGGGAACAAGCAAGACAATAAACACAAATAGTCAAAGAACAAGCAAGGCAATAAACAAAATTTCATGAACACTCCCATGATCACTGTTTCTAAGGGCTTATCAGGATGACCAAAATATCTGAGCCAAATTACCTGCCCTAGCTCAGTCTCCAGCCCAATATAAATTATTTTAAAAATCACTTGTAGTCATGATATTGAGCCGTTACATCTTGAGGCCTTCCTATCTGGCAGACACTGAGTTAAGGCTTTACATACTCAGGCACTCTTGATTTTAGATCTCACTGTACCTCATAAGGAAAATGTTTACAGTAGTCTCATCTTACAAAGAAACAAACTGATCTTAGATGCTTGCTTCATGCTCCAAGTTTGTATGAGATAGTCATAGGATCCGAAACGCATGTTTATTCCTGCCTCTGCATGAGAGAAAGTGGAGTCAGCCCTTTGTGGCCTAAGAATAAGTATCTGTAACCTGCCAATGTTTTGAATTTACAACAAGGGACCAATAGACCATTGATTGGCATTCCCCATGACAATGTACATCCTGGACTCACCCAGCTCCACAGGGGAAGAGACTCAGCGATCTCCAGGGTGCACGGAAGCCAGGTTCCTCCCCCAGCTGATGATTGCTTCACTCCCCATCCCTTATCTTCAGGGCTTTTGTGATGAGACCTTGGGTCCCTTAGCTCCTGTAAAGAGAGTAAAGCGTGACAGCTTACTTCTTTTCTCCATCCTTAGGAGGATGAGTGTTGGCGCTGCAATGAAAGCTGTGAGTTAAGATTACTTTCCTGGCAGCAAACGTTGCCCTTTTGTTGCTTCCAGGCTCTGTGCATCTCTGTTGATTACTTCCTGCTGCACGCTCCGTTATTACACATAACAAAATGGTGGGAGGGAGGAGGAAGAGAAACGCGGTAGGGTCAGGTTCTCGTTCACCCCTTTGCTTGGTTCATTTCTTCCATACTCAGAACTCTCTTTGTCATCAGCGAGAATGGGAACTGGGGAAAGTGAAAGAGAACTGGGCTTAAGGTAATTTATAACCCCCGGGAACCAGATCATTTAATACCAAAATGGTACTTTCTCAAAATCTCATCATTCATACCAGAAGCATTTCTTATGGACTGATATTCCTGAGCTTATGAAAACACCCTGTGCAGTTGAACTTGCTTAATCTGTGATCACGTTGCCTCTCTGAGGATTTGAGGAAAGGGTATTATGCCATTATGGTGTTAAAACGCATCAGTGACTTGATCATTTGAAATGCTTTAATAAAAGTGAATTGTTAGCTGATTCTGATTATCTAGTGCCAGATTTATAGGCTTTTAAGACATTTTCCAGTTGTCAGATATTTTCCTATGAGATATTTAAATATTTAGATTTTGTTCTTTCTGGCTATTTCAAATATGGCAAACAGATATCTTAATATCAGAAATATTAACAGTATTCTCTGAGGTCTGCCTTCCCTAATTTCTTTTTAAAGACTCGAATCATACCCCTTGATTATGTATCAAATCTTTTTGCTTGAAGTAGAGTAAGATGTGGAGACCTAGGATTCTGTCAGGTTAAGATGAAGTATTGGTAAAAGAAATTGGTTATTATGGCCAATTAGAGAGAATAGAACGTGACTTGCAAGTCTTACACAAAGATTTCTGTCACAGAGGTAAACTGTGAATAAAAATGATTCTGTGGAATAATAAAGTCTGAGTTCAAATGTGCATTTAACATGTGTCCCTTGATGACTTTCTCATTTGCATATATGCATGTGCAAGCCGTGCGAACGCGCCCCCCTTCCATTCATGATATTCTTGCTGGTGAAGTATTAAGAATTTGTGCAGGCAGAAACAACAGTTTTACCTCCTAAGCAATTATGTCTACCCTTTGACAAATATTTCCATCTCATCATGCTGGGGCTTTTCTCCCATTTTAGCTATACTGTAAAAAGTATTTTCTTCAGAGTAAGGTAATAAATAGGAAGCATGTGGACTCAAAACAACATTGTTGGATATGTCCCCTTATACCCCCACACTGACCCTCAAGTGCATACATGATCTCCTGTGACAGGGGAAGTATAGAAAAGGTAAAAGACCAGGTCAAGATGTGCAGAATCAGTATGAACAACCACCAATACCACCAAGCCTGCTAATTGGAAATACCTTCAAGCCTCAAAGGTTTGTGACAGTGTATTCACATGGGAACACCTTTGAATTCTGCCTTGTATACCACAGGTGTGATTTGTTCTTTCTTGTAAAGAGCCTACATTCTAGCTGGGGATAGAAAGTGCACTATGGAGATATAGAAACAGCCATAGCTTTAGGGAGGTATTCTCCTGCCCCTTGTTTATAGCTGTCTTGATAGGGACCATCACAGAGGGCCCAGTATATATAGCACTGGGCCAGTTTTGCAATCATATATAAGAAATACATTTCTGTCCTCGCTATGGTGACTTTGTGAGTTACCACTTTTAGTGAAAAAGATCATGCCACTTTTAGAACTTAAAAAGGAAGAAATGTCCCTTCCATTTCATTTCCTTATACCCTGGTAGATCTCTGAAGGTTGCTGAACCCAGTGATTTTTGTTGTCTTTATTCTGTATCTGGAATTGCTCTTCTCTGGGACTTGTATTTAAGCACATGAGGAAGAGAATCTAACTGATCATTGATAATCAGCAAGGCCTGGGAGCAGACATCACTAGAGAGGTAGTTTATCCAGCACTATGGAGCCAGGTTTGGGGAAGGACAGACAGAGAGAAATGGCAGCATCTGATGTGCTATAAAGAATGGAGAGAATACCCATGAACAATGTAGAAGAGACAGAACTTCATGTTAATGGCATAAATTATGAGTTACACTCTCACTCTGAGCATTGTGATGCCTAAGGGTCTGTGAGCTGGGATAGCTCTGCCACCCCAAGCAAAGAGAATGAAAAACAAGATTCATTTATTTTTATTTTTATGTGTATGAGTGTTTTGCCTGTATGCATGTCTGTGTTATATCATGTGTGTGTGAAGTGCCCACGGTGGCCAAAAGAAGGTGTCAGATTCTCTGGAACTAGAGTTAGAGATGGTTATGGGATTACATTTGGGTCCTATACAAGAGCAACAAGTGTTCTTAATGGTAAAGGCATCTCTCCAGCATCAAAATGGACTTTAATAAAGACAAATTCCTTCATATAAGCAACTCAGCTCATCTCAGTCCTAACTGCAAGATGTGTGCAGTTGATGCAATGTTTTAAGTCAGCACCATGTATTGCTAATCACAGAGCCATTCACTTTCCCAGGACACTACTGTCAGTCAAAAAACTTGTCTTAGAGCCTCTCTATGGTTAGTAGCTACTACAAAGTGTCTCAGAATCTTTTACAGGAAACTTATTTTCAAATACACAGTGAAGTCTCCCCTTGACTCAGAGAAGAATGGAAGAAAGAGTCTAAAATAACCCATTCTGGAAAAGGTGGTCTGCTCATGGTGATTGGTGCTGTATCATAAAATGGGTTTAAGCAGACTTCCCCATCTTGTTTTACCCAGAGGAAAACCAGCAGAAACAAAATCACTAACTTACATAGTGCCTTCTGGAATTCTTAACCTTATGCTATGTGGTTTGTCTACATATTCATCCACTAGCTCTCTGAAAACTTTTTCTCCAGCACAGATTAGAACTTATTCCTCATTTTTGCCCTTTTAATAATGACTAAATATTATCTACAGGGAAAAGACAAACAAAAAGCCTCCGTGCTAATGTAATAATAAGTATGGACCAACCACATCTTCCAACTTCCAGGCAAGTATGGGTTCATTACTGAGTGTCGTCATCTTCTCAAGTCTCTCGAGATTTAAAGTTTAAAGAAAGCTGGCTGCTCATATTTCAGTTATAAACACACATCTTTCCATTCAGGAGTTTGTGGAATGATCTTTGCTGGGGTTAATAACTGAATCTAAAAATAGTCTGATCTTCTTTAAAACTACTTGTTCTTTCTTATTGGTTCTCCATGATTTTCTTTGGGGAACTGAATCAAGCATGTTAATCTTTTTATTTGTGTTTTCAGTTAATTGTTGTCCCTTTAAGATAAGCCTCTTCAACTGCTGCTCTAAAGAGTGTTCTTGGCTAAATATAATAGATGTGTTTCTGAAACACTGAATTCAAATTGGATTTTTATAAACTACCTCACATTTATACTTAGACTATAATTTCAGAAGTGCAGTACAAAAGAATGCACTTACTTCAAGAAATGGTCAAATAATTTCTGATATCTACTTGCAATTATTAAATGGATATGATTTCATCGTTTTAATTTATATAGAACGTAACAGAATAGAATCAATAAAGGGGCTTCAAAAAAATTTCACTGTGTAATAGAGGTAACACTTTACCTGAATATTGAACACATTGCTTTGGAAACCCTACCTGCATCTGAAACTAAGGATGGTGAATTAGAATGTATTCTTTCTCTGATTTTCAATTATTTCACCCATAGAGAACAAGACTGGAACACAATTCTTTGCAATTTAAGATCTGCAACTAGATTTGCTTGACAATTTAAAACTATCATTTAAACATGTAATCCACATCTGCCCTTTCCTGGCCTTTGTGAGAGCTTCAACTTCCTCCTTTCAAAACAAGTTAAAGTACTTCAGGACATAAATTCTGTTGAAAACTGAACCAACTGGGAAGAAATGAGTCTTTTCTGAATGTCAGGTTCAAAGCCAGGAATGTACATGCTAGTTGTCTTGTCATCCATACCAAAGCCAGAAAGACTATCAATAGATGTATTTACAGTTAAGAACACAATGGTTTTGGGAGCTTCGGTAATTGGCCTGAGGATTCATTGTTAATATGACTCATTGGCCTAAGGATACATTGTTAATATGACTGATTAGCCTGAGGATACATTGTTAACATGAGTGGTGTTGTCTGAGGTTAACAAATAGGGATGTAGGAGGTATCAACCAGACACAGGATTTAATGCTTGGATAGGGAAGAGGGTGTAATGTATCTTCCCCCGAGCTTCAGCCTTTCTATAAAATAAGACTTCTTCCAGATTCACCATGAAACCAAAAACTTGTTCAACATCTCTCAAAACCAATTACAAGCTGATCCCAAATCTAACCTAGTCCACAGCCAGTGTTTTTCCCCATCCTCTCCTATTTGGAATGGGGACTTAGGTGAGGAAGGCAAGAGTTTCAAAATAATCTTTTAGACAATGGTATCCTCAAAACTGGGATGTCTGTCTTTTTTTCTTCTAGGTTTTCCTATCATCCAGCTGTAAAAGTGTTAGCACAAACATCAAAGCTGGATTCTATTCCTCTCTCAGCCAGGAGCTATGTGACCAAGGTAGAAGCCTGTCAACCTCCCAGCATGAGTCCCTCTCTTCTTCCTTGAAAGGGTGATACCAGATGGGGTGCTATCTCCTTTTTTTTTTTTTATTCAGCTCTGCAAGAGACGTAACTCATTTGCCCAGGGCACAAGAATACATCCCAGCTCTGCGTTACAGGACCCTTTCTTAATAATTCTGTCAGACAGAAACTGAGATAAAGAAGCAAATAGCCAGTTGATCATTTTGAGTCCATTCCCTCGTTCTCTGTTCTGTTTATCAGGGATCTTGTCATTGAGACACACAAGTAAGCTGGACCCAGGGAAACCTATAATAGACCCACGTTCAGCCAAGATGGGTTGAAAAGCACTAAAGAAGCTGATTCTGAGAGATTACTGCCGGTGCGCATGCGCCCTGGGCCGTGCACCTCTCCACGTCAAACAAAAACTTGAAAAGGCTCTCTGAGCAGCAAAAACGGCTTTTTGGTGCTTTCAGTATCTGTCATCAGGAAACAAAATTAACCAGCTGATAGTCACTCAGTGGAGGCTGTATTTTGTTAAATTGTGGTAAGGACAAGGGTATGCAGACATACCCTGCACATAACTGTGCGTATTTGCTGAGCCTAAAAGTGAAAAGCTATCATTAAACATTAATGATATTATTAAACATTATCTTAGCCCCAAACTAATCTTCCTTTATTATTATTTTGTTTCTTTTAAGTGTGACTGGAAACTTTTAAGTGAACAAATAATAGTGAACTATCTGCCATTGCTAGGGTCTAAGCTCAACCTTGTGAGAACAGGGCAAAGAAAAAGTGGATAATAAAACATAGTGTTTGCCTTACAGCTTCTCAAACAGCATGATATTTTGAGCTGTAAGAATTTGGAAGAAAGAGAGAGAGAGAGAGAGAGAGAGAGAGAGAGAGAGAGAGAGAGAGAGAAAAGAGAATGTATCCAATATTTTTAAAGTTTGAAATGCAGTTTCCCTACAGATGGAGAAAGTCTAGCTTTCTGGGAAGGATGCTGAGAAGTCTGAAGGGGTCTCCACTATCCCCCATCTCTCATGATTGTTAGTTTTTACCATATTTGCTTGGGTTTTCTGATGATAATCAGAGCTGGACTGGAGGAGGAGATGGATGAGTCAAAGTTGACAGTGCCTTCTGCCTCATTCTGAAAATGTTTGTCAGAGATAAAGAGCACTCAGCCACCAGGTAGCTCACAGTAGATCTTTTGCCACAATCAGGAGGTGGATGTAGGAAGAGTGTGAAGGGTGTCAGCACTTAGTCATGAGATGAGAATTCCACAGTTGCATTTTGTGACCCAGGCTCAAGATTGAAATTTAACTTAAAGCTGGTATTCAGGCACTGAGATCTGTGAGTTAAGGTTTTCCCTCAAGCTACTCTGTCTCTGAGTCATCATTACAGACTCAGTGAGCCAGAGTAGATTTTAGATACACTCTTTGTATATTACTACTGATATATACAAATCATACACCAAATGCATGTTTTCTTTATGTCTATCATGTGCTACGGAGAAAAAAGAGGTCAGAGAATGCCAAATATATAGCTCATGAGACTTTAGACATTCCTCTTCCAAGATGTGCAAGAATTAATGATCTAAATTTTTAGTTTACTGGAGACAATTTTATCACGTTTTCCCATGAAACGTAGTGGAGAAATATAAAAGCTTTGTATGAGTTTCCACAGGTAAGGTACTTGAGAATGGCTGGGGAATCGCTCAGTTGGCAGAATGCTTGCTTAACATGGGTGAGCAAGCTTGGTTCTATCCCTAACATTGCATAAGCTTAGCCTAGAGGTTCATTCTTACCATCCCAGTGTGGGGAGGGAGTAGTGGATGCAGGAAGAGCAGTAGAGCAATACAGTTCTCAGCTACATCAGAATTTGAGGTCAGGATGGGATATATGAGATATCGTCTTGATAAAACAAACAAAACACAGCTTCAGGGTCCCCATCTTGCTCCCCTTTCTTGTTCTCTCCACCACTGGTACCTTGATTACAGAGTTACGGGTTCTGCAATCTCTTCCTACTGTCCCCCTTCACCAGTCAAAAAGTCTTGAAATTACTCATTCTTTTTACAATCTTTTTAATTTTACAAACCTTATTATAAAAAAAAATCCTGCAAGTAAAGAGAAAACATTATCAGACCCAAGGTCTATATAATAACTCAATGAACTTCTTTACAGACAGAATTAGCATTTGGAATGTGAAGCTTCACATTAAATTTTACACTTCCAGTATTGACTATATTGTATGTACCTATCCAACATCAAAACCAAAACCAAAAATAAAAAGAAAAGAAAAAGAAAAATCCACAACAGAATTAGAACTAGATTGATAATTAGCTTTATAAACACCCAAATTTCACATGCAGATCTCTTGGGTTCAGCTGTTCTTACATCAGGTTGATCTGGGATTTATTACACAGAGCTTCCCTGGATGAAAATCTAGCCAATAATATATGCAAACAAGTGTATGGGAGGGGTACAGAATAACATGAAGAAAAGAGAACAAGAAAGGATAAATATAAGTGTTCAAACCTGGGACCAGCAACTGAGGTGCCTATTTAGCATATCAAAGCACACCTGGCTTCCAGCTTCTCCCAATATCCCTAGTCCCTACCCATTACAGGGAGTAGCTGCCACACCCCAGTCCCTACCCTGAATTTTTCAACCCATAGGCTAGGTTGCCCTTCTCCCAGAGGCTCTTTTTTATATAACCCAGACATTTTGGTTACCTACTCTTTTCCACCCTCTATGCATCCTCTCTCCCCACTACACCTCTCTCTCTCTCTCTCTCTCTCTCTCTCTCTCTCTCTCTCTCTCTC
>NW_021604668.1:1258309-1272486 GCF_004785775.1 Grammomys surdaster | reverse complement strand
CTCTCTCTCTCTCTCTCTCTCTCTCTCTCTCTCTCTCTCTCTCTCTCTCTCTTTCTGTGTGTGTGTGTGTATGTGTGTGTGTGTGTCTGACTCTCCCTCTCTCTGTGTCTTTATCTCTGTCTCTGGCTTCTGCTTCTGCTCCTTCTCTAATTCCCTGTCTGCAAGGCAACTTCTCTAGCCTGAGACTGGTGAACAGCCAAGGAGATGTTCCCAAATACATCTGCTTTTATACTTTTAATTTAGCTTGAGTTGGTTTATTATGTAGGTAGGGAAACCTACTAATAAGTAGATGAGAAACCTTTTGAAACAAAGGTAGGGCTACAAGATGGTTTTGGAACACGTTTGCCATCTCCTGGAACAGGTAGTACAGAACCATTTGTAGTTAAGGTTATAGATGGGGCATAGTCCAATACTTGAAAAATAGAAATTTAGTCTCAAAACAGGAATGAACCTAGTTTATTTTTACTACAAGATGGCTTTTAAGCCTAAGATAGAGGTGAGCATTAGTTGTTTACACTTCTAATCAATCTAAAGTGACTTGGGTCTTGGTTCTGATTTGGTGAACCTTTCTCATTTTCTCAGCATGGGTGGGGTGTGGTGGGGTGGGGTTGCCATGTCTATAGTTTTTTTTTTTTTAATTCTTAATTCTTTAAGATTTATTTATTTAATTTATGTATATGAGCACACTGTTACTCTCTTCAGACACACCAGAGGAGGGCTTTGGATCCCATTACAGATGGTTGTGAGCTACCATGTGGTTGCTGGGAATTGAACGCAGGACTTCTAGAAGAGCAGTCATCGCTCCAGCCCAGTTATTAACATTTTAAAGGCATCTGTTCATTTCCTGTCAGGGGAAATAAAGAGTAAGAATGTAGAGGTGTAGATGCAGAAGCAGTACTTCTCAGTCCATGTGTACCTTTTTTTTACTACTCCAGCAGTGGACAGACACACTGTAAGTTTTGAAACTCATAGGCAGGTGTTGGTAAGACTCGTGTATACTTGACTTTGTTAGAAACCATGGCTCCTTGTGCCTGTCCTTCCTCTCTCTCAAATTTAATTTAATTGTGCATGTATTGCTTACATGTATGCCTGTCCACTTGCATGCCTGGTGTCCATAGAGGCCAGAAGAGATCAATGGATCCCTGGAGCTGGAGTTATAGGTTCTTGACAGGGGCACTGGGAATGAAACCTGGGTCCTGTAGAGAGCAGTTAGTGCCTTAACTACTGAGTTCTCTCCCAGCTCTACTAGGCTTCTTGATGGTACTGAGTTCCATCAGTCTCCAGTAGATAGTCTTCGGGTTGGAGGGAAATGAGAAAAGTTCAATGAATTAACTCGAGAGAAAAGTGTGATGAAGACCCACATAGTCCCTTTAAGAATGAGCACTGTGGATTCCAGAGCTGGCTGTAGAGAGAGAACATTGCCAAATACTGACATGTAACTAAACTCTCAGGTTCTCAGACTCAAAGACTCCTCATTCTCTTAGGAAATCTCTTTCATGGTCACTGCTTTTCATTCAGAGGATGGCTTTCAGAGAATTCTTTTTTGAAAGTCCCAGGGAAAGTTTTAAGTCCTAGCCTCCATCTTTGCTCTTTTTGTAAAGATGAGGCATGGATCCTCTCATCTGCAAGAACCATAGTTTCTGAATTTTTATTCACTGAAGTCATACTGGGAAGAAGGAAAAGAGATCTGGAACCAACCTGCTTTCAGGTCCAAATTCTTGGCCCTAAAGTTAGATTAAACTATAGATAATCAAATATACACATCTAAGCAGTCCAGGTCAAGGTATGATCTCACCCACCATAGACTAATCACTGCCTGGGCTTCAGTCTCATCCTGTAAGAAGCTCTGACAAGTTATTAGAATTGTGTGAAATATTTTTCCAGGAGACAAGTTTCCATTCTGACTGGAAACTTGTTCTTCTCCCAGCATGAGATTTCTAGGACAATTCCCATTTTTGGGGAGATGTGGTGGTGGTTCATTGTTTTACAAGTCTGATAGCTGGATTGAGAGACACACAAGTTCTTTTTTTAAAAAACCTATTTATTTATTCATCTATATTGTTAGGGTATGAGCATGCCATGGTGTGTAGGACAGAAGAAGTTGGGTCTCTTCTGTAATCTGAGTCTCAGGGATTGAGTTCAGATCATTGAACTTGGAAACAAATGTCCTTGTCTACTGAGACATCTCAAATCCTGAACTACATTTTTCGAAGACAAGGTCTTACTACATAGACCTGGTTAGCCTGGTACTCAATATCACTTACTATGTAGACCAGGCTGGCCTCTAACTAACAAAAAATCTGCCTGCCTCTGCCTCACAGATGGTTATATTAAAGGCATGTGATGCCATGTAGATTCTGAACAGAGAGGAATGGACTTTCTTCACTTTTCCACATATATTTCTTAAAAGCAAAACAACTCACTTTTTAGCAATATATCTTTATAATCACGTATTAATTGTACAAAGCGAGAAGGTTCATAGTAACATTTCCCTACATCTATTGTTAAGGTTTTCCTACATCTATTGTAACATTTTCCTACAACTATTGTAACATTTTCCTACCATATGCGAACACGTTTGTGCCTCTGTTGCTCTCTCATGCCCCTTGTCATTCACATTGATCTCCTTCTTCCCAGATAGTGCTCCCTTCTGCTTATATGTTGTCTTCAATATTATCTAGATTCTGCATATGAAATAACATGCAGCCCTTGTCTTTCTGAGTCTGGCTTGTTTTGCTTAACATGATGATTTTAAATTATATCCATTTTCCTGCAAGCAACATGGTTTCATTCATTATTGCTGAATACTACTTTGTTGTTTTTAATCCATTCATTCATTGGCTGTTGGGCACCTAGGCTGATTCTATAACTTATCAACTGTAAACAATGACCCTATTAAACTGCCCAGAGTTCTTGCTAGTCACTTAAAACTCTCCCTCTCCTTACAAAGTAGACAGATGGGAAGGAGAGAACAAGATGCCTTCTTAAAAATGAGCCCTGACCTCTGAACCTCATTTGGGATGAATTATGTTTGAATATGTTATTAGAAGGCTGGAAAGGAAAGAACATTAATCCTAAATGAAGGATTTCAAAGACGGAGGCACATGTACACTTGTAGTGACAATTCTGAAATTTTGTTTTTTGTTTTTTAAAAAAACAGAAATATTTTAAGAATATGTCTTTGGTTTAATCCCAGGTGTGGGGATATGGGATTGTTTCAGATCCTCTTCAGCAGCTATGATCTGCCTAGTGCCCTATCAGAACTGTGATTTTTGCCAGCTGTAGATAGTTTCTGCAATGTTGTGATGTTGGAATTCTGGGAACTTTTCAGAGGGTATATAAATTATAGAGCCTTGATAGCTAAGATTGGTGGTTGTTGGCCATTTGGGGTTGGTGGTTGTAGTTTGTTTATAGTCGTGCTCAAAGAAAAAACACAAAATAAAAATTAGTCTTTCTCTTTCTCTGTCTCTCTCTCTCTCTCTCTCTCTCTCTCTCTCTCTCTCTCTCTCTCCCTCTCTCTTTCTCTGTCTCTCTTTTCCTTTCTCCTCTCTCCTTCTTTCTCTCCTATGTAGTGATAGCAGGTAAAACTAGGCAGGGCAGGGGATAAAGGGTGGGAAAAAAAAGAACCCACACAGCAGCAAGGACCAGCTACATACACTCTTGATATATACACAACTCACGATAATGTTTTCTTTGTAAGACACACTGGTGCTTGAACTCATGCTTGGCAGAGGGCAGTGACTAATAATTACTTATTGAATGGGACTATTGGACCAGAGTGACACAGAGCCGACATCATAATAATGGTTAGTATTTGTAGGCTTACTATATGTCATTGACTATATCATCAGTAACCTTGAATAGACAGAAACAATAGGTTTATTCATCCTATTTCCACAGGAGAAGAAGCTGAGGTTTGTGAGTTTGAGGTAACCCAGCTGAGCCCCCAAGCCAGAATTTGATTTAGTGTGATTATGAACAAAATTTGCCTTTTGTTCTACCATGCTAATGCTGTAGGAGGAAGATCACCCCTTTAGTGGGAAGATGTTATAGTTCTTTGAGATTTGTTCCTCACTATGTAAACCTTGTATACACCTGACCCCTAGGCTATTACCCCACTGTGTTCACATGATCCCCAGGGCATTATCCCACTGTGTACACCTGAACCCCAGAGCATTACTACATCAGAGTCCTTTAAAAGGATCTCAGTTTCAACTGCTCCAGACTTTGAACAATTCTGAGAGGATGCTAGATACAAAGGGGCTCATGGCCAAAAGTCAAGATGTGTGTGGAAATCTATGTGATCCTTGCCATGGATGCTGCTGGGGCTGGGTCTTGCAGGGCAGAGCTGGGATACTATAAGTGACCAGAAAAAAATATGGAAGTTTGTCTGACAAGACAAGAGATTCACAAGAGATTCACAGGTTTCAGGCATAAGACTATAGGATGCCCAGCGATACCATCAAGGACCTATCTAGTTCCTGTCTCCTTGTCTCACTTTTCAGATCCAGCGCTAAACTGATTCCACTCAAGGGTAACAGGCCGGAGCAAATGTGACTCACAGGGCAAGAGAGGGGCAGGGCAGACATATTCTAGAATATAATGGAATATGCTTTCAGTATATCTAACAAGCTTTAATTTAACTATGACTATACTATTAGGGATTGGGGTTCTAATTATGATAAAATAGAATGAGATCTGTTGTACCTAAAGAGGGACAGGCTCCAGGAAGGCAACAATGAAGTACTACTACTATCGACAAAAGTAACTCAAATGGTGTAATTTTAGTATACAGCAGTAATGACATTGGTTAGCAGAATGATCATGACATTGGACAGTCCCTTCAATCCAAAAGGGGGGAAATATATATATATATATATATATATATATATATATATATATATCCATAGTATGTTTTAACATTTTATTGAGAAAGTGTTTCATCATAGGAGGATGTTAGAAATTTACACAGAAAAATAACTTCTGTGCAAATATCCACCCATTCAGAGAGATAAAGCTATTAGCATTGAACAGTTCAGATAACTTGCATAAATGATCGATTTTGCTTTTGTCAGGTGTAAATCTCTGAAAGCAACCATTTAGTTTCCCTAAACAAGCTCACTGGGAGACAGTACAATGTGGGCATTAGTAGTATGAATCGGGGTCTGTACACATACTGGAGGAAATCCCTTATCCCACTTCAGAAGCTTTAGTCTTTCCAGGAAGTTCCTTAACTCTCCGTGACTCAGTTTTCTCATCAACAGGTAAGACAGCAGTGGCAAGAAGTACTATCTGAATTAGTGAATGGGAAGGGTCAGGACAGCACTGGCTCTTTGCAATGGTATATGAGAGACAGCATCCTTTTGTTGAAAAGAGGCTCCCACTACAACTCTGTTCTTCTGCACTGCCTATTCCCTCCATGGACTACTCCCTCCACCCGCTTCTGGCCCTCACAGCCTTTTCCAGGCGACATTCAAGGGCTGCCTTGAAGACCAGGTCTTTGCTTTCTCCATCCTCCCTGCTTAAGCCCACAGCCCACAAGCTGCTGGCATTTGACTTCAGAGGTTGGCCTTTCTTGTTTCACAGGAAACAAAATGGAAGGCTGGCGTTGCCAGCTGTCTGGTGTTTGCTGGAGAATGTCTCCCCTCCTTCCCCACCATTTTTTCATAGTTCACCTATCCTCGTGTGCAATTGCATGCCTCTCCCACACACGTTACTTGCCAACTCTATCTCCAGTAATTATTCTGTTTTAGTCCACTGCAATGTACCTGCCAACAATCTGAACGGTGCAGGTGGCGGAGCGCTGTCTGCGTCCCGATTTGCATGCACCCTGTGGTGGCTACCTAAAGCTAAGCTCTGACATCGTGTACAAAGAGGACAATGACAGAGGCCCAGCTTGCGCCAGAGCTACTCAATTTACCATGCCATGGCTTCTCTTGCTTTCCCTTTCTTTCCTTTGTATACTTATTTACTGTTTATTCATTCTTTTTTAAACACTCCTGTCCCCCCCACACACACCTTTTTCTTCAAGGAGGTAAGGTAAGAGCCAGCACTGTATGAGACCCTTGGAAGTTAAAGTGCTCTCAGTTTTTCCCAGCATCCACCCAGAACAATTAAACAGTGCAATCCATTGGCGTCTCCTTTTGACTCAGGAATTTTTTTTTCCCTTTTGACCTCTTGTCAACAGAGATATCTTTTAAAAATGTATTCTGAATTCGTTTAGGGAATGTGACAGATAACTAAAAACGATGTTTTGTTTCTCTAGCACACCATCTTTTTCTCATCGATTCTCTTTATTTTTCTGAAGAGAAAAACAAGAAATAGTTTGGGGATGGAATTTTCTAAGATTGGACTGGACTTCACCATTATCTAAAAAACAAAACAAAACAAAAAACACACGAAAAACTTCATTATTTTAAAATTGGTGAGCTACATTCTTTCAATTATTTTTGAATTATGGAAAAAATACAGTTTTCCCCCTTGGACAATGGCCTCCAGCCATTTACTGGACTGCTTCTGACTCAAACACAGCGATCAGCTCCAATCGAGCAGCCTGGGGCACCGTGGACAGCGAAAAGGAATCCGAATTTGAAGTGGTATGTCCACAGCTCTCCACACCACAGCTTTCTGAAATTACAAGGCTGAGTGTGCAATTATTACATTTTTGTCTCAATCGGTTTTAGAGTGCTTCTGCTAAAACTCTCATTTTCAAGCAGTCCGATAAAGTATCACTGGTAAAAAGGCAAGATGGCTTTCTGTGGTTGTGTTTGCTAAGTAAAGTGGGGGTGCAGATCCTTGGGTGCCCCTGTGCGTTTCCAGAGCCCTATGTGATCACAATTTCTTTTTTTAGGTACAGTGCCTCTCTCTTCCTTGCTCCAGTGTCTCTGGTCTTCTTTATACTGCCTTTGTTCCTTCTCTTATTATTAACTTTTCAAGGCCAAAATAAAGCATTAGGACTTGCAGGTGGCATTAATTTGTCCTGGCCAAGGACAGTCCATGTTTACATTCCTTTTCTGCCCCAGATACCCTATGTGCTACTAAAGGTATTCAGCTACCCATTAAATAGATTTTCAGCATTCAAAATGATTGCTACAAAGTCATGGGTTATTTCGCTTTATGGAACTTTTATAAGAATTGCTTATTTTATGATCTAAAGAGGTCTTGTGTGCAAAAACAACGAACAATAGACAATTTGGATATAGGGATCCCCTGAGCTAATTTTTCCAAATGAAACTGGGGCCAAGGAAAAGAAGAGAGCATTGGTTCATTCCTATATAGTCAACATGTTTTTATTGAGTACCAATTAGGTACCAGCTCCACACATCAGGCCCTGGAGATTCAGGACTGATCAAAGCCCTCCATGAGTAGACTTTCCAGAGAAATTGAGATAAATCATGGTACCCCACATGGCCTACACAAGCAAAGCACAATGCATACTAGAAATCAAGAGACCATGAGGAGAGGCTCGGAAGCTAGGCTTTAGTTTTGCATGATGTGGATTATACCCGGGAAAGCTGCTGTGTGTATGATTTTCTAATTGCAGGAAAACATCTGGGATTCATCTTTCCAAGACCTACGCTTTGAGACTGACTCTTCTCCATCTCCCTTGGAAGCCTGGCAAGAAAATTAAAAACAGGATTCTAACTGCTCCATTCTTCGAGTTTGGACATATGTCCCTCTGTCCACTAGAGCCTGGGAGTGACTTCCAAATCGGATCTGTACCAAACTGGATGAACATCTTCACGCTCCTGCTGTCTTTTGCAGGGTGGTGCCACCAGGACTGTGCTGTACATTATTTGAAAGATGACTACTTTTACTATGGTAGTAGAAAACAAAGAAAATAAATAAAAACACAGTTCTTCATGTCATAATAAAGAGTTGAAAGAATTTTTAACTTATTTGGTTTATTTATTTCTAGCCAGGCTGATTTCTAAAATATTTGAGGTGACATGTAAACATTTACAAGAGGCAGTAAGATCAATCAGATACGGCAATCATCACAAAGGGGAAATAGAGGCTTATAAACTACAAGGGTGTGTATTCAAAAGACCAGTGCATTGAAAGTCTGCAGCCCACACAGTATTCAAGACAAGAAAAATAATTTTAAGGACTGGGGACGTAGTTAAGATAGAGTGTTTGCCTAGCAGACATCCCTCAGTTCAACCCCCAGCACTACCTAAACTGGATGTGCTGGTTGACACCTGTAATCCCAGCATGGTGGGGGGAGGGGGGGCACACATGGAAGGAGAAATTCAAAATCCTCCTCAGCTACTTATGGAGTTAGGGATGACCCAGGAATACAGAGTCTCAGGGCAGAGAAAGTAAGGGAGAAGTTTACAATGGGAGCTTGTCTTTGCAGGAGTAACTCAGAAGCCACAGGCTGAAGAGGCAGCATGGGGAGGGATTCACTGCTTAAGCCCATTAACCCACTTCCCTGTTGTTTTTCTTTCCATTTTCAAAGTTTTTTTCTCACACTGAGTTCCTTCCTTCCTTCCTTCCTTCTTCCTTCCTTACTTCCTTCTTTCCTTCCTCCCTCCCTCCCTTCCTCACTCACTCTCTTTCTTTCTTTCTTTTTCTTTCTTTCTTTCTTTCTTTCTTTCTTTCTTTCTTTCTTTCTTTCTTTCTTTCTTTCTTTCCTTCTTATCCTTAGAGAAAACCTTCTCTTTGAAAGTATCAGGAAAGGCTGCTTTAAAATATGTTTACTGTGTCTATCAAAGTGATCACATTCAATTCATATTTGAAATTTCCCACAGATAACTGTGGACTTGATCCAACAGTAATTCCGTTTCTTTGGTGGCCACACAGCTGCAAAATGAATTCTTTGTCATTAATCACTTACCTATTTTAGTTGGTTTATGTGTTAGTTGGTGGCAGCAGAGAAATGAAATATGTCACTCCCACAGCATTGGCTGTGACTTGAATGTAAACATGGGGATCTGTGACTCCAGCTCTGGTTATAGTCATCACAGTCTGTGCCCCTCACTGAATGATGGATTCATCAACTCAGTAAGCATCCAGACAGTGTTCACCAATCACTCTATGCTAGATATGCCAGTGGGTGGTAGTGAGCCGCAGAAAGAGAAACAATGTTTCAATAAATAGAAGCAAGTTAACTTTCATTTTGAATGAAAGTGAATGTGTTCAAAATTGTGTGTTAGGAAACCCACATTTCATCCTCTGTGGATTACGAAAGAGGGAGACTGAGTGACGAAGCTGTAGCAGTTCAGGTAATGCATGGACAGATGTCATGAGATGGAAGACCAACGATCTGTGTGGATTCTTGTGCAGGAAGGGAAGCAGGTGTCTATGCAATTCAGTAACTGATAAGTAAGAAGACTATAGGCTGACAAAGAAGCCAAGGTAGATGGTGATGCCTGGGTTTCTGGTACAGTTCTGCGTTTCCGGTACAGCTCCCAGCCTGGGCTTTGAAGTACCTAGACATGAATACAGGTGCAAGAAACAGCCATTTAAGGATCAGCGAGGTAAGAAGACACAGGCCTTGGTGATGGATTTACTTTTATGACGGCAGTAGCTAAGACTTAAGGTTAGAAGACAAGGAGGAGATGTGGTCCCGATGGTAGGAGGAGGTCAGGGAGGAGATGTTTGAGGAGGCATGGGATGAAAGACAAGGCCAGTTCTTTCTGAGGCTAACAAGACCTGACTAGAGGAGCACTGGAATCGAACTGAAGGCCACGGAAGCCTTAAAATGGTACAATCATACAGAAACAGAGCTAGCAAACCTTCCTAAGAAGATAAAAAGAAATGAAGTAGAATCTAGGACACGACAAATAACACCATCTTTTCCCTATTGTTCGAACTCTAACATAAGAGGCAGACCCTAACGTCCTGCCCCTGCTTACTCAGGAAAAGCAGAATATCTTCTGCTCCCCCATCTTTCCCTGCTAGCACCAAGAGAAACTCTGCTCCTTAATAAAGACTCAGTCTTCCTCATCCTATGAATGGTGGATGGCCATCCTTCATCTCTTTATGTCGAGTCATTATAAAAACAATTTTTGTTTATTCCCAAGATGAAAGTCCCATCATTATTTAAACTGACTGTGAAGAGACCACTGTTGTTGGTACTTAGCAAGAAGTCAGCAGTACAGAAAACATGTAAAGGGAAAGTGAGCATCTCTTCAGCACATTGGTGCCTTTCCAAAGTAGAAAGCTGAGTGTATAAACTGGTTTGGTTTCTGTTTTTGTGAAAAAACAAAAACAAACAAACAAACAAACAAAGAAAAAAAAACCCAAAACACTGACCAGAAGCATTTTGGAGAGGAAAGGGTTTATCTAGGTTACATTTCCCTATCACATACAGCCTATCATTGAAGAAAGGCGGAGAACAGGTGCAGAAGCAGGAACTGTGGAGGAATGCGGCATATTATGGGCTTGTTCCACTTGCTTTTTCTTAGGACCCAGACCTACCTGCTTAAAGGGTGACACCGCCCACAGTGGGCTACCCCTCCCACATTAATCAAGAAAATATCCCATAGTCACATCGACAGGCCAATCTGATGGAAACATTCCTCTAGTCAAGTACACTACTCAGAGGTGACTCTAGTTTGTGTCAGGTTAACTAAAACTAACCAGCATATCCCATTTACTTGATATGTAACCTCATATTGTGAAATGATCACCCAGCAAGTTCTTCCACAGCAAGACACAGAAAGCTATTTAAAGAATATTACTTCACATACACCAGGGTTTACCATGCTTTTATGGCTATGTGCTCTTGATCTCTATTCTCCACATTTACAGCCTTTCTATTCAGAAGTTGGAATTCAAGGAAGCTGTTAGTAACTAGGAAGACTTCAAAAAAGTTGTTAGCTTAAACTTCAAGAGTCTTGCCCACAAAGGAGAGACCAATGTTTGATTAGCAAGTGGGTAACTTGGATTCACAGGACACCAAGGGTAGTGAGCTTCTGTTACTGACAAAACCATCTGGATCCTAGCCATCCTTAGAGATAGGTTATCGTTGTGGACAAAATATAAGCCAATTCAAGTCAAATTAAAGTATAAAAGGCAGGGTTATTGAGGGTAGCTCTTGGGGGGTGGTCACTGATCTCACGGGGGTACAGGGAAGCTGTCTTGCAGATACAAACAGAAAAGCAAAATGGGAGGGAAGAAAGAGAAAGCATGCAGACATACTGCAAGGGACATCTCTGTTATTCATGTGTGCAGTTGGCCAAGAGGCCTACAGAGGAAGATGGGGTGTTGCCACTTGTAGGGGCCAAAATGACTTCTGTAGTCTGCAAGGAAAGTATGAAACTACCATTCCTAACTCAGGAATATAAAAAATAATACAGGGTATGGGTGTTATAACTGTTTTCTGCCAAGGAGAGTCTTCGTTGGAGTGGGTCCTTGATCATGGAGCAGGGGGAGAGTCTTGATCAGTTTAATGGATTAGGAAATTTCTGCACTGTATTCCTGGAGATACTTGAAAAATAGTTATTAGAGGACTGTGAGCAGATGATTTGGTTACAGAGTTAAGCTGAGAGATTTCCTCGGAAGGTTGAGGGAGAGGCAGGAGCAGAGCAGGAGAGAAAGAGTAAGTCAGCGAGAGAGGGTGAAACATAGTATCGATTCAGGGTGATGGTGACTGTTGCACCAAAATGAACTAACAGAATGGGAAGGAGCTACAGTGCATCAAGGGAAAGGAACAGAAACATAGAGGACTAATGCAAAGAATTGTATCTGGTCTAGGGTTAAAGAGATGAAGGCTCGCTTTAGCCATAATTCTTCACAGCATTTAAAAGGTCGTTTTGCAGATGTGTAAGGAACAAACAGAGCTGTTGTAGGGTGAAAGCTATCAGGAGAATTTGTGTAGAACATTTTGTTTGGGTGTGGGTGAAGTTCAGTAAGACATTTAAAAGACAGGGTGAAGACAGGTGTGAGGATAATAAAGAAGAAAGAATGATTGCCCAGAAAGAACTTCTGGAGGGAAGCAGAAGTCATATGTAGGAGGCTTGTGGTTGCACTTTTCTGGTCCCTGTCCCTAGAACTCATTTCAAACCAGTTAGGATTTGTTGGCATGAAAACAGGGAGGACACAAACCAAATCCCATCCTTAGCAGCAGTCAGAATGAGTCCTTTTTAATCTTGGAGTACTGCAGCAGTCAAGGAGTCAAGCTGGTCCTGAAGAATATTATACAGTTCTGAGCTGCTGAGACAGATGCAAAGAAGGCTTGAATCCAGCTGTTTTGGTTCTGAGTCCCATAATCAATGTCCAGAGTGGCAAGAAGAGAGATGAGGTAAATGGTCCATGGTCCTCTTCTCCCCTTTCAGAGGCCAAATGAAGGTTAAAAAGAAGGTTGAAGCCAACTCTTTGCTTCATTTGTCAATGGTCTTTTGTCTCTAGATTACCACATACTGACAACAGTAAGCATAATTCTCAACATCATTCTATTTAAAATATATTGGTCATTTAGAGGCACAATTTGTAAAGCAAGTATGATAGTTTGAATATGCTTGGCCCATGGGAAGTGGCACTATTAGGAGGTGTGGCCTTATTGAAGTGGGTGTGGTCTCAGAGGAAGTTCATTTTTCTAGGGGTTGTCTTTGAAGTTCTATGCTCAAACTTTGCTCAGTGTGGAAGAGACTCTCTGTGGGACTGCATAAGGAAGGGTATCTTGGTTCATGGCTGAGCATGGGGCTGGAATTCTGAGACTCTAAGTGAGAAACAGCAGGCGTTCTGCCACGTCCCCAGAACCCAGAATCCTGAGGCGCAGTCTCGTCTCCATAGACCTACATTGCCCAGTCACGTAGGCCATTACTGCCCCTCCCAAAGCGCACAAGTAGAGGGTGTGACTAGAGGCCTTGGGCCCTAGGGATTTACATACTAATGAAGGCCAGAGGGTGGAGCAAATTAAGCATTCTTCCCCAGACCCTCCCCGTTTCTCCCTCCCTATTTAACTCGGGACTGCCCTGAGTTTCAGGGGGTTACATCCAAATCTATCCACCATCCACCATGACAATAAACCCTTTTGGAACCAAGGACTTTCTCGTGTCATTGGGGCCTGCCGCCACCAAAGCCTCCAGCCTCTGGAACCTTAGATTTCCTCATGTATGTGGGACCCAAAGTGCAGAAAGCCTCCGGGACTCCTCTATCACCGCTGCAGCCCTTTTACCCACAACCCTCCTCCTGGCTGCCTACAGAAAACACAGTAGTCTCCTCTTGGCTCCTTTCAGGGTAAGATGTAGAACTCTTGGCTCCTCCAGCACCAAGCTGCCCTGATTCCTGCCTTGATGATACTGGACTGAACTCTGAAACTATAAGCCAGCCTCAATTAAATATTTGCCTTTATAGGAGTTGCCTTGGTCATAGAATTTCTTCCCAGAAATGGAAACCCTAACTAAGACAACAATATAAACAAATTAAATGAGGTTTAGCATATATTTATTTGGATTCCCTTAGAAAACATCATCACTGCCAAAGTCTGTATCCTCTTTGTAGGCTTCAAGGTAAGAGCACAGGCATTGGCCTGTAGCTTTCTAGTCAGAGACTAGATTTTACTCTCAAAGAACCACAGATAAGCTTAGGTTGGAGAGAATCTCCTTCAGCTAAGTCATCTCCTCTTCAAGACTCAGAGGTCTTGGGTTATCACTTAATAGAATCACTTGTTAGCTCTACAGGTATAAAACCAATGGTCAAAAACACTTCTTGGATATTTAAAATAAGTTTCCAGAGCTTTGAGTTTGATGACAGAGTATCTGACATCCTCCTATATTGAGAGAGCATGGATAGTTAGGGTATAGATCCTGAAATCAGCTTTTGCTAAGAGAAAGAACTGAAAGCCAGGGTAAAGGGCATGACCAATTGAACTAGGGTAGAGTTTCCATAATAGTCCAGTGATAGGTTCTTATATTTACTGCATCCTCATATTATAGTACATAAGACATTGAGGGCAGAGTAAGTACTCAACTCTCTGTTGCATCGACATTTAGGTTGTGGATGCAGACTCTGAGATCCTCCCTTGGGCAAAGGAATCTATCTCCTGTCATGTGAGATATGATTCATTGTTACATAAGGAGGATATATAATATATTATATATTATATATAACATATATATATGTTATATATAATTATTTTATTTATTATATAATATATTATATATCCTCCTTATATTATATTATATATAATCTATATTATATGTAATATATATATAATTATTACACAC
>NW_021604668.1:1210096-1253309 GCF_004785775.1 Grammomys surdaster | reverse complement strand
GGTGGACAGCCAGGAAACTATGGGAGTCTGAAGAAAAGGGGCTTTTGTTACACCATGCTAGGAAGGTTTGCAAACCTTTTACTTACAGTTATATGAAAGCCAGAAAAAATATTTAATGTTTTCATGGACATGGTCAGAGGGGTTTCCAAGCATGGTTAAGGCTAGATCCTATTGGCCTTAACTCTGTGCTAAAATGAAGTATTCAGTTTTGCTACATTTTTAAAGCAGAGTCCAGAAGATACCTTGGTTTTGGGGTTATCTGTTGAGACAGCAAGAAATTGTTCGAGTAAGATGTGGCCTTGGAGCCAAAGCTGTACTATGGGTGCCTTGGAAGTAAAGGTTGTAAAGATTGTAGAAATTTTAAGGAAGATCAGAGCTGACACTTTGGTCTGGTTAAAGAATTTGTCATGGTATTAGCAATATACCTTCAACACTCCTTTTATCAAATAATGGTTTTCTAATATTCTTAAGCACACTGATACTATAGCCCAGTGACCTTTTGGGAGACCCAAGTAATAGATCGGTGGGCTTTGTAAAATAGACTGTAATTTAGTATACACATAACCTACAATGTCTTTAAAGAAATAACATCACCATGGACTGACATTATTCTTATGGAGGAAATCTGTACCCTCTACTATTGAGAGGAGTAGAGAAAACCTGAATCTACATGGACAAGATGGCAAGTGTGTATGTGGGGTCTTTTGATGGCATCCAGACCAAATTGATTAACAAGTCACTATCATCAAGAGATTCTAGTTATACCCCATAATACAGTAGTAATTTCTCTACTAACTGACTGTTTTATATTGAAATGGATAATTACCCCCAAAATGGATTAACCAGAAAAAAACAGTAACAATCCATCACCTTTCTGTGCATGTAAGCATATAGTGCTTTCTCTCCTGAAACAACCCAACACCTGAATACGAGAGTAAGACCAAGTTGAATTGGGATGGTGTCCATAGTTTTGGATTTTTTTTTTCTTTCACATTAATTTGTGTCTGAGGCTGAGCCTATAGCTTGATTGATAATGTGCTTTCCTAACATGCATGAAACCCTGGTTTTCATCCTCAACACCACATAAACTCCACATGGTAATGAATGCCTATAGTCCCAGAATTTGGGAGGTAGAAGCAGAAGAATCAGAAATATAAAGTCATCCTTAACTACACAGTGAGTTTGAGGCCAGCCTGGGCTAGAAACTCTGTCAAAAAGAAGGGCAAGCAAGAAAAAAAAAATATCTATGCCTCAGATGAGGTAAGTTGCCTGTTTGGGTATTCTATGACAAGCCCTCCTCGGCATAGTTATGAACAGATGGTGACAGTGCAAGCCTGGTCTTGATCCCACACTTCAAATTCTTGAACTTGTGCTTGGGATGAGGTTCACACTAGAATATCTGTCCTCAGGTGTCTTCTTTGCTATCTTCCCAGTGTCTTTGTCTTCCAAGTCCCTATGTGAACCACACCTTTGGACTCTGGGTCTTGCTACTCTCATTGCCCAGGAACTTTTAGCTTGTTCCTCCTCACCATCTAAAATGATGGGTCTAGTTTCCCCCTTTGTCAGGAGGGTTTCCTTCAGTTTTTCTTTGTGTGCCTACATCTAATGTTCAAAATTAAATGAAATTTTTTGCTTGTTTGTTTGTTTGTTTGTTTTGTAACAGAGCCTCTCTCAACTTGGAGAGCTAGGGTACAGGATAGTTATGGTCATCAAAGCTACCTCAAGGCAGTGGCTTCTGAGTTCATTATTTCACACCCAAGAAGACTAAAAAAACTTATATTGAGCAGAGTCGATATAGATATATTAAAGAAAATGAGAAAGAACTCTAAGGAGAAACACCTCAGTGTTTTTCGAGCTAGTGGCTTTTATGGATCCTATGTTGGAAATTAGATAGAGACTGTGGTAATCTATATTTAGATTGGCCATTTCTGAGCACATCTCTGGCCAAGCTGGTAAGAGGTCTATGTGCTCTAGACATATTACCTAGGCCCAATCTGAGAGTTACTTACCTAATCAGAGAAGGAGTCATGTGTGCTATCTGAGTAGTCTATGACTGACTATGAGCCTTTTGGTCTAAAGGAACTATCTCCTGTCTCAATAAGACCTTAATAATTTATCATCCTCAACTGGGCTAATTTTTACTCAAGGAGTGCTATAATTTTGAATTAAACTAATTCTAGCATCATGCTGTCGAAAACTAGGTACTAATTCCAAGTTATTGCAAAGTAAAAACAAACAAACCTAACAAACATTTACAGCTGGGCCCAATATGTTTCCTTAATGTACACACAATTTGTTTATATCTAAATACTTTTCTTCTCAAAATATGCAAAGAGGAAAGAAAAATAGCTCACACATTGCAGAGATGTGACTCAGAGCCATCATTGATGTCCTCATGAAATTCTTCAGAAAGGGACACAAAAATCCCCTGAGGGATTTCATACTGGATAAAAATCTCATTTGTCTGTCTGATGACAAAGTTAAAATGTTCTTTCTGTTGTATACATTCAAAACTGTTTTCCAAACTTAGTTTTTGCTGAAAGGCTACATTCTCTTTTAGAATAATAGCTTTTGAAATGAAAGATTGTATAATAATGGGTTAAAAAGTATACCCTGTATTTTCTTCAATTATAATTATGTAGTGAGCTTAATGAAATAACTTTGAAAGGAGTGGGTTACAGCCCCTTCCAGAGACAGCTGAAAAGGGACAGCCAGGCATTTAAGGTCTGGGGATGTAGCAATCTCTCTAGTGTGGAGAAACTGGAGTGACTCTGTTCTCTTCAACATGACACAAACTTACTATATATTATAGGTTGCAATAAGAGATTTGGGACACCTCTTGGGTAGAGTCATAACACATTTTGGTAGTTAACTTCTACTTTTTCATGCTAATGATTTTAATATTTCCAATTAAAGAAATTCATCATGGAACAAGCACTAGCTTACAAGGGAGTTCACCAGAGAGGTGCTATTTAAATACCTTAAAACAAGAATTTGCCTCACCATGGAGTAGCTTCCTAACCCTTTAATTTAAATGCCATAAAACTAAATCAGAATAAAACAATAGAGCTTTGTCAAAGAGGAAAGAAAACCTTACCTTCTCCTTTTGTGGTGGTTGGGAAGGAGTATCCAAATTATTTCTTCTCTGCAGTTAAGTTATAATTGCTTCAAAAAGGGTTGTGGTATTGTTTTAAACATTGTTTCCTAGGAACTCTGGGTGTGTGGTTGGTTTTACAAAGATTATTTTCTTTGTTGCATCATGTCCAAGTTTCCAATAGCAGTCATTAGGGTTTGTTCTTCAGATGACTATGTTTTAGAGAGCCAATCAGTCCTTGTCCAACTGAGTAGGGAGGACACATGACCTATGTGTTCTTATTCTTTGTATAGTTGTGACAAAAAGCCTGATATAAACAATTAAAGTGAAGAACAGCTTTATTGGCTTCTGATTTCAGGCCTCAGTCTGTGGATGTTTGGCTCCTGCTCTTGGGTAGAACCTCACAGAGGCAGAGATAGTGTTATCATGGTGGGCAGGAAGCAGAGAGAAGTGAGGAACCAGCATCCGGTTTGCTTCTTTCTTCCTGATTACTCTCTCCGGCGTTCAGTCTGTGGGATGGTGCCGCCCACACTTAGGTGATTCCCCCTCTGGAAAGCTCTCAAAGATATACTCAGAGATGTGCCTCAACCTAAGTGAGTTTTTCTTCCTAACGGGAAGTGAAGTGGAAACCTATAGTTCTTTGAAAGTTAGTTATGTCAAATGGTGGTTTGTTGGAGCACACAGGTGAAAGAATGTCTCTATAAACCAAACACATGAAAAACTGTTTTCCTGAAGCAGACACAGGTGAAAGGATGTTTGGATGTAGCAAACAGATGAAAGAATACTTGATGAAGGAGTATAAATATGACCCCACTGACAGTGGGATATGAACACTGAGCCTTGGTTTGTTTTGCTCTGCCTCGATATTCTTTGCTAAAGACAGGTTTGTCTTGGTTTGCCTCATATAATGTTGTGCTCAACTTGCAATAACACCACCATTGAGAGAAATCTGCCCAAGAACTGCTTTGGAGGTTCCTGTGGCACCTTGCTGCTTCTGCAGCCTCACCTCAGGCTGGTTGGTGAGCCTGGAAATTTCTCTAGAATTGAACTACAGTTGCTGGTTCATGCCTGGTGTCTGCTTCCTGAAAGGACTGGACTGTAGCTGCTGGTTCATGCTTGGTATCTGTCTGCCAAGGGGACTGGTCTGGATCTTCTGAATTGAGTTTGGTGTTTGCTATGGGACTGAACTCCTGCCAAAGAAGATCAAGCTTGCCTCCAAAGAACAGGTCCATTTCCCCCATATCCTAATAACTTTCCTCTTCCACTACCTCTGCCTAGGTGGTGGGCTAGAGGAGAGGTTGAACCCTTATTAAAAGTAGGTTGCAAAAATTTTATGCCTACAAGGAAGCTTCCAAGCTTGGCAACATTTCATTTTGAGTGGAAAACTTAACCCACTTGGCAGTTTCTAATGAGTATGAGTAAACAGAAATTGCTTACTTTCATAGCCTCCTTCTTGATTCTCCTTGCTGTCTTTTACACTTCTCATACTATAAAGACTACAGCATCAAATCACATAGAGGCATATTTAAGTTCAAAGAGGGAAAAGTTCCAGATTGAATCACCCTGCGGAAATCCTATCCCAAGACTCTGGTGATCTTCAGCCTTTCATGAACAGAATCTTGCACGTGCTAGATATTAACAGCCACTTACTGATGTGGACATACCTCTTGGTGAGGAGTATGTATCTCTACCTCTGTGATAAGGGCCTTGGCTAGTATGATACAGAGACTCAACCTCCAAGACACATCTCAGCAGGGAATCAGGCAGATGAAGCTGTTGGGTGACTGGCAGAGGTGATGTCTTTGCCAGCTTTGCTTTTGCAGTCCACTTTCATGAAGATACACAGAGCAGGATACAGAGATTTCTTTTATCCTCTATTAACTCCAGTTTAAAAAAATCAGAGAAGTAAAATCCACACTATTAAGTTTCTGTAAAGTTTATACTCATTGTTTGAAAGGACATGGTTGTAAATTGGGAGTTGCCCACCAAATCCTGTGAGATTAACGAACTGATGAGAGTGACTATAGCTCTCTTGGGGGGTAGCTACTGCCTCATTTAAATGGAAGTCATTCAGCCTATGGGGATGGCATGCTAATGAATTTGCTCTTCAGCTCTGCAGACAGATTTCTAATGCACATTACCAAACCAGTTCTACCTGACTCAAGAGAATATTACCACCACGTAATACAACCAAACTGATTTCCTTTGTTTTAAGGACATGGGTGTTAGTGAGATTCTAATATTCTTATGCCAGGGGCTGTATTAGTTCTAAAACGCACACTCCTGGGCTGGAGAGATGGCTCAGCAGTTAAGGGCTCTGGCTGCTCTTCCAGAGGACTCACAGGGCAGCTGACAACTACTGTAACTTCTGTTCCAAGAGGTATGACACTCTCATTCAGATATACATGCAGGCAAAACACTGATGTACAGAAAAGAAAAATAAATAAAATTTAAAAATAGAGAAAAAATCCATACGTTCCTTTGTATTAAGATGTCACTACTGTTTTTTATTGTATCTGAATACCTACTCATGTTATGTTTTCCTCTTATAACTGACAGTAGACTTGAGCAGAAGACCATTTGGCTAAGTGAATTTTCTCTTCAGAGTATCTTGTCTTAGAATGCTAAGGCCCTACACAGTCTTCATGATAGTCGATGTCTCTTTTTATAGGTTTACATTGTCATTTTGAAAATTGATTGATTAATTTCTATGTGTAGCCCTAGCTGTCCTAGCAGCCCCTCTGAAGATAACCAGGCTGGCCTCAAACTCATAGATATCTGCCTGCCTCTGCCTCCCTAGTGCTGGGATTAAAGGCAAGTGTTAAATACACAGAAATATTACATAAGAGCTTATACAAACTAATAAAAACAATTTCCAACCTAAAACTCAAAATGAACAAAAGAGTTAGTACATATAATGCCGCCTGTACAACCTTATTAATATTTAAATAAATAGAAACCGAAGTTATAACTTTTGCCTATTAGCTATATTCCATTCTGGAGAAGATTTGCTAAATCTATGATTTTTGTTCTTTACTTCGAGGCCCTATCACTGAAATAGGCACTTTTTGTCCTTAATTTTATAATGCTAACAATTAGGTACAGGGAGTCAAGTTAGGTTGAGTATTTTAAAGAATAAAGTAATCACACCAAAAAACTGCTTGCTTCATACTTCTATTGAAACAATAGTCCAGAGAAACAAAACCTTCATATTCCTGAAAAGCCACAGCATTTCAACTCTTTGATTGCTAATTGCAACATGTTCAACTTATTATTTACATAGTAAGTATTTATCGAGTAAGTACTACATACCCACCATTGCTCTAGGTCCTGGAGATGTAGGTGGGAACCTTGAAAACATTCTTGTTCCCATGAAGCACTATGCAATTATGTCAGAACTCCTCTACTTAGGGGAAAAAAAATCTCTATTTCCCCACACTCAGTTCAGAACAGTATTTCAAAAATTGATACTATTTACTCTGTAGTTATTAAATTTTTTTTTTAATGTGGATATTTAACCCAGGCATGGTAGAGCATGCCTATAGTCTCAGTGCTTGGGAAGTAGAAGCCGGACGCTCAGGAATTCAAGACCACCTTTCCTGATTACACAGTGAATTTGAGTCTAACCTAAACTACAGGAGACTCTTTCTTTAAAATAAAAGCAAAATAAGTCATTTAAATTTTAATTAAACATTGATATTTAGCCCATTTTCCAACCCTAAATTAATTCTAACTCCTTATGTCTGTTGACTTAGAAAAATAATACAAACTCGTCTTATATCAGTGGCTCATTTGTGTCTGATGTATTAAGTCTCCTGAGTTACCAGTTCCAGTTAATGCAGTCATTAAGGTTCCTCACAGTGTGGAAAGAGAGAATTGGCTTCTTAAAGTTCCCCTCTTATGTTCACACTCAGACAGGCAGGCAGACAGACAGATAGACAGACAGATACACACACACACATACAGATACACACACACACACATACAGACACACACACACAAGTAAGTAAACAAACATAAAAATTAATAGAATAATAGAAAAGATAAACTTCCAGATACACCTGTGAGGGATTATCCAGATTACATCAGCCTCCAGGCATGCCTGTTGTTACGTTAACTGAGGTGTAAAGACAATCGCTCATTTGGGGACATCATTCCCTGCTTTTGGGTCCAGGACTGCATAAAAAGAAGAAAGCAGGCTAAGCAGCAGCATTCACTCTGTTTGCTGACTGCATATACAGTGTGACCAGCTGCTTTAGGCTCTGCCATTGTGGCTTTTCCTTAGGAAAGACTGTAATTCAGAATGTGAGCAAACCAGTCTTGCCTTCCCTAAGCTGTTTTTGCCTAGTATTTTGTCCCAGCAATACCTAAAGTAACTAATGCATATAAGTCTATCTACTTGTTTATTCAAACCCTTATTTGTGTGAGTATGGAGGTCAGAGGACAATTTTCAGAAATCGCTTTTCTCTTTTCTTCTATATGGGTCTCAGGACATCAGGCTTGGTGGTAAAGCACCTTGACCTGCTACACAACATCCCTGGCCCTAGGAATATCCATTCTAATGAAAATATGCCTCATATATGTATACTAATTGTTTAAGTACCCTAGATATTTGGGAAAGGAACACCACACCTTCTTGTCCCCTGCCCTGTCAATTGCTTCCCATCCCCCGCCCCACTCCCATTCAAGAAAAAAGCCTATCCTGCTTCTCCTGAAGTTTCTTCTTTTGCTGCTATTTGCTATTACTACCTCCTGGGTGCTGTGCAGTATGAAGCACTGCACACCCACCACTTGTAACCATGGCCTTCTGCAGGCAGCCTCACTGCCTGCCAGTCTAGTTTCTATGCTGTAGTTCTCTAAGAACTAATTCCTATTCTTTTACACACTGGCAGCCTTATGAAGATGTTGAACAGATTGCCAGCAAGCTGTATTCTGGATGGCAGCACTGTCTTCTCTGTGGGAAAGGGAAGTTTATTCTCAAATTCATGAGGGTTCTGTAACGTGGAGACTTCCTACGGATTCCGTCTATGCAGTACAGACAAGGAGAATAAGGGGGTCCCAACTCCCACTCTTACACTGGCTTTGTTGTTTACTGCTGCCTGTAGTGTTAAGGAGTGAGGCCTTACACACATTATGTAAGTGCTCTCTCAGACCCGCTTCCTACTCCACTTTTCATATCATATTTGAAAGAACCTGCGTGCTGTTTCCTTTACACATTCATGCATTTCTTCAATGAAACATTATCCTGTTTTAGGATTACCACTTTTCTTTGTACTCCATCTTGCTTCTCATTCCCAGATGCTCCTGTCCCTGATTCACACCTGTCACCCACAAGGAGATGTCCCTGGAACAGCTGAAGGAGAATTCTAATCAGACCCTCAGTGGCCACACTAACTGGAAACACGGTAAATCAGACACAGTTGGTGAAAGAGAAGTGCGATGTACTCATAGAACCAACACTTCCTAAACCCTCGGCTCTGTGTCTCCAACCACATGATTAAACAATCAACTTCCTGGCCCATCATCACTACTAAATTTTGAAGTATGATTTCGATCAGGTCTTGTTATTGTTATCAAATAATAATTTCTGTTACTCAGAATTTGGAAGGTCTTAGTATATCTTGCCTTTGATTCTGGGATTATAGTCATGGAACAAGACAATAAGAAAGTAATTAAAATTGAGTAGGGACAGACAAGAATGTAGCACAATTGGTAGAGTGCCTGCCTACTAGGCACAAGGCCCTAAATTCTGTCCCTAGTACTGCATAAACTGAGTGTCATGTGCAGACCTATAATCCTAGCACTTCAAGGTTGATTTAGGAGGATCTGAAATTTAAGGTTAATCTTGGCTACATATTTATTGACTTTAAAGACAGCATTGGCTATAAGCTTTGCCTGTCTTTTTTTTTTAACCCTGTCTTAAAAAATAATAATTAAATACATTTAAATTGATTAGTAGTTTAAATAGATCATTTTAAAATTGATGCCTAAAAGATGAAAATCTTACTCAGTTATAGTGATAGTTAATTTCCTGTGTCCACTTACCAAACCTGTGATGTCTAGATGGTGCAGGAAAGGAACTTTTTTAGGTAAAATGTGAACTATTGGACTGAGTAAACCAGACTCACTTCTTGTTTTGCTTTTTAGCTTTTTGTTGATTTTTTTATGAGTTTCACATCATTCAACCCAATCCCACTCATCTCCCTGTCCCTTCATACTCATCTTCCACTCTTGCAACCCCACCAAAGAAAACAAACAAAACAATAATATCTTGTGTTGGGAACTATAGAGTATCATAGCGTGTCCACAGTATACACTTTTGCCCACATATCTTTACTTGCAAATGTTCATTGATTGAATCATTGGTCTGGCTCTAGGCCTTGGGCTTCTACTACACTATCAATATTGGATCCTCACTGGGACTTCTCTCAGACATCCTGTTGTTGCCCTGTGTCATGGAGATCCTTTAGCTTTGTATCTGTAGGACTGATTCCTTCACATGCACCAGCAGTTTATAGATGAGGTAGACGTTGTGGTGGATCTGGGCCTGGATGATAGCTGAACTGATCAGTCCACCAGCTCTCCCTCACCCATACCCATACCACCAGGGCTAGCTCTCCAGCACTGCACTGGCTAACACATGCAATGCCAATGCCACAGCCCGAAAGGGGCCAGAGCCAGCTTTCCCACTCTCCTACCCTTGGGACCAGCTCACCTGCAACCCCTGCAAGCAGGGCCAGCTGTAGTCTGCCACCCATGGGAAGTGCAGGGCCTATTCTCTTGAGTGTTACAACCAGTTGGGAAGGGCAGGGATGTTTTTCCAGCCTCATGACATGCCCCCTCCCCCCCCCCCCCGGGGGCCAGCTTTCCTGATTGCCACAGGTGGAGATCTCTCCCTTGTCCATGCCATCATACAGCAGACTCAGATGAGTGTCAGGGATAGATCTTCCATGCTCATACTCTCAGGACTGGCTCACTCAAAACTCCCTCACTCCCCAACCAGGGCCAACTCTTTTGTGCTTCTTGGGCAAAGTGTGGGCTTGCTCTCCTGAGTACTGCAGCTTGTAAGGGCCAGGGATAGCTCTCTTTCTTTCACACCTTTGGGACCAGCTCTCCCACAATGCCTAGGCAGGGGATGGGGCCATCCTTACATAGCTGTGAGACATCAACAAGGCCCTCGGCAACAGCCCAGACCAGGGATGTGACATTACCCTTGGTGACAGCACAGACCAGACATTACCCTTGGTGACAGCACAGGCCAGGACCTTACCATGGTCTCAAGTGGCATCACTGGCTACTCACATCAGGCGGTTCCTCACAACCCTCAAGTCTCCAGTTCTGCCTCTCTTCATTGTGAACACATCCTTCTGCTTTTCTTGCTCTTCCATCTCTCTGCCACTTTCTTATCCACCTTAATGGTGCTTGGGGCCTCTGGGTATCTGGGGTCTTCAAAGGAGTGCTGTGCCCTGTCTATATCATGTGGCACAGGGTAGGGGTTGTCTTGGTGTGGTCAGGCCCAGTGATCCAGATTCACTTTTATAATCTGCGTGAGACTCATTTAATCCAAGGTGTCATAAGATGGAATTCCCCCAAAGAGGATGACAACATGGGCATTCTGCCTGCTCTCAGGGCTTCAGGCTCATGATGGTTACTTGATCATTAGCTTAATCTGGAATTAACAAGACACATAGCACTGGGTGTGTCTGTCAGGGTATTTTCAGGAAGGATGTCATCATCACCTGTGCAGGAAAGTCCCACCCTCAGAGTGGACTACACTTTCCCACAGAGCACTTCTAAATGAAAAAATGGGGCTGCTTGCTGATGACTATGTCGATTGTGTGCCATGTTGCTGCTACAACCAACCTCTTCCAACGTGGACTGAAAGTCAACAAGTCACCAACACTGTCTTCAGGACCAGACTGGAACTACTGAGGTGTGCTGACTGGCTTTATGTCTACTTAACACAAGCTAGAATTGCCAGAGACATAAAACCAGCCAGCGTGCCTCAGTTGAGAAAATGTCTCCATAAGATTGAGCTGTAAGCAAGCCTGTAGAACATTTTCTTAACTACTGAACCATTGAGGAGGAACCAGTCCACTGTGGGTGGGGCCATCCTTGGGCTGGTGGTTCTGTGTTCTATAAAAAAACAAGCTTCTTTTTTTTCTTTTTTCTTTTTTTTTCTTTTAAAGATTTACTTAACTATATATATGAGTATACCATTGCTCTCTTCAGAGATACCAAAAGAGGACATCAGACACCATTATAGATGGTTGTCAGCCACCATGTGGTTGCTGGGAATTGAACTCAGGACCTCTGGAAGAGCAGTTGGTGCTCTTAACCACTGAGCCATCTCTCCAGCCCAAGAAAACAAGCTTATCGGGACACGGGAAGCAAGCCAGTTAGCAACACTCCTCCATGACCTCTGTATCAGCTCTTGTCTCCAAGTTTCTGCCCTGTTTGAGTTCCTGTCCTGATTTCCTTCAATGATTGCCTATGATGTGGAAGTGTAAGCCACATGGACCCTTTCCTCCCTAACATGCTTGGTCATGGTGTTTCATTGTAGTAATCATATCACGAATCAGGGCATGAGGCATCTAGCTTCATTGATTGAGCGACTATGTGGTTCTTGGCTTCTTCAGCACACAGAAGTACATTGTTGAACTATAATCCCACCATGGAAGCCAACCTAATGCATTCCCTTTTATGAAATGCATTCACTCTCTTCATTTGGTTGATTTTGTTCCTCTAGAAAACCTTGGCTAACCTAAGACTAAAAACCATTACTGTGTGTCTTACAAGAACTTTTAGAAGCCCTTCAGACTTCAAATTTGACAGTTTCTACAGTCTGGTGAGCAAAGAAGTAAATTACTTAAAATAAATATCCATTCCTTCCATCTTTTCTCCTTCCCTTGATTTCCAAGGCCAGAGTACCCCCAGGAGCTAGAGTTGCAGGGCATTATGAGATAGCTGACATAAATGCTGGGAACTGAACTCCAGACCTCCAGAGAAGCAATAAGCAATCTTAACCATGGGGTCATCTCTCTGGCCTTCCTCTCTTTATTTTTTGTATGGGTTTATGCAAAAAAAATATTCCTTCCCAGAAAATATCAAAATCCTTTCTCATAAAGATAGTCACCTCAAGCTTTTTGTCTGTGAGAGTCTGAGCACACAGTCCACAGAAAGTCTGGTGTTGCAAATGAAGGTGGGCAAAGATGGACGGCAGCCATTCCAGTGCAGCTTCTGATACCAGCAAAGATGGATGGCAGTCCTTCTGGTGAAGTTTCAGTTACCAACAAATATGGATGGCAGCCTGTTCATTGCATCTTCAGTTTTCAGCAGCTAACCATTGTCCCCAACTTTCACATGAAAACATCTAGAAATAAAGAATTCTTAAATCTCATGGAATCTGGCTCTGCATCCTCCCCAGGATATGAATCATTCCTTGACTGAGCATGCCCACCAGTGCTGTGTTGTGTGTCACAGGCACCCTTCAGACACTTAGTGATCATTTAGTTGAGATGGAAGCCACCTCACTTACTTTTTCCAACTGTGTATTGTCACAACTGTCCTATTTTATTATCAGTTATTGTTGTATGCTGATTTAGAAATGAAGCTTTACTATAGTTACATATTTGGTAAAGCCCTCTACAGTGTGGTACTATCTGCAGTTTTAGGCAAACACCGGGGCCCTGGCATGGATTTCACATGGATGAGACAGGCTTCTGGATTTGGTGATCTGAATGGAAAACCTGCACTCCATGAAGTCAAGTTCCCATACAGAACAATGGGGGCAAGGAATACTCTGGACACAGTACATCAAAGTAGGGGGATCGACTTATGTGCATTAGCAAAGTTTATTGTAAGCCTAAGAATAGAGGATAATTCTAGAAGCTTGAATACTCAGGTCTTCGGTCTTCAGGCTTAGCCATTGTAAGGCCTCGATGAAGGCAGCTAGTAAGATTCCTGGTCCACCTTGCCAACCGCCTTACCTCACAATACCAGCATACTGCACCTTAGGACTTCGACATGTGAATTGGGGAGGTTCAAGCATTCAGTCTGTAGAATTTTGTTTTCCTTCTCTTTCTTTCTTCCTTCCTTCCTTCCTTCCTTCCTTCCTTCCTTCCTTTCTTTCTTTCTTTCTCTCTCTCTTTCTTTCTTCCTTTCCTTCCTTCCTTCCTTCCTTCCTTCCTTCCTTCCTTCTTTTTAAAGATTTATTTATGTGTTTTGTTTGCATGTACATCTACACACCAGAAGAGGGACTTGGATCCCATGGGACTACAATTATAGATAGATGTGCTGAGAATTGAACTCTGGATCTCTGGAAGAGAAGTCAGTGCTCTTAGCCATCTCTCCAGCCCAGTCTGCAGTATTCCAAACCCTCTGACTTCACAAAATTAATATCCTCTCATATGAAAGACACAGTTACTCTCTCACAACGGTACCCAACTTGTGACCCATATTAGTTCAGATGTCTAATGTGCAGTGTCTTCTAAAAATCATTTCAGTCATATTTGGGTGATATTCAAAGTATGATTTATGCCAAGGCAAATTTCTCTCTGGATATGTTCTTGAAAACAAGCGTATTGGTCCCAATCACTGGGCTAGGACAGGCATAGGACAGATACTCCCATCTGAGCAGGGAGAAAGAACAAAAGCAGCTGGTCTCAGGTAAAGGACAGCATGAACCTGGAAGAAAAAACAACAGTGGTGTTTGGCTTTGGGTTAAGTCTTCCATATCCTGTGCTGCAGGCCTTATTCATCTTCTCTGAGTTGGACCTGCGTGTCTGCAGCTCTCCCAGATGGTTGCTTTGCTCTTGTTGGCCTTGGATGATATATATTATAGCCTAAATGACAGGAGCATCCCTGCAACAGCAGCTTTCTCTGTAGTTGGGAAGTTGCTGCAGCATCTGTCTTAGGTCTAATGCTATCACTTAAGCATCAACCTGGCTATGGGCACTGCCTTGAGCCCCAGCATGGAGTGGCTTTAAGTTGAGTGTTCTAAGATTTGAGGACTTGGGCATACATACAGTCACTAGGTTTATGCGGTCAAGTGGCTATATTAGAAATGATAATTACTATGTATTGATATGTATCATTTCACAAAAACAAGGCATGAAGAAGGAAATAACCTTAAAATACAGATTAGCCCCTGAAAATCAAAAGATTTATTAAAACTCACTATATATGCAAATGGTTACCAGGTCTTGAGATGCAAAAAAATATTTCAATGATAGGAACTATCTATGTAGTATTATCTGCTTTCTCTTGATTTGAAGAGAGCCACAAGAATTTAGCTTATAGAACTTAAAAATACAGCATTCAAAAGTTGAAGGACCTTAAAATGAAAACAGCAGGTGCTGTGATTCCAACAGCTCTGTCCTTCCCAGCAACACTCTTATTATACTGATAATGTTTCTTCCTCCTCCTTTCCAGTAGCTGCTGCCTCAGAGACACTTCACCACCCAATAGCATCTCACTCTAGGAACTTCTATTAATTAAAAAGGAAATGTTGGTAAAACTGGAAAGTGGACCTTTTCACCTCCCAGTGTGATAAAATTTTAATTTCCACTGTTTTCTCTTGTAGCACCTTTAGCAAGAGAAATGGTCTAGCCAGCCCTTAAGGATAAATATTTCCTTGCAGATTTTTGAGAGTAACTAGAGCTTTGTCCCATACTTGGAAACACTGTGTAGCCTCCTCATGGGTTTTCTGTGAAAGAAGGGTAGGCCAGCCACTAGGAAGAATAAAGCTGACTTTTGCAAAATGTCAGAGCTGCTTTTGCAAAATGGATCCATGGGGTCCACTTCTTTATCTGCAAAATTTTTGAAAAATCAAAACAAACTCTTAAATAAACATAAATAGATATTTTCCAGAGTAACCTCCCAGAAAGAACCCAGAGCGATATTCCTGCTTAACACGAGAAAGACCCAAGAAAGAGAGAACAGAAGTGGCTACTGCTGTTAGTGCTGCTTCTAAGTGCTTTGCCCTCGCCACTCCATCGAGCCCATGAAGTATAGCTCGATGAATAACTAACAGATGATTACATTTATGAGGAGAGAGTACTCACAGCAGACAGCTACTTCCTATAGGTGACAAGCAATCTCCCGCCGGAGCTTCACCTGACGAGTCATTTTGGGATGTGATCACAAGGGTTGGAGACTGATGAAATTATCCTGTCCAACATCAAACACAAAGTGGTTGTAAATCAGCAGAGGCTGTGGCAGAGGGAGAGCAGCTCATTCTTTATGCTTTGCCAACAGTCTTCAACCCTGGGGGCTGCATGGAGTATCTTAACGTCATTAAGTGACCCTATAAAGGGATTTAATTAAAACAACAAGGAAAGCATCCGCATGTCCAGGGGCCTCTGAATCCTTCCATTGTCCTGAAGAAGAGATTTTTCAAGCAAGTACTATGATTTAAAAACTTGAATGCATTAAGGCTCTGTCTACAGAGCACAGTGACATATATAAATAAATAGACGCCTGTCTGTTATAGCTCTCCACTTGACCTTGCCAGACGATTGCATGCTGAACTTAGACTATCATTGTGGTTCTTGAGGGACACTTAGGGAAAGGCAAACCACCACCACCAACAACAAAAAGCGAGCCAGCTCTAGTCGAACCTGGTCAGGAGTCCTGTAAAATCAGAAATTGATCTTGCAAATGCAGTCTATCAAAAGGAGAGGGGGTGAACTATAGATGATTTACAAATGGTGTGTGCTGAATAGTACCTGATTTACACATGATCTGAAGAAACCTGGAGAAGCCATTTTGAAGTTTGCCCTGTGGAAGGGATCATATTTTAAGAGTAAAAAATTGTTAGGTATCATTGAATAGGGAAGGAGCTTTCTAAGGATCCCATTTCCCCATCATAACGAAACAGATTTATATGCTTTGTCTCCTTCAGTTGGGAAGTTTTGGTATAAATCCTTTAAGGTTCAGAGTAAGAACCAGCTACTCAGAGGTTTCCTGGACCTGATAATCTGCACAAAATTGTGGTTAGGGAAACAACCACCACCACCACAACAAACAACGGAATAACTCTTTTTAAATGGTTATGCTAAACCAGTAACTGAGCTTACACAGGTCACTGTGCAATTTTATACAAGCCCAAAGCCTTCCTGAGTTACTTGTAGAACCTGCTATGCAGGGCATTTGAGCAGCTCTGCATTGAAAGACCTGTGCACATTCAAACAGGCTGCTTTGATAGGAACTGCTCGGCTGGTGTAAAGATACCCCTTTTCTTTTATTTCCTTCTTAGCTTTCTCCCTTTGTAACTGAAAGCTGAAATTTCATGAAATCGCATGCATTTAACCCACTCATGGTGTGTTCCTCAGGTGATGTCACATGGCTGATAGACAGGGAGATTTTGATTTACTTTTTAAATTTATAACTTCTTAGAGAATATCCAGTAAGAAAGACAGAAAGGCTCTCTAGTGCACTGTGAGTAATAGACAAGTGACTGTGTCCCACGGTGCCTGTTCTTTGGAACTTTGTTGATGATTATTTTTATGCTCCTGGCTCTGCAGTGCCCTTTCCTCTCTGGGAGTTACACTTTAATTATCTGGTACTTTGTTGGGGAAGGTATGTATTGGCTCCCAGCCAGTGTGGGCTTGGATTCTTCTTGTCACTACAGTGTCTAAAAGCATGTACAGAACAATGTTCCAATTAGATATTTAAGTGTTAGAAACACGATACACATTGCATTTTTTTTTTCCTGAGGGGTTGATCAGTGGGAAGTTTGAAAAGCTCACAGAAAGGGTAAGCTTCATTTACATCTTTTAAACACCAGCTCACAAGGCTGCAAAAGAGGCTGAAAGTATACTCAGAAACGTTAATATCCCTTTGGCTTGTAGTTTTGTTTATCTTAAAAGCATCCCATAGTTGAGACTGATGAAACCATCATTTCCAGATAGTATTCTTTTCATTATAGTTGCCTTCCTAGGGATGACAGACTTTTCTTCTTCATCTTCTAGATTCGTGATGTTACACTTCCAACTGAATGGATCTGGATACATTAACATGGGGGATGCTTCAAGCAACAAAGTAGCTTACACTTCTTTTCAGGTTAACTCTCCAAGCTGGAGAGGCCAACTCTCTTCTCTCCATATGTCAGAGATGGTAAGAAAAAAAAAAGTATGTGGGAAAGGAAGCCAGCTCCTTTTATTCTCCTACCCTGTTGAGACAATAATTGTGTAAAATGCCTGGAGTAAGTTAAAAGGCCCAAAGACAGCCTTTAATTTACACCCTGCAATGGGTTAAGAGTCCAGTCAGTCGCCTCTGTTTCTATCAGTCATTCTCCTTACAACAATTGAGCTTAGTTATTTTAAATCGTAAAGTATTTAAATTCTCCTTACTGGTCTCACAATCAAACACTGCATGGCTCACCAGCCCCAGTTGTCCTTCAGACTGCTTTGTACATGTTGGGGGTTGGGGAGTGGGGGTGGTGATGAGGTATAGAGAAGGTAGACAGAGTCCTGGAGAAGCCAGATCTCCCCGAACACACACGTAAACCACATATACAATTCGACTTTCCTCCACAATTGTGATTTTGTCCAATCTTTCATCTTCTTAGCCTAAATAATAAAGAGTCAACTCTTTCTGCTTTCTATTGATTGTTCCATACTTATGTATTATGTCCTTTAAAATATACTCCATCAACACCCCCCTCAAAACTGAGTTTTTGAAAATATTGACTATATTTAGAGGGAAGAAAAGAATGTCCAAGATTCTAAGAGGGATATGTCGTAGGATTTTAAGGGGAGTGAATAATCTCCCTTTAGCAATGAGTTCAATAGATCCTCATGTTCCTCAAATCAGAGTAAGACCTGATTAACATATCCATTTGGCAAACTCAGAGTTAATCACATAATAAGAAGCTAAATTTTTCTTTAGGAATCTTCTTTTTCATAGACCATCCCCAAATTAACTTGAATCTCAAAATTCCACTGATCATGTCTCTGAGCCCAATTGTATATTTCAGCTTGATCTAGAACAGACTATTTATCAGAAAACCTAAGTTGCACAGAAGCACAATCTTTGGAAATAGACAATACACAATGTTGGTTAAGTGCTCTAGGCTTTGAAGTCCTTCAGGAATCCTCAGAACAGATTTAATCTTTGCAGAAGTGGAACGGAATTTACCACCAGCCTCCAGAGTTGATTTCAAGGTTTCTCTGGCTATAAGTGAAGGGATTATAAACTGATGAGATAGCATTAGGAGAATAGACGGAATGATATCTAATTCAGGCTAATCTTCAATAAACTCAATTGGGCAGCCAGACCATTTTCATATAAATATATTTGATCGATATGGTAGGTGTCAGAAGTATCTCAAAACTTTCACTTTTCTGTAATGTCTTTTTAATGAACAGGTACTTGAAATGACAAGAGTAAAAACAAGCTGGGTTTCACAGTGAGTGGCGCTTCTGTGGGTGTGAAGGGCGGGGCAGAGGGAGGCGGACAGAGTCTAGAGTCTGCGGTTGTAAAATCCTACCATGTCCTCCCGAGTGCTACTCCCAGTACCACAGCATGCGATACGTTCCTGATTCTGGACAATGCAGGTAGAGCTGCCCCACCGTATGCCAAAAGAACATTCTTCAAACATGTCCCTTTCCGTTTATTTCAGAGGTCTTTGGGCAGGGTCAGGCTAAGGAGCTGGGCTGGAGCAAAAATAACAATTTAACCACATGGAGCGTAACTTTACTTCAACTTTTGATCATTTGTTCACCATGGAGTTTCTGCAGCAACTATATTTTAAAAAATGGCCCTTGGTCTAGGGAAGTAGCTCAATTGGTAGAGCGCTTATGTAGTGTGCAGGAAGCTCTGGGTACCACATGAATCTGCTTGGCGGCACTCACCCATAATCTTAGCACTTTGGTGATCAGAAGTTTATCTTCCTGTATATCACGTGAGCATGGCCAGCCTGGGCTACTTGAGACCCTATCTCAAAACAAAAATATTTACCATTTTGGTTGCTGAGCTTTGTGTATTATTCAACCACATTAAACTGTAGTATCCAAGGCGAGTACCTTCTTGCATCCTTCTGTCCCTTGTCTGTAGTTTCTCTGATTGTACTTAAAGGGGGGGGGGGGAACAGCACCCCTCTGTGAATCCAGGCTATGTGCAGATTTCCATAGGAGGGGTACCTGCACCTGCCCAGAGAATATGGCCGACTCACTGGCAGTGAATCCCTTGAAATAGGCCTAGGACCAACTTGGGTCACAGGGTTGAAAGCAATTATCCTTCATTTTTTTTTCTTTTGTTGTTCATCTTTGTCAGAATAGTCCACTCTAGGGTACTTTATAGCATTATGTCAACCCAATGGGCTTCCACCCCAGAGTGGAACATGTACACTTACACACTGCACACTTGTACACTTGTCTAGACACACACACACACACACACACACACACTCCTATTTGGATACTACTACTTTGGGACTATAATACTTGATCATGTATTTTTGAGAGGGTATTATTTTTAGAAGCTAAAAAAAATCCCTATATTACAGGTTTCTTCTTTGCCTAGACAGATTGTAGGGAAAGGCAGTACAAACATAAATATTATAAAAAAGAAACCTTATGAATAACAAAAAGCATTTTTAAAAAGTAGCATATATTTTCACACATTTCATTTCTTGCCTCTCCATCAGCATGTAACAAAGCAAAACAAGATTTTTCAAAAAAATGTTTTTTTGTCAATAGCTTTAAAAAATGTAATACAATCTGAAATTAAAGTGTTAAAAAGAGAAAATCTGAACATTACATTATATTGAGTTTTCTTTTTGGTTATAGCTGACAGTGATGGTGGTAGGTTTTGCAGAGGTGGAGACTGAACCTTGGGCCTGACACTGAGTCAGTTCCCAGTTCTTATCAAATTCTCTCACTCAGCTGTAAATTCAACTGTAGTTAGTGGTACAAACTTCATAAAGATTGTTCCTGTGCTGTGTTTATCCTGGTGTTTAATGTATATATATATATATTTTTCGTGTGCCTGAGCTTGTTGTAAATGATAGGATCTTCATCGCAGAGTAAATGTGATAGGGTCTGTCAAAAGGAACAGAAGGCTCAAGGAGGGGGCCCTGTCATTCATTGGACACACTATTTCTTCTGCACATGCGAGTGGGGGCTGCTTTTCTCTCATCTTTTTACTGCCTGAGTAGAGTATTTGGGTTAAAAATCCAAACAGTTACATTTGAGAATGACATTTCAGAAAGAGAAAAAGCTGGAGCTACCTGGGAAGAAGGAAATAATAGATATCGTTAGTGTTTGGTGTCTTGACATGATGCCTGTTGTCATGCTTTTGATAGCTCACATTTTGCCAGGTTTTCATTTTATCTTAGCCAATGCCATGAACAGAAAACACAACGAGTAGGTTAAAAAAAATAATCTGTGAACCATAATAAATGGATTTCTGCCAATGACAGGTCATGATACTGGGGGAAAAAAATCTGTGATGACCCTCTTTCCTCTACACTCATTTATCTCTTCCTGGTGTCCACTGATAGATTCTTGTTGTATGATTTATTGCAGAAAAACACCACCTAGAAATGGGCTTTTGATAAAATTGTTCAAGGATTCCTGGACAATAAATCCTAATCTTAACATGCAATGCTGCAGAATGTTTCACCTTTCTTATGTTATAAATAAAATATGCCAAATGAGATGATAAATCCATACATTTAAGCACTATCTATGTAGTTTAGGAAATAAAGTCATAGTGTGTACGCCTGCTGTTAATAGCAACTTGAGGTCTGGGAATATTGATGGCAGGGTTTGTGCATTTGCCGTCCAAATATTTAGCACTCTCTGTGCTTATGAAATTTCATGGCTTCTCATGCCTGGGAAGGCTGGTTCTGCAGAGCCTTATGTAGGTTAAGCATAATCAGTTTCTGATGGCTCGAATCGAGGGATGCTTTCTGAACACAGCTTGTGTTAGGAGACAGCTGGGGATCTAAGTTCATGCAAAGACCTTGTTTTATAATTCATCATCTATTGAAGGGAGTGATGAGTCTCAGTCATCTTATTGTGACCCACTAGTGACATGGGTGTGAAGCCTGCAGAACCCTAGTATTTAAGCTTTTTCTCATAAACTCAAAGACAAGTATTTGCCCCCCAGAGTGTAAAGGGCTTAAAGGAGCCTCTGTCTTGCCCTGACCCCATTTGCTTCTCTCTCTGTGTAAAACTTAAAGGCTAATTGTAATTACTGAGCTTCAAAAGCTCGTAAACTAGTGCATGAGTTTATCTGGTCAAAATCTCCTAGACCAGATTTTTATCTGGTTCAGTTTCTTCATCTTGGTACTAAAATTTGGGGCTGAAGAATTACTCTCTTGCAGAGTTCTTAGTGGATCCCTGGTATTAAACACTGCTGCTAATAGCCTCCTCGCTATGCTCCCACTTGAGCTAAATGAAAATGTTTTCAAAGTCTCCTGCAAGGCAAAAATCATCCCTGGTTGAAGACAGGGGTTAGGGTGTGGTAGAACACACCTGTTACCCGAGCAGTGGAAGAGGTGAAGGCAGGGGAGAATCTTTAGTTTTAGGCCAGTTTGGGCTACGAAAACAAGAAGCTGCTTCAAAAGGAAAACACAACAAAAGTCAACAACAACAACAATAACAAAAGGCAAGCAAGCAGAGGCTGTAGCTTTCTGAAAGAGTACATGCTTAGTGTTTTTGAGGCCTTGGGTTCAATCCTTAGTATCCCCACGAAAAAGTCAAGAGAGATCCTGGACACTAAGGGAAACAAAAGTTTGCTCATTTTTGGATAAACCAAACAGGAAAGGTAGGAGCTGAAAAATGAAAGACCCTGAATTTGGGAAACTGAAAGTTGGATTTAAAGAGGGCTGAATTTTCAGAATAATGTCTCTAATTGTCACTTGTAGAATAAAGGGAAAGAACCATGATGACTTGCCTGGCCTTTGAGAAATCTTGTGTTAAATACTACACTTGTGTAGTCATTTACACTGAACCTGACAGAATTGGCATACAGATACAGAAATAGTGTGTTCTTGAAAAGGGTATTTGCCCTGAAAAGAAAGAAACGGAAATGAGAATCACAAAACCTAAGGTAACTTTTTTTTCCCCTCCAACAAATTGAAAGTGGAGGAATCCATTATATCGTGTGTAGTTTCTTTGTGTCCTCGGATATTTATTGAAGGTCAAAGACAGAGATGCCTAATGGGTTATGATTATGTGAAATGAAGTGAGAGGTGGTGTTTTATAACAAACACTTTCTCCAGTGACAGTATATTATGCTCACTAACATGCCTTGCAGTTGCCTTTCCCCCTGTATCCATGGCTCAAAGCAGGAAAATAATACGTTATTCCAGAAATACATAGAAATTGGGGGTGTGACTGGCTCAGAGCCGGGGCTCTTGTCTCCAGACCCAGGAAAATTCCCCACTCTGCTCCATCCAACTTGAATAACCATTTACTTAAAAATATCATATGGCTCCCTTCACAGCACTTTTTTTCTTCCCAGTTCTCAAAACCAGATATATTTTAGTAATAAAAATTTTATGAAGATGTATATCAGAGCTCCCATATTTTTGAGCTTAAAAATATATTTGTAACACCAGAGAAAGAGAGAAAGGGGTGGTTAAAATCTTTGAAATGAAAATCATTCTGTGTTATTAATCAATAACACTCTTGGAAGGAACTTGTATTTTATCTGCCACAATGACATCTACATAGACTTTGGAAATAGGCAGAACAGCTCTGGAGAGATAGCTAAGTTGATACATATAGTGCCTGCCCTGAGTTCAGTCACCAGAACATACATAAAAAAGTCTGGTCTGGCAGCTCCCAGGATTAATACCAGTGGAAGGAAGTTGGAGACTGAGAACTCTGGGGCTTGCTGGCTGGCCAGGCTAGCCTAGTTAGGTAAGCTTCAGGCTAGAGAGAGTACCTCTCCTGAAAACAAGGTGGGTAGTTTTCCTGAGAAACATGCAAGCCTCCACATGTACACAGATACACAGACATCTGCACACACATATAAGGCAGAACACCCCAAAACTTGCACATACCCAAACAAACAAATAAATAAAGAGAACACATGTGGACACATTTGTGCAGGGAAAGTTTATTGGCTGGAGACACTTTACAAAATTCTACGTAATCTATAAATTGGGAGCATAGGGTTTTCTTGAAGTTGTTTCTTATCCTAACACATTTAGCACTCATGATACTGTGATATTAAAATACATGAGCCTGTGGGGGCCATTCCTATTCAAGTCACCACACTTCCTTTAGCCTTTCTGGCTTATCTCTACTTCTTCAATTATGCCAAGTCCTGCAGTACGGCACTAGTCCACATCTCTTGGGTGTTTTCCTCCCATGAAACTCTCTTTCTGTAAATATCTCATTAGCCGATCCCTGTAACTCAGTGCTCAAAAGTTACTAGCTCTCTACTGAAGCCTTTTGTGGCTTCCCCACACAGCTTCAGGTAGAACCTGTTTCTCTTTGTCTTTCTCTTTGTCCCACCCTCTCCGCCCCTTGCCTGTTTTTTGCCTGTCTCTAAAATGTTTATCCTATGTGAAGAGTAACTTGGGAAGTCATAAATGTCAATCCCATTTTGGTCCCTAAAATACACCTATCACAGAGACCCTCAAATATTGATAGAGTGCTAAAGAAAATGAACATATGTTAATACTCGGTCGCAGATGAGGGTACTATGGAGGAGGCAGAACATTGCTATTGGAGAAAAGAGATTTACAAGGTGGTTGATGATGAGCTCATGGAGCACAAATATTAGGCTGTGGCAAATGTTCCTAGGAAAGAGGACTACACAGAATCACAGGAAAGGAGGCTGGGAGGAAGACATAGCATTGCAGCTTGGAAAGCCAGAAAGAGAACAGGGAGAACAGAGAAGCTAGAAGCACATGTTATGTAGGCTGGGGAGCAACCTAGTCTGAGGGCTGGTTCTGGCTAGACAATGGGGAACATTGGTGGCTCACTTTTATGATGGGGAATTTGAGGAGCTGCTGCTGCCCAGCGTTATGAGAGCATGTCGCCTTGCATTTGGTGCAACTGGGAAAGATCAAAATTGAAAACTGGATATGATGGCACGTACCTGTAATCCCAGCACTAGGGGTATGGAGACAAAATGATGAGAAGTTCTAGGGCACTCTTGGTTACATAGCACCTCTGAGGTCAGCCTGGGCCACATGAGGGTCTGCCTCAAACAACCCAACAGGTTTTTGTTTGTTTCCTTGCTTGTTTTTGTTTTATTTTGAAGTTTAGTTTGGGGGCTGGAGAGATGGTTCAGTGGTTAAGAGTACATACTGCTCTTTCAGGGGCTGTGAGTTCCATTTCCAGCACCAGGTTGGGTGATTCACAACCCTCTGAAACTCCAGCTCCAGGGCAATCCTAGGTCTTCGACTACTTTGGACACTTGCACTCATGTACATATACCTATACCCACCCCACCCCCCGCACACATATACGTACAATTAAAAACAATCCTTTTTAAAATGTGTAGTTTCCATTGAATGCTCGTTGCCTTTGTACCACTGTAAATAAAAGAAATAAAAAAACATTAAAAAAAAGAGTAAGTCTGGGATGGCCTGCAGTTGCTACAGACGCTGGCCTTTCATCCAGCAGGGTACTACTGAGTCCTTGGCTTTTATGGAAATATCAGACCCTGGGATGGTCACATGTAAAAAGACATCAGTTTTCAGATGTTTTTTTAGTTAGGGTTTTATTGCTGTTAAGAGACCCCATGACCAAGGGAATTCCTGTATGGGATAACATTTCATTGAGGCTGGCTTATAGGTTCAGAGGTTCAGTTCATTATCACCAAAGCAGGAAACATGGAAGCATCCAGGCAGGCATGGTGTTGGAGAAGGAGCTAAAAGTTCTATATCTTTATTCAAAGAAAGCCAGGAGTAGACTGTCCTCAGGCAGCTAGGAGGAGGATCTCAAAGTCCATCCCCATAGTGACATTTCCTCCAACAATGTCAAATCTCCTCCAACAAGGTCACTCCCTGGGCCAATCATATGCAAACATAAGTATACAGTGTATACAGGAATCTATTGCATAAATACTAATTGCTTAGTCTGATATTTGAATACATTTGGTTTAAGAGAGGATGCTCATAATTCCAGGATTTCTATCAACAGAGATGAACACATATTTATGCATTTAAACCTAATCACTTTTCTGTTATTGTATTTTGATTTTTATGATCTGATCATCTATGCTGAGAATGGTGCTTTTCATAAATACATAAGACAAAATGGTGGAAGTATGTTTTAGTCCATGTCAGAGCTAAAATTGACTGAATAGCTTTTTAAAAATTAAACTCAAGCCAGTGACTCAACTATTAATTTTTAAAATAAAAATTCTAGCAAAACACACTCCTAAGATAAACCATTGTGATACATGCCAGGGAATGACATTAGGAACATATTCAAAAATTTGTTTTCACATCTAAATCATGGTTTCCTTAAGAATAGAAAACCTTGTGTATACATTACAGTTTGTAACATACCTTAGTATTGAATCTGAGAGGAAGTACTTTAGGCATTGTCCTTTGATGTCATATCCCACAAAGACATGCACAGTAGATGGCATTTATGCTACATGTCTGGTACTAGCCACTGTGAAGTTGTATGCTTTCACATGCATGATCATTGAAAATAATACCTGGAGTCATTATACTTTTGAGTTTGAATTAATTTTTGGTCATTGCACATTCAAAATTCTCAGCTCCTTCTGTAGCATCTTGTCTGCCTGGACAGTGCCATGCTTCCTGCCATGATGATAATGGACTGAACCTCTGAGAGTATAAGTTTGTCCCAATTAAATGGTGTTCTTTGTAAGAGTTGCGTTCGTCATGGTATCTCATCATAGCAATGGAAACCCTAACTAAGACAAAAATTGGTACTAGGATTAGGGTATTACTGTGATAAACCTGGCCATGTTTTTTGTTTGGAGGAATGTAGATTTTGGGACTTTGGATTTGGCAAACCATGGAATGCTTCAAGTGGGACTTGATGGGCCATCCTAGTAGGAATATGGAAGACGTAGTTCTTATGATGTTCTGGTGAAGCATGTTGCTGCTTTTTTTGCCCTTGTCTGAAGAGTCTGCCTGAGGCTAAGGTAAAGAGATTTCAATTAATTGCACTGGCAAAGGAATTCTTAGAAAAGCTCAGAGTAGACTTTTTCCTCTGGTTTATTCTCATGAAGTACATTTTGATCAAGTGTAGCAAGCTTAGAAAGGAAAAGTACAAGATGTATGCTTCAAATAATAAAAGGGCACCAGGAAGTGCAACAGCATTTCTAAATCCAGCCAAGTAAACAACCAAAATTTATCCTCACCTCAAAGAATCTGAGTGCCTAGAGGCAGAGCCTCATCCCACAGGAATGTGGTCTAGGAGTGAGTAAAAAAGGCTTTGCGAATTTACACCAACTGCAGCATGGAGCCATGCTTCAGGCCTCAGTCTTTTAGCTATGTTTATCATGATGTGGCCAAGTGAGTCACGAAATCAAGCATAGAAGCACCCCAACTGTTTTCTGTTTCCAACTCGATTCTTGTTCCATTCAGTTTGTTCTGGGATGTTATTCTCTGGTGTCTTCATATTTATTACCTTAAAAATAACTCACCACTGTGTAAATGAAGTTGTTTCATGCTTTTACATATTTTACAGATGCAGAGGAACAGAAAATTTATTAAGCGATTTATTCAAAGCAGTTCAGTTCAGATTCAAACTCAGTCGTGTTACAATAGATATTTAATACATACACACAAAATATAGCCTATCTTCAATGTGCAGGGGCTGGACAGCCTCTGACACCATGCCTTTTAGTTGTAACTGATGTTGGTTAAGGAGATGCTAGTCCTGAGCTACACCATTATGGCTGTAGCAAGTACACTTATACTAGCTCCCCAATCCATCCAATACTTTGAAACATATTTATTTTCATTTGTTTTTAAGCTTGTAGTTTAAAATAAATAACTACCTCTACAATGAAATTGTCTTAGTAAGGGTTTCTAGTGCTGTGATTAAAAAAAAAAAAAAATTCTGACCAAAAGCAACTTAGGAACAAAATGGTTTACTTCATCTTAAAAGTTATACTCCATCATTTAGAGGGATCAGAACAGGCACTCAAGACTGTAGCCTAGACAGGAAACAAAGCAGAAGCTATGGAGGAGTGCTACTTACTGGCTTTTTCCTCATGGTTTACTGAGACTGCTCTCTTATAGTATCCAGGACCATCTGCCCTGGGCTGGTACTGCTCACAGTAAGCTGGTCTATCCCAAGTCAATCACCAATCAAGAAAGTGTTCCCACAAGCTTGCCCATAGGCAAGTCTAGCTTGGAACTCACTATGTAGTCCAGAGCAGCCTAGAACTCTTCTAACCTCTGTCTCCAGAGTGTTGCAATGACAAGAAGGAGGTACCTACCACACCCTGTTAAACCTCCTTTTGTCAACAGAATGACCCATAACACAGTTTACATGAAGAGATACAAGATAAAATAATGTGCTTGGTACTCTGCTTTCCCCTTCTGGGTGCTAAACATCAACACACAAAACCCCAAACAGAGCACACTCGCCAAATTAATGGTTCCAACTTTAAGCCTCTACTGTTCCTTCTGTTTTGAAATAACTGATTTGAAGGGAGTTGTCAAACCAGTGCTGATAGGTTGCCAATGTCTTTAACTCAGTTGTTGACAATGATTTTAGACAGTTGTGGCACATTGGCATACCATACAGAAACCTAGCTTGTTCTAAACATGCTCAGTGGCATGAGTGTGCCCATAACTTTATGCAGTTTTGGAAGTGTATGGATTCATATGAAACTATCACTAGTGACATATAGCACTGCTACTTCTGGCCTCACTCCAGCCCAGCACATAGCCCTGCCCCTCCACATGTTTACTTAGACCATGGATTTAGGGCATATAGCACAGGAGTCACCATGAAGCTTTTATATCTTGTTGATACCTGGAACTTGCAAGGGATTCCTGGTTCAGTAGGTCTGGTATACACCTCCCACTATGTCCTTCGAATGTTGAGATTTTCCCAAGGTCCTCTACTGATTTCTCTTCTCCTAATTCCTGTGGACAGTTTTACCAATGTTCACATCACCTAGCCTTCACCTCTAGTCATCTTTGAACTTCTCCAGATTTCAGTCTTGGGAGAAGGTTTATGAAGCATTATCTGTTCCTATCACTTACTATTCACAGGACTATAGTGGCACTGCTATTCTTTTGAATCATGGAGGCCAAGTACTGAAGGGTCAGTGAGAGCCTGGCAGATGGGTTGGGGCCTTAGAGGTCCCCACAAACCTTGTCATTGCCCATCTTTTCCTAAATAAAGAGAAACAGTGTTTCTGTACCTTTGTGTCCATGTGACCCTGCCCATCTGCCATTCAGATGGCTGTGTCTGTCCCATTCATACAAGAATTCTTGGTCTACTTCTCTCTGCTGTGCGGGTGTCCTATGACCCCCTATTCTTCCATCTTATACTTAATACCCCTGTATCATCACAGAATTTCAGAAATAGCTAAGCAACAAAGTTGTCAACTCCAGAAGAGATCAAAACTTTGCTGCAAGGAGCTTGTCACGCTCAAAAGAGACTGGGAGCTCTGATGAATTAAAAAAAAAAAAAAACTATTCGTATACATCTCTAATAGCAGCTGCTTCCTGGGTTGGTGTGACAGGCAGAAGCAGGGCAAATGTCAAACTACCAATGATAGTGACAATTCAGTGGGGCCTCCATTCAGCAACTGCTTAAAATTCTTTTGCATAATTATGTGAATCTCTTTAAAAATATGTACATATTAGTTTTAGCACAAGTAATGATAGCTTTTCTGACATAGGATGTCTTTGGTTTTTCTCAATAAATTGCTATTTTTTATTTTTTTATTATGGGTTTTGGAATGAAGATTGATTTTTGAACCATTTTGGGGGATAATAGCTGACTTTTGTGCTACTATGCCACTGCACAGCTCCCATTTTGATAATTAAATATAAACACGCTCCCTCCAAAGAATACAGTCACTTAAAATACAGCTTCATTAATGATCGATTTACATTATGGAATCTCTGCGCATGCAAACGACAGCCTCCCAAGGCTGTCATGACACTGTCAGTCTTGTAAAGCAGGTAAGAATTACTTCCAGAGCTCGAGAGTCACAAATAGCAATGGTTTCCTTGGAGACTCAGCTGTAAAGCTGTGCACTGTGCCTGCAGGACTGGCCTCCCCAAATGTGGGGGTAGTCTCTCTCTAGAGGTGAATTGGGCTTCCTAGACTGAGAGATGCTGAGCTCAGTCCTAATGAGGACACAAGGTGATTGTTGACATGTGATATATGCTCTCAGCAGAGCAGAGGTGCCCCAATATTCAGGACATGGGTTATATGGCAGGCAGAGCCCACCATGTGGCATAGGAGACATGCTCTCAGGAGGGTAAAGGTGCCTAATGTTCGGGGGTGTGGGTTATGTGACAGAAAGAGCCAGGGCCATGGGCAGCTTGGTTTGTAGCATTAAGCAGAGAGCAGTCAGCTCATCATGGATGTGTTACCTAAGAGGAAAAGCCTACAGGATGCTTTTTTGACAAACAATTGCCAAGTCATTAGGTAGAGGGATAGTCTGGAAAAAGACAAGAACAGCACAAGTCATTTTTTTAAAGGGACAGCTAATGACTCTGGACTTTGCTTCTTCCAATACTGTTTTATTTGTAGAACTAAACAAGCATTTGCTATTTGAGCATTCAGAATATTACCCCTGGGTGTGGTAAGTGGAATGGCACCTCACACACATATACTTCACCCATAACCTTCACAGCATCCTTGGCAGAGAAGGTATAGGTTTATAGGCAGGATCTGAAGGAGATTCTGATGCAAGATGTTTACTGCTGGTCCCTACTGCCTGTTACCTATGGGAGTGACAGATGCCAGAGTTCAAGAGGAGACAGAAACTTGAGACTGACTGGGTCTACATGCTGAGAAGACAAGAAACACTATAACTTCTGCAATTCATATCTTTAAGTTCTGAATTGTAGTTCATTCCAGATACAGTCAAGTTGACAACCGAGAATAACCTTCACATTTTCCATGGCTTGATCAGTCTGATTTCTTATAGAATCCAGGACTACCATAGGGGTGAGTAGCACCCCACACAGGGACCTGGGTCCATCCACATCAATCATCAATTAAGAAAAATTTCCCCAGGCTTGCCTAAATGCCAGTCTTATGGAGGGAGGGGGGTTCTGAAATGGTGTTCCCTTTTTCCAAAAGATGCTTATTTGCTTCTTGTGGACAAACACTGACCAGAACAGTGTTTTTGAAAAGTTCATTGATGAGTATGATGGTAGAGATCATGTGGCTTGACAGCAGGCCAGCTGGACTCCAACTGATGACTTCAGTTGTGTGGATAGAGATAATTCTGTTAGACACAGTTTTCTCATCTGAAAATGGGCATTTATATGCTTTACTTACTTTAAAGGCTTTTTATAGGAACTGATTGAAAAGAATACTGGAGAATAAAGATCTTAGTATACATATAGTTTATAACAACACCCATTCATTGCAAGGCCAGAAGAATTTTACATTCGTGGTTTTCCTGTATTTAATATTTGTACACATATTAAGCCAGGCATGGTAGTACATTCCTTTAAACCCAGCACTTGGGAGGCAGAGGCAGGTGGATCTCTGTGAGTTTGAGGCCAGATTCATCTACATAGTGAGTACCAGAAGAGCCAGAGCTCCACAGTGAGACCCTGTCTCAAAATAACAAAGAAGTAAAACATAACAAAATTATATGTACATTTAATCAATTCTTAAAACAAAACAAACAAACAAACAAACAAACAAACAATGGCTAGTTAGGTCCTGGTAGAAGCTGAGTGCTTACTATCACCTCTACTTCTATCTGCTGTAACTCCTAGTCATGCTGTCTCCATAAGCAATGGTGTCCTCTGCAAGAGCCCTGACTGCTCTATCTCCACAGAAGACAACATCCTGTTAAAGTGTTACTCAATTTGGAAAGCACCTGAATATAGCAAGACAAGAGAAGGGAAGTGGAAAATCCTTACCCTCTGGGTTCGTAAGCAAATGATTTATTTTTCTTAAGTATACCAGCAGAGAGCTAACTTAAAGGACCCTTTACAAACAGTAATCAATTATCTGCCACATTCAAATAACATGCTATAGTTCACAAAGCCTGTATGCATAAATTGTCTTTACTGCTAGAGGTATCTCTGAGGCACAGGATAGGCTTGGTCTTAACTAATTTAAAGGAACATCTGAGATATAAAATGGGAACTCTGACCACATTCCTGGGCATTTGAATCTTAAGATTGCACTAGGATCGGTCATGGTATAATAGTCAAGATCTAAATTCTGAAAAACTGTGCAATAGTCTTTCTAGGTGAGAACAGTCATTCTCAGTGAGGTTTGGTGACTGATTAAAAAAAAAAAAAGTGTTAAGTGTCCAGGCCTCCTATGATCAAACTCTTATCTAGGGTTACTTCTCATCTAACCTATGCAGGTTCAGAGAGCAAATAAGATTTTGTTCCTCTCAAAGTAAGGAGCCCATCTCACTGTCTTTCACTTTCCTCTTGGTCCTTCCTTATCTCCACCCACAGCATCTGGCAGGTAATAAGGCTTTTACTTGCTGCTGAAAGAGTAGCAACTGGCAATTAAAATCCCCGATACCTAGGACTTTCTGCTTTTCACAACTTCTTCCTATCTCCTGTAGAGTTCCTGTGATCTGCAGGTGTTGTACAGGAACCCCCAGAACTCAAGGTGTGTTCCACAGAGCAATGGAAATGACACACAAACCTTCACCAGCAGCAACACAGTCTTGAGCACTAGAAGCCTTCTATGATCTACGTTCCTTAATTCATCCTGAGATGTATACACACTTTACAACTATCTATTAATGTGTCCTTATTGCCTAGAAATCATATTCTTCCATGTTAAAAAAATGTATCTGAATTTTAATGAAGACTTGAAAGATATATCCTGGGAACTGAAGTTGTGTATTGCCTATGTTCAAAGGGAAAAGAGAAGAAATATTAAAGGAAGCCAGTTAGTTGGAGATTTATTTTTCCCAGAACAGAGATATTTTTTTTTTCTACATGGAAATCTCCCTGTCTGTCTCACACCCCAGCTACTTTCATGTTACCCTCTTAGTGGTTTGCAGAGTGTAGATCCTGGGACAATATCATCAGGATCAGTTAGCTTGTCCAGCGATCCAAGAGCTCACCCTCTATAACCCAAGGAGAAAGTCTGCAGGTGGGGCCCAGCAATCTGTGGTTAACAGCCCTCCAGATGATTCTAATTCAGCTGTAAGGTCAGGAACCATTGCCCTGTCTGTAAGCAACAGTGTGCCCTTTGATACATTAACTGGCTCATCGGTGGTCTGAAACAATATACAAGCTTGTCTAGGTCCCCAGGCCAAGGAGGAGATGGCTGAGGAATGGCAACCATTTAACTTATTGTGCCATAAAATTAAATTTAAAGTACTACATTAACAGCAAGGATTATGTCTTATAAATGAAATGCTGCTGAACTGCGGGAACTCTCAGTCACATAAATGTCAGGTAATAGCAATAAAGGCAACAGTGTTTAATCCATTCTTACTGATTTCTCAACTTTTTACTAGGCAAACACCATGTTTTCATTTTGTTTTCTTTGTTTAGTTTCCCTACTCTATTGTTAACAGCTTTATACAACAATTACTTGTATTACTTGTATTATAGACAGTAAAAATATGTCTAGATCTTTCATGACCATCAGGTGGAATGCCTTGGTGGCCAGTTTTCTGTCCCTTGGTAAGGTCACCTTGGGAAATACTGAAAACTTTCTTAGATCCTTAGTTAAACTCTATGATGGACTCATTTTCTCCCTGAGGATTGCCAAGGAAACTCTACATGTTATTTCATTCATTAAAAATTCTTTCAATGCTATCTAAAGTGGCTAATGCTCTATCTAGCTATGAGGGAAATGAAATTCCCAAATCTGATAAAAGTTAATCAAAACAGAGGTGTGTGACTCATTCAAAGGACAAAGCATGCCTATTAAAAATGTTCCAAGAGAAGACACACGGATGGAGCTGCTGGAGGCCACTCTAACTTCTGTTATGATCATTTAAAAGGGATTTAAATGACTATTTACATCACTGTTCAATCAAAGGCACCTTCTCTGACAGCCTTACATTAGACAGAATATTTATCCTGTGCCTGAAGCAGAGAGCACCTCCTGGCTTCCCAGTCAGCCCACTGCTGCATTGTGTTTGACCTTTCTTTAATGGCAAGTCTATAATCATATTTTGTCACTTTCTTTTTCCTTACAATTTGGGAAAAGAAATAGGATGTGAGATATCAGCCAATACATTCTATATAAAGAATTACAGAGGTGTGGATAGACGTTTGTCTGGGCCTCTTGATAGCAACATTCTTTTTTTTTTTTTTTTAATGAAGCAGAATTGGGCTTATTAACATTTAATCTGCATTTTTAAATGTATAGCCTTTAAAAACACACTGAAGTTAAATGTTCAATATAGCTAGTATTTGGGAAATAGCTTTAAGACTTTTTTCATTTGTATAGTTACTTTCCTATTCTCCAAGAGCTCATTTGACATAAAGTAATTTCAAATAGATGACAATCATAAAACTGTGAGCAAACTCAGGACAGAGGGACTTTAAAAAGCTTCCTGAAGTGTCCCTGGAAAGGGTAAGCTACTCAGACAGTTTTGGCTAATGTATCAGAGGAAGGGGAAGGCTTCTACTCATTACCTCCAGCTCTTGAAGCCAGCCATGGCATGCCACCATTATCTCCAGCAAATCACACTTTTTTTTTTTTTTTACACAGCCTCCCTGTCCCGCTAATAGTTTTCTGTCAGCCGTTTTTCATGCTCACTTCTTATTTCTCCAAAGATATCTTGTTTATTCTTTATTTTTTTTAAACAAGTCCTGTCAGATTTGGTTTGGAAATGGCAAACGCATATTGTTTTAAGTCATAAGAGATCTTTGAAGAAAATCATGTCCCAAATGTTCTACACAGTGCTTGCTACACGAAGTAGTACTAGTTCAACCCAGGCTTCTCTTTTCCACCCCTGATATTACCGACTCCTATTTTCAGGGCTAGAGATATCCATCTAGTGAAGCTAAAGTATGTAATAGAAATGTCAAGATCATACTTTCTGGTGTCAATAATCATTTAGTTACCAAGTGAAACAGTGCTTCACATGAACTGATTTGGTGAAAACTCTTCTTAGGTCTCTTCAATCATACTTGTTTATCATCTATCAAAACAAACACAGAGAGCATGACCTTCCTTCATTTAAAAATAGATGGTGGGACTGGCTGTGGTGTTACATACCTGTAATTCCAGCACTCAAGAGGTGGAGGCAGGAGGATCAGGAGTTCAAGATTCATCTCAGCTAAACACTAAATTCAAGGTCAATCTGGGCTACACTAGACCCAGCCTATAAACAAACAAACACATATTTTTAAAAGTAAAAATAAAATAGGTGGCAGGTAGGCATAGAAAGCTGCAATTGCATTATAAATTGGTAGGGTGCTCCCTTCTGGTTTGTGAAGCACCTCAGTAGTCAGTCAACACTGATCACCTGTATAGGACAAGAATTTTATCCATGAGTGTGTACAACACAACCCCACTCAATGAAGAATAGGTTAAGATAACTGTATATCAGTGCCCTGCCTCAGAGCACTTGTTTGGAATAGCCCAAGAAATACACCTCTGGCAACATGAACATCTATTTTGAACACCCTTTTGCAGGAAGACCAAGAGCCATGTTAATTTAATCTCCCCTAAATGTTACCAGCAGTGTAGAAATAGACGCTGTCATCCCTGTAATCAGTTGCATGGTGCACAAGGGCACTGGTCTCTCGTGCCTCATCTGAGAGCTAATCTTTCATTTCATAGCAGATCTTTCCATATCAAACAACACAAATGACTTAATTTGCATGACAGGATTTGTAACGGGGCAAATCTAGTGTCAAAGTCGATTAAAGATTACACCAGAGAACTATCATAATCAGTCCTCTAATGAGCCTAAATAGTGCATGTAAAGTCTCCCTCTTTGCCATTCCAGTCATGTATAAAAGGGAATGCATTTCTTTTCATCGATGAGCCAATCCTTTGGTTTGCACATTGCACCCTATGTAGAGCTAAAGTCATGTCAGTCTGGTTTCAGAGGGAGAGAAAGGGAAATAATAAAGCAAACATCACTTCACAAATGACATTGCTTGGTATAAGCCAACGTTTGAAGCCCTTAATTCTTCTAATCTGCGAAATAGTCAATGCTAATGGGTTTTTGCCATTGTGAAAGCTGATGCATAGAAAGAAAAACTTTAATGAGCTGCCTGGGCCGTGTGCTTACAGATACCTGTCAAATGTCTGTCATCTTAGCTATCGCTGAGGCATTATAAAGAAAGTAAGAAGGAAGGAACGACAGTATTTGTACAAGCATTTTCATGCTAAAATGGCACAATTTTCTTCCTGTCATAATTTCATTGTATCTGAAAGTCAGGAAAGCTTAACCCTTTCTCTAGCATGTCCTGGGTAGTTGTATCATGCCATATTGGAGCAACTGGTTTAAAAACAGCCCTGTGATTTTGTAAACAGTGTTTCCCATTAAATTTGGTTTGGAAATAGAATTACCTTTTTTTTTCTTTCTTAAAAGACAACAACAAATTATCGAGTCAATTGCTTCAAATCAGTTGCACCCAGGGACAGCGGAAGTTTGTTAATGCAAAATCTCCACAGTGTGTGAGGCTGTCATTTGCATCAATTCTTTGAGTTCTTAATTTAATATTTCTTTGTATTTTTGTGTGCCTAATGCATATTCCAGTGCAACAAGGTCATCAAACTCTGCTAGTCTCACCTTCATTATTAATAAACACCAGGAATGTATGTATACTTCTTATTACCCTAGCAAGCTCTGCTATTAAAGTGCAGCCTTCTCTTCATTTTCTCAGATTTACTAAAATGTAGAATAAAAATGCAATGCAAGCTGAATCCTAGGGAGAATAAAAAGTCCCTGTCCAGGTGTGGTTTGCTTTTCCAAAGGAAAAGAACAGATAACTGTATGGATATTTGTGTACTGGAGTGAATGCAAGCATCCAGAGAGGGGAGACTCCAAGGTTCAGGTCAAACAGTCTTAGGTTGTAAAGAAAGAGAATGGCCTCTAGCCCTTCAGATTCTGCATTGTATTCCCTTGATCACGGAAGGGGACCAGTCTCTGATCCTTTCTGTTTGCCACACCCACCAGCCTAAATAAAGCAAGACAGAAAGAAAGGGAAGGAAGTGGTTTCTAAGGAGGGAGGAGCCTTTTCCAACATGCAACATGGCCAAGTTCAGGAAGGCACTCCTGTCTTTCTGACTGCGCATACCAGAAAGACTTCTGCATTTTCTCCTCTGTGCACTTACAAAAACTTAAATTACTTAAAAAGTCACGTATTTTGGAAGCTCCTCCAAACTTATGATGAAACCATAAGAATAAAAGGAATATTTGTGAATATAATAAAATCATGTGTCAGTTTTTCACCTGTGAGTTTTATAAATAACACAAATATGTTGTATTGCTTCACTGCAGAAGCAGATTTGGGTACATTACAATGGTCACATTACTGTTACACTAGCCTGCTACCTGAATTCAAGTACTCTAACACAATGCCATTATATCTTCTAGACATGAAGCCGCGTGCCCTGATAAGATGGTTGTTTTGCTCTTTGTTCCCAGGGTGGGGGTGTCCCTAAGAAGCACTACACACAGGATGTCAGTCCCTCCCAAAAGAAGCCATCTGGAACAGCCAGGAGAGCTTTCTTCAGTTGGTCTCAAGCATTTGCCACAACCTTATCCCCTTTGACTCATTTGCTAGCCGTCCCCATTATGACCCAAAGAGAACAGCTTTAATGAGCTCATTGGGCTGTATTGTTTCCCCCCAAACTATTGTGACTTGAAAGAGGAAGTATTAAATGTTTATGCTGCAGGTAAAAATACCAGGGCCCTAATTTGTTCTCTTTCCCCTGCTTCTTTTTCCCAGAGTGATAAGTCAAAACAAACTCATGGAGAGGGCAAATTTTAGTCAAGTGGCATTAAAATTTCAAATTAGATAAACCAAGCCAAAAGCATGAGAACAAGGGTGTCTCTAGCATTCACTGTCTCCATGTGGCCCAAACTAGTCCCCAATTAGCCCTTAAGTTTGGGTGTATAGAGAAGAAACGAGGCCAACTTTAACCGGAATGAATTGTCTTAACAGTCTTTGGTAGGGGATGCTCAGCTATTTTGAAAGGAAACAAATTTATTTCACCAGAACAAAAACCACTCTCCTTGGAACCTACTGTGGTTTCTAAACAAGGAAACCTTTTAGGTTTAAAATGAACAGCCAAGCCAACCTCTGTGACTGTGGGTCTTTTATTTATTTAATATTTACCAGGATCCCTTAGATTGTCAAGCCCTACTCCAATATAGGATTATGTTCTGTGACAAAGCCAACCTTCACAGCACAGGATCTTCACAGTTGTCAAGCTTTCTTTCTTCAAGAATCTTTGTCTTTCTGCAAAACACATTTTGCCTGTAAAGCCCCACTTACTGAGTTCAATGTAAAAGTCCATTAAAATGGGCATGGTAACTCAGACCTATAATCCCAGAGTTCAGGAGGAAGAGACTGAGGGAAATAGGCTGGCAGGAGTTTCAGGCCAGCATGAACTATCTAATACGTTTGTGGGCATCCAGGGATGTATAAAGAGACCTTATCTGGAGGACGAAGAGAAAGGAAAAAAAAATTCATTAAAGAGGTCTGATGTCTGTAATAGATCCAGCACAGCTGTTGTTATATTATTTTTTCTTGTTTTAAAATCAAAAGATAAAACCAGAAGCCCGAGTTGACATCCATGTCGGTCCCATTCCATGTTGCCTGGAAAGCCCACCTACTTCATTTAGACAAATATTCATATAAATCACCCTCTGCTTACATCTCAACCTCTATTTATCAGGAGGCCCCTTGATCTCCCCAGAGCTATTGTGTCACACTCCAGAGTCTCTTCCACATGGAGAATAGAGCCCCCAACCACCAGTGCTCAGACTTGAATAACATAAACTAGCCATATATGCACAGTGTTGAGGCAGAATGGAACCACTTTTGAATGTGAGCAACTCATTGCTCATGTCTGGCTACACTGAATGAAAGGGCTATGAGCCATCTTCCTGCAGCCCTTGTGAGCAGACACTTTCTGGCTGTCCTAAACCCTCCTTGCCTCGCCAGGAGCACTGCCTCTGTGACCCAGTTGCTACACTTCTGATCCTCTGCACCCCAGAGGCTGTCATAAGTCGGCCTCCTTCCCAGGAGTTGAACACACAATAGAGAAAGGGCCCTGGCTGGGAGGTTCAGCTGCCATTAACCCCTACCAGCTGTGCCTGTGGGGAGCCTTCTGGCCTGAATGTCCTTTCTCTGCGGCCGCCTTCATGCCACTAATCTAAGCATTGTTAGGGAGGAATGCTGACAGGAGAAAAGAAATTTTTCTTGTGTCCATGCAAGTGTGTGTATCCATGTGTAAGTGAAGGAAGAGTGAAGGCTAATTTCTATAGTTGGCATGAATGGAAGGATTGGGAAAAAAACCTAGTTAAAATGTGTTTACTTGCTTAAAAGGCTCAGTCAATTTAAATAATTTCAGTAGTGTGTTCTATTTTTTTTTTTTTAAGGGAAAGGGGAGAAACTAGTTACTATTATAATTTTCTTTAAATCCTTTGAGATGTTTAGGCATGTTTAAGACTTTTAAAACTCTCTGCCAACAGACAAAAAAATTTTTTTTGAATTGAAATTCGTAAAAATACTGGCATAAAGTTACAGGCGTACAGAATTACTCAGTTCTAATGGACCTGAAAAAAATTAGAGAAAGGGAACTGGTTATACGGGCCACACTTAGCTCTGGAAAACTCCTTGTTAAATACTTAGACAAGTGGGGGCTTTGTTTTCCCCTCTTAGAATTGAAATGTAGAGTTTAATTTTATCCACCACCTCTAATGACTCTAAAGAGAACAACTATGTTTAAAGAGGACTGGAAAGAAACCCACCAAATTTTGTTCTTATTGACTCAGAATATTTCCATAAAAGAATTTGATTTTTTTTTTCTCTTCAGCTTTAAAGAGATTCAGGTGAAGACCTGAAGTAGTAACTTTTTGAATTTAGAATGCCAGGTGAAGGATGGTGATTCTACAAACAGGCATCCTACAAACAACAGATATCCTATTTACTTTCAGTTTGGGGGGATTTCATTTGCTTTTTCAAAGTTGCTACCATTGAACATAACAAAACAAAGCAACGAAACAAAACTTGTTAACCCCTTGTATTATCATTTGAGACAACAGTTGGCCTGTTTCAAATCAAATTAGGGAAAACTCAAGTAGAAATCCCTGTTATGGACAATTAAATGTATCGTAGTAGGGCAACTGTCTGATACAATAAATTGCTACTTTGCAGCTGTCCCATGTCTAGACTGTTGTGATCACTGGTCCTTCTGACAGCCACTACCATGGAACATGTCTCTCACCAGTTTCATCCGTGAAATTCAGCCAGATTTTCACTTCAACCACATGATTGTGATAGAGTAGACTTAATGAAACCATATTTTTCTGAATTTGCATGCATGGATGCATTAACAGAAGAAGTAGTACAGTATTAGGGGTATTCTCCAACTTTGAACTGACTACCCTGGTTCTCATTTGATAAGAGCTGATCAAATCAAACAAGAAAGAAATCTCCCCTCACTTTGTCTGTCTCCTAGCCACTTAGGTCTGCGAGCTTCCCCGCCAAAGACAATTACCTTTAAAAAGAAAAGCAAGCATAGATGGAATAAAAAACAATAATGAAGTTTTTAACTCCAGTCATGGACTTAGTCATTTGATCATCATTATCAGGTCAGTGACTGTCTCTAAAATGAAAGACAAAGCACTAGGCTGTTGGGGAAACAGCTTGCATTCAAGAAGTTTTCTATCTCATTTAAGAAATCCTGTTATATAAAATATAACAATAAGTAGAACAGTAATGCTTTCTACTGGCAAGTGTTCAGTTAAGTTCTTGCCAAAGGGTCTTATGCTGCTTCCCACTTTACTCCTCAGCTCACTCTGGTAATGACCTTCCAGGATACCCTGCTTATAACACTAGTAGTTCTCATTAGCAAAGCAAGGAGATGTAAGGGCTGAGGATGACAGTTCGTAGAGTGCTCACTTGGCATGAATGGACCTGGCTTTGACATCCAGCACCGAATAAACCAAGTCTGGTAGTACATATCTGTGATCACAGCACCTGGAAAACAAGAAAGTAACGTTGCTTTAACTTTACTAATACTGAAGGGTACATTAGTTTTATAATCTCTAGCTAATTTAGAAAACTATCGTAAGGGTCCATGATTTGAGGAAGAATGATACCCTGGACTCAAATAGTATGCAAACGCACAAAGTGTTTTGTTCTGCAGAAGTCCAGCATGCTGGGGGTCTTCCATTACCAAAATAGAGAGACCATCAAGTGACCTCGAAGGCCTGAGTTAAAGCACATTAGGGAATTCTGGGGTAGGTGACCTTTATCTTATTCCATCTCTTGGGACATTCCATTACTGGGACATGGGGGCTGGAAACTGTTGCTGAGGAAGTAGCTGAGGGAGTCTGGAAACTGCTGCTGACCCATTGTTCTTGTCTTAGGCCAGGTGGCTGGGCAGCTTCTGATGGCAGGGCAGTTTCTGACTAGATGCCTGAAGCCTGTTTTTTTTTTTTTTTTTTTTTTTTTTTTTCCTAGTAACTGACTTACCTGGGTTTGCCTGGACTTGCCCAGTTCTTAGGTCTACTCTCCTAAACTGCCAGTTTGAAGCCTGTCATGAAGTTGGCCTAGACTTCTAACTATTTCCAATTCATGTATTGAATACATAGCAGATATTATGGTGCTGATTCCAGCACACAATGTTTTCTAGTATTCAGAAATGTTCCTGCAGACTCATGAGCTAAACATCTTCCTGAACTTGCCTCCCTGGACCTCACATAACGAGTTTAAATCTAGCCTCTTGAATACATGAGATCCTGTGTCAAAAATTGAGGAGTCGGGAAGAGAACTGTGTGAGAAAAAATTAAAGATGAAAATAAACACTAAATCCAAGACAGCAATCACAAAAATTTAAGAATATGACACAGAGCTGGAGAGATGGCTCAGTGATCATGAGCACCGGCCGTTCTTTTGGAGGTCCTGAGTTCAATTCCCAGCAAACACATGGTGGCTCATAACCATCTGTAGTGGGATCTGATGTTCTCTTTTGGTATGTCTGAAGAAAGCTACAGTGTACTCAGATAAAATCAATCATCAATCAATCAATCAATCTTAAAAAAAAAAGAATATAACACATCCAACTGGCTCCTCAAATCAATAGACTGTTTAACAGCAGCTCCCTGCTTGGCTATTCTTTTACTTACTACAATTTCTGTTACCCATGGTCCAGGAAAGTTTGAATGTATTAAATGGAATTTTCCAGAAATAACTCTTATGAGATATTGTATTTTATCATCTTGAGGTGTTAAACTTTACTGTATGTATGTATGTATGTATGTATGTATGTATGTGATAAAACATAGCTAGGGGTGGATATAGCTCAGAACATACTTGCCTAATATGAAGTTCAATCCCCAACACCATAGAAACAATGCATGGATGAGCACATTAGCACAGCATGTTATGTTAATGAGCTAAGGACTTGCATGTTACCTATAAAATAATAGAATCTGGCTAGTGTACTGGTTTAAAAAGGAGACTGTGTAAAACCAATCTTGGGTAAGTAAGGGGTATAACCCTTAAGTGTGTCCACCACAGCCTTCTGGGGTGTGCCTGGTGATATTCCTCCAAGAGATTGCCCCTCTCTATTTGCCATTGTTAAAACTAGTCTGTCTCCAGTCTTAGTATTATCACCTCACCCCACCCCCACAGAATTCTTGCTTCCTGCCCATCCCTTCATTACAAAGCCCAAGGAAGCTTTGGTGTGGGAGGAGCCCAGGCACCAGCTCAGCCTCTTTGGTCCAGAAACAACTCACACTCAGCACCCTGGGCTGAAGATTGGTGGCCATCATTCAGTATATCCTGTGCCAATTTTCCCATGGTTCTTCAACTATTCTGAAGTGGGCTTCTTGAAAAGAAACCATTTGAAACTACAGCGGTTAATTCTGTTTGAGAAGTGTTGCTGATCTGACACGTTGGACTTGAAGAAGAAACAAATTAGAAACTTCTGCCTTCCAAGAATGTATGAAGTAAAGGAACAAAACGAGGGGGGACAGGGATTCAAAGAAATGAAAAACAAAAGCCCTCACCTTCACAATTTCCACTTGAAATCAACATTGCTTTGCTAGTGATGGTCTCCATGAAGACCGTAAAAGGTGACTAAGCAGGAACATAACGCCAAGTGGCACAGGGCAATCCTACATTACAAATGGCCAGGAATACTTCACATAAGAAATACATCTCTTAGAAAATAGTATAGAACAAAAATTTGAGGAGTGTATATTTCCATTATAAACTTTTAAGAATGTGTTATTAGCATGTGTGTCTGTGTGTCTGTGTGTGTGTGTGTGTGTGTGTGCGAGAGAGAGAGAGAGAGAGAGAGAGAGAGAGAGAGAGAGAGAGAGAGAGAGAGAGAGAGAGAGAAGGCCTCCAACTCACAGGGATCCACCTGTCCCTGCCTCTCAAAGTACTGGGTTTAAAGGTGTGTACTACCACTTTCAGCTTAAGTAAATGTAATTTTTTTTAATGTGATATTTAAAACTTCTTTAAATTAGAAGTTCTGTGGTCTTGGGATGTGACTCAGTTGCTGAGCTAGTATTTTGAAATCTTAGATTTAGTCTCAATCATGTACAACCCAGGGACAATGGTACAGGTCTGTATTCTAGAATTGGAGCGGTGGACTCAGGAGTTCAAGGTCATCCTAAGGAGTTTGAGGGCAGCGTGAGGTCTCTATGCTTTTTTTAAAAAAATCTGAAATACGGTTTCTCTGTGTAGCACTTGCTGTCCTGGAACTCATTCTGTATATCAGGCTGGCCTCAAACTCAGAAATCTACCTGCCTTTGCCTCTGCCTCTCTGCCTCTCTGCCTCTCTGCCTCTCTGCCTCTCTGCCTCT
>NW_021604668.1:1194490-1210086 GCF_004785775.1 Grammomys surdaster | reverse complement strand
TGCCTCTCTGCCTCTCTGCCTCTCTGCCTCTCTGCCTCTCTGCCTCTGCCATCACTTGGCATTATGCCTTATTCTAAGTTACTTTCATATTTGCATGCTCTGGATAGATTCTGTCTCAATTTTTTAATTAATAAATTAATTAAATTAGAACTTTCATACTGTATGGTAGTTGCCAGCATTTAGCCCACAGGGATTCCTTACAGGTCTACTGTAAAATTAGTTAAAATACCATGATTTAACACCAAAATCAATGCAGGTTTCTGGCTCCTCTGGAAATACCCTGAATCTCTATGGATTCTGGTTCCCTTACTGATTTGTGGGTCGCTGCAGAATTCAAACATGACCTCAGGGTTAACACCCTACTCCCCTAGGCTGTGCATTTGGAATCTCTGCAATGCTTAGTGTGAGGGTTAACACTGATGGTCAATTTGGTGGGACTGAGAGATGCCTGGGAGATTAGTAACACTTTCTGTGGGTCTGTCTGTGGGGATGTTTCCAGAGACTGAAGAATTTTGAGGGCATACATTCCTTTGATAGGCTATTATTGATAAGCTACTTCATTGATAGGTGGTGTGCCTGGTTGGAGAAAGGCAGTCTCTAGGGATAGGATTTTGAAGGGTGCATCTTGTCCTGTCCCCTGCTGCCACTCATTTCTGATTCCTTCTGTCATTCAGCAAACAGCTGTGCCCTACCCTGCCCATCTACCATGACATTCTGTCTAGACACAGGTCAAGATCAACCAAGCAAGCCAACCATGACCCATACCTTCGAACCCATGAGCAAAAATAGATCTTTCCTCCTTCTAAATTGTTTACTCGGGGCTATTTGTTGGCACAACAAAAAAACCTGGCTAAGGTTGAGGAGGTGGGAGTGAGTGGGTGGGTGGGGAACACCCTCATAAAAACAGGGGGAAGGGGTATGGGATGGGGTTTCAGTTGAGGAGGGGGGAACAGGAAAGTGGATAACATTTGAAATGTAAATAAAGAAAATATCTAATTAAAAAAAACCTGACTAACACTCATAGTGAGGGCTCTTTGTTTACATTACAAATTGGATTATATCATTTCATGAAATTCATGTCCACTGTTCAAAATTATGTTAAGATTCATTGTTTACTTGACCCTTGACCCTTCTTAGAGACTGTCTTCTGTTTTTCTTCTCTCACCAAATATGCTTTAATTCTCAGAGTACCAGCTTCCTCTATATTTGACTCCTCCTGGTTGGTTAACCTCTTCTCTTTAAAGACACACAAAGATATTCATCTGCAGATACATTTTGAATCTACTAAATGTACAAAATACTTTACAGAAGTAGATAGTAACAAAGACTTTCCAGAAAATGAAAACTGGTGAAGGTTGAATTTTAAAATACTGAAATATTACAAGCTTGATCATTTTCCCTAACATGGGTTATTTGAGTGTAAACCCCAGATCTCATTGGTCTAAATGCATTTATGTGAGAATCAGAGCAACTGATAATATTCAGGAGTTTAAAAAAGAAAGAAAGAAAAAGAAGAAGGAGGGGGAAGAGGAAGAGGAAGAAGAGGAGGAAGAGGAGGAGAAGGGAGGGAGGGAGGGGTGGAGAAATGGCTCAGTAGCTAAAAGCATTGGCTGCTTTTCCAGAAGAGGTGAGTTCAATTCCCAGCACCTATGTGGTGGGTCACAACCACTTATAAATTCAGTTCCAGGGGATCCGAAACCCTCTGTGAGCACCAGGCACAAAAGTGGTGCCCATACCTGCATGTGAAACACCCATACACATAACATAATAATAATTATAAGTAAACAAACAAACACAAAAGCCAAATGCAAAACCAAACTCAAATCTGAGGGGCTAAAAATGGTGTGCCTACCTCATCTCTCAGGAAGCAGAAGCTGGAAGATCATGAACTTGAGACCAGACTAAGCCACATAGTGACATTGCCTCAAGTAAACTTGAGAAAAAGTATCTCAGAGAATACTAATCTTGTCACAATGCAAAAGATCAGAATACAGAAGAGATAGGGACCAGAGAAACACGCTGCGAATAGGAGAAGAAGAAACACATTCTGTGAGTTATTGCGCATCCTGCTTCTGAGAGACCAGAAATCAAGTGTGGAAATGTAATGGTTCTTTGCATCTAATGAATTAGAATAGTTATCAATTTTCTCTTACAGGTCAAATACTAGAGCAGATGGTAAGGGAAATGCAGTTTTTCAGAAGCTGTTATGTGGGCAGACTAACCTGGAACTCATGTGCCTCAGATGAGACTTCAACTTGCCATGTTCCTGTTTTCTCCTACTTAAGGCATGAATGACTAGTATCTGCCACCACACCCAGCCTGCAGAGGTTCTTGATGAGGACAGCTCTGATGCAGCAGCTTTCCTTTTACAGCTGTTAGGTCAGAAGTGGGAGAGAGTGAACCCCAGGGTAATCCTTTCCAAACCTACTTTTATCATTTGAAAAATGCCTGACTGGCTTCCCTTGATTCAGAACACCAAGCATGGAAAGCCTGGTAGTGGAATTTGAATTCTTTTCTTGAAATACTCTGACTTGCATTTCTCTATGGGGGACATAAATAACCCACTAAGGTAAAACAAGGATTCAACTGCCAACTTTCCAGAAAATGTTGACACAATAGCTGCTGAAAAACACATTGAAGAACAAATTCAAAAGTGAAGGGACCACCCCTTTCTACTATCTTTTGCAGCACCTCTTGGACATTCTTAATTCAGAAAGCTGAGCAGTAGGAACATGTACACCAAAGGCTACATTAGACATCTCATATTCACTTTTAAGGGTGATGGTTCAAATGTGATTTACTCAATTCTACCCTCCTTGGTTTGGGAGAACTTATTTCTTAAGAAAAATACTGTGTGTTACCTGATACAACTAGGTAGGCTTCCTAAGTGTACCAGAAAAAGTGTTCTAATATATTTAATGTACACAGTCCTTAAGATATTCAATGTATAGGGTCCCTTCTATAGCTTAATAAGTGTATGGATTGCAGAGTGTGTTATACATTAGCCATGGAATACTTCATCCATATAGTGAGGAGTCTGTGTTTTTCTCAAAATAGCATGTAGACTCCCAGAGGAGCTTTTCTGCACAGAGAACCAACGGGATATATGACCAAGTAAATGTTTTAGAAGTTCCTTTAGAAATGAGAGAAGGCAAACAAGTAGCAACTAAGTAGCAATGGTTTCTATGATATGTTACCAACCAGCAGCAAAAACTTGACTGAAAACTTCTCCATTGTTCAATGTAGAATTCTTGGGCACTGTGCATGCTGGTTAGCTTGCCATCATCAAATGACTGTTCTGGGTGAATCTCTCCTACAGAGACCTGTTAGCCTATTGCTAAGGCAGAGCTTCCCAAAACACTATCCCATCCCTCAATATCTTCTTTTACTCTTTCTAACTTTGTGCTCCCCCCCCACACACACAGAAAAGAACACTTTTCTTAAAAGTCTAAAAATATATGCCATCCCCACAGTTGCTTCCGAGTCGGTTGGGCAGTTTGTGCTGTCGAACACTCTCGTACATAAACCATCACCCAGATGTTTGTTTCACAATTAAATAGTTTGAATTGACATCTGTATGATTTCTGCCAAGTTTATTATATGGGATCTTTTGTATTGTACGTCCATGCTGGGTACTGTAGAGAAAATACACTTTTTTTTTTTTAAACATAAGGCTGGGTATCCGTTTCGAACAGGAAGATTCTTAACCCATTTGCTCCAGAGATGAGTGCAAACCTTTGGAAGACTAGCACCTTTTAGTCAACGGAAGAGAAAGAACTACAACTATTAAAATGCACACGCACTGCTGGCTGGCACTGTTGTGACAGCCGCAGTATCGGCGTCAGTCAATTATCTTCACAAATGCCTCTTGTGCTAATGAGCACTCACAAAAATCAGCAGACTTTTCTGGCAAGGAGAAAAGATCAGTTTCATTGCTTGCAGAACTAATTCAGGGTACAAAAGTGAAGGCTTTGCCGTCTCTGTCTCTTTTACTGCTCCTTTTGTGAAGGCTTTTGATGTGCGCTGAGGAGCTGGGCCTGTTTGGGCCCTCCATCTCCAGTTCATTGCCTGTCATTAACATACATATCCATATGAAAAGTTCGCTAAGTCACCAACAGCTGTCCAGAAAGGAGTTTGAGAAGGAAGGGAGAGAAAAGGACCTATGCCTTCTCAAAATGCTGACAATACTATTTAGCCCCCTTTTGGCAATGATATACCTAACTTTTTAAAGCCGCCTTTCACTCCAAATGGAACGAAGTATAATACAACATTCAAACACATAGTGGTTTCATTTTGAAACAGTCATTTGCTGTATTCAGAGGGAAAACGTCTATAGTTACCAGATGCAAAGAAAAATCCATCATTCATGATACATACGTGTAGGTTGGACACACACCACACACACACACACACACACACACACACACACGCACACTTTAAATTGTTTTTTGCAGAACACTAAATAACCTTGAATCTTCCACTTCACCCAGAGGAAAACCCCCTGCAGCAGATGCTCGTGAGAGGTTTCATGCCCATCGCTTTCTGCAATCTATGAGACTGACATTTACCTATGGTCAATTTGTTATCAATGGAGTCTATGTTAGCAAAAGAAAATACCATCCAAATTGTACCATAAAACTTTTTTTTACGATTAAATAATTTCTGTCTAGATACCCTGATGAAAATTCCTGTTAAGATAAAAAAAAAAAAAGACTTGTTAGAAATGTGTGGCCATGGCTTTGAAATGGAGAATTTGTTTTTGCACATTTTCAAGTCCCGCGAGCCTTTTAAGACAGCTGCTTAATTAAATGACTGCCATTATGTTCCTGGTCAAATTTTTCTAAAGGCAAGAAGGAAACAGTTTTCCTTAAGAAGAGGCCCTGAGGGCAAGAAATAGACTTTAAATTAATGATGAGGAAAGGGTGCCTTCCTTATTACTTGAACCGGGGCTTATTTTTATTAAGCTCCAAAAGACAGCACGGGACAGATGCATACATCCTATTGCTCCCAACCCGGGGAGTTCATGACCTGAGGCCATCTACAGAGGCACTGCACCCAACATTTTTCCCCCCATCTTGAGTTTGAAACTTAGGGTTGGCAGATCTGTCAATTAAAGGTTTACCTTCATTTACATTAAGGGCATTTCTTTCTCTCTCTTTCTCTTTTTAATCTCTCACTTCCTTTCTTGCTGATTCCTTCCTTTCTTCTTCCTAAATCAGAATCGCATTGCAAAGAAGAACCAACAGCCCTCCATTCTGTGAAGATTTTAGTCCTGTAAGGACCCTCCCACCATGCCAAAACAGCTTGTGCCATATAAAACCAAGACTTTAATCCCACTTGTTGCTCTCCCCGCCCTTCTTTCTCCACTCTCCTCCCACCCCCCTACTCCGGAGTCTCTGTACAGCCGCATCTCTCCCAGATCAGTCGCTAAAAATCTTTAACTCTGCCTATTTTGATCTGAAAATTAAATCTTATTTATTATGCATCCTGTTTGTTGTCCTTGGAGAACCCCAGCATTCATCTCAAGGGGTCCAGAATGACTTCTTAAACACATTTCTCTCTTTGCTGCAATTAAACAAAGTGGGGCTGTGATTAGCCCTCTGTAGGGGGGAAAGAAAAAGACACCGTTGAATCAAAACGAGGGGACCTGGCTGGGCATTATTCCCTCACAATGCCGGAGTTTATTGCTGAAACCTGCTTATCCGCCAGCTCTGCACTCCATGGGAACTTCAGTCAGGTGGAAAGTGATTTTCTTCTCTGCTGCTTGAAGTACCGTTAAGATCCGCTGAAGGCCCTAAAGCTGTTCCTAGTAACTGAGACATTTAGGATAATCTTTGTGGAGTTTTGCAGGAGCTTCTGCCTTTTGCTGCTCTTAGAAGAAGAGTTAATAAGCTTTCGCTGACTCTTTTTATTTTTATTTATATTTTAAAAAGAAAATCTAAGCCAAAAAGCGCCTGTTTAAGTTAAGTACCACCTCCCTCTAGCTCTTGGGAATCCACTCAAGAGGGCTTTGCTTGGCTCTGTGTTCATGACACATAATGAAAACAATTTTACGCTGTAGAGGGAAGTATTGGGCAATTACTGATGTAACAGCCACCTGCAGTAGCGAGCCCTGGCTGCAGCATCGTGTGCTTCATGAATATTTGATGGTGTGATGTTATTTTGAATGGCTGGGGCAGGTGAAGGGGGCCGAGGGTGTAATAAGCAACTCTGCTGGAGGCTGTGTCCGTACTCTGTTTCCCTGCAGGGCCCACAGTGTAACACCAAGAAGCATCCTGACCCCGCTTGGATGGAGGCAAGGGCCGCTAAGGCTGAGGCAAGATGCTATGACAAGTCACGGTGGGCACTCTTTACAACCCCTTGTCTGCCGATTTTACACACGTTGTCCAGCGTGAAAAGCCACAGCATCAATCTTGTCTGATTTAATTTGATAAATTAAGTGTGGATAAGGATTAAATGAGAATTTTGTAATGGAGAAAACTTGTCTTTGCTCTTTAATCCAGTTGTAAGAGGGAAACCCTATAAAATAAAAGCAATGCCAGAGAGAAAGAGCGCACTCTAGTAGCATTGCACACAGAGATGCTAAGTTAGACTACTACTTGCTTCCTGGTGTTTGTGTAGAATGCACTCATCCTGTACACAAGCATATCTACCACCATGTGCACATACAATGGAAGGCCTAGAAACACTAGAAGGAAACAGGGATTTCAACATGTTTTCCACAGTGAAATGTACCTATTGAAAATTGTTCATGAATGGATGGACTATTTTGAGTATCATTTCATTTTTCAAGTTTTATTTTCCAAACATGAAATATCAAGATTTTAACTGAGTCTTATAGCTCTAACAATACATTTCTGCCACCTCAGACTTGGTAAGTCCTTCTTCCTGACATGTTTAAGGTATCAGAATCAAAAGTCGTATTGTGTATAACCAAAATGAAAATGTGATACAAATTAGTCTGCATGAAAGATATTTCTAGAGGCTGGGACAGTCTGAACAAACAGTAAGGTATCCAGACAATTTGATAGAAATTCAAAACAATTCCTTGTAAGATTGTTAAAATTTGTTCTAAACTTTGCATGTGTGTGTTGAGAATGGTGGACTGTGATTTCTTTGAAGATGTGTCTGAAAAGGTTATACATTAGAGTTCAGATGGAATGGCTTTCTAGAGAGACCATACTTAATAAAGGGTACAAAAGATTCACAGGATCTGTGGACACAAACTGACATATAGAACAGAAATTCTGGACAGTCACAGGAGGAAAACGTAGGTTGCTCAATATCGTGAGAAAATGTGGTACAACGGAAAAATTGCCAGAGTGACAATCAGAAGATTCTAAAAGATTCTCTCCAATGTTTTCTAAGTGATAGTTTTCATAGATGTGCTCATAACATTTCATAACATTAATTTAGCATGTGTACTAGAATGAAATAATACGGCGATATATTAAAACTTCCACTTTCACATTTGTCTTGCGCTTTCTATTAGTGAAGCCGTACTGCCCAAGCCATTGGTTTGTACTTCAAAAATTATAAAATCAAAACAACAAAGACAATGAATGTTTGTACAGAGTGGGCAGGAGTTGCTTCATCAAAGGACGGTACATTACCTAAATTTTCATATTGTTTAGTATAGGCAATTGGCATTGCTCTCTGATATGGACATTGGAGAATTATCTCAAGCTTGTTAAGATATTCTGTCCCTTGTCATCTACATGTCAAGAATGAGGGCAGCTTTCTAAAATATTGATACTTTCCATTAACCAGGAAGAAATGATGACGTCAGATGATCTTGTATAATGTCATGATAATCTACCTCTTTTCATGCACAAGTTGAATATAAGAGGAACACACTAAAATACTGGTGTTAATACACTAATATTAATAGAAATTGACATATATTCAAGAAACCCCAAAATATTTAATTTTGACTCACTATATATTTTTCTGCTTCATAATATATGTTAAAGGTACCCCGATTAGCAATTTTGTAAAGATCAAATTATTAACATGCAGTAAATTTCAGATTCATGTAATTGAATTTTTAGCTTAAGAGATGTTAAACTCTGTATGTAAACGACATTATTGAAAAGCCTGTCTTCCGGAAGAAAATTGCTGTTTGACAATTCTATAGAATATTTAAGAAAGGCAATTACACCACTCTAGTAGTTAAAGATGCAGGTGTTGAATAAAGTCTCTGCTTTTGATTTTGCAAAAAAACTCCAAGGAGGGAAAGAAAAGAGATCTGGAAACCTGACTTCACAGGCAAATCTCTATCCTCAGCACCTCAGTTGTGTTCCCTGCTTCTCTGGATGATAATGCTGTGATGACCAGAGGGGACACTCTACCCCAGCGCAAAGAACGAGAGAGAATAAATGTCACTGTAAAATCCACAGTAGCGTTGATACTTTCAAATTATACCAAGGAAAAGCGCCAACAACCAAACCTAGGGTCATTAAAAGCAAAACACAGGCCTTATCATAAAAGATCACAGAAAAAAAAAATTGTCTTGGCTGAAGTAGTTTGACAGAAACACTTAACACTTACTGATCCCAAGGAATACTCTAGAAGAAGGAATTACAGATTTATTTTAAAAAGTAAATATATTTTTATATTAAACTTCATTTTCAATCTTTACTTGGTGCCTATGCATGTGTATACTTGTGTATTTAGAGATAGAAGTTAACAGGTTCCAGTTTATGCTTGCTCTTTCTTTCTTTCTTTCTTTCTTTCTCTCTTTCTTTCTTTCTTTCTTTCTTTCTTTCTTTCTTTCTTTGTTCTGTTCTGATTTTTGTTGTTGTTTTAAGGCAGGATCTCAATAAATATTTCTGGGGGCTGGAGAGATGGCTCAGTGGGTAAGAGCACTGACTGCTCTTCCAGAGGTCATGAGTTCAATTCCCAGCACCCACGTGGAGGCTCACAACCATCTGTAATGGGATCTGATGCCCTCTTCTGGTGTGTCTGAAGACAACAGCAATGTACTCATAAATAAAAAATAAATAAAAAGAATAGTGTTTAAAAAAATAAATAAATATTTCTGTCTGTCTTAGAACTCACTATGTAGACCAGACTGGCATGGAACTCAACTCACAGAGGTCTACCTGCCTGTGTTTCTAGTACTGGGATTAAAGACATGTGACATCATGTCTAACTTCTATCTTATTTTCTGAGGCAGGGTCTCTCACTGAACTTAAAGCTTATGGAATAGCTGGCCAGGAAGCCCAGGGGCCTGTGTCTCTGTTTCTTCAGCCTTGAGATTATATGCAGATACCACCATGCCTAGAATTGAATGTGGGTCCTGGGATCCAACTCATGCTTGGATCCCAAATACCAACATAATCATCTCCTAGCTCTTATGCTTTCTCACATTATGAAATGTTGAAGCTTGGCATGCTGATCAATATCTTTAATCCCCTCACTACAGAGGCAGAGGCAGGAAGATCTCTATGAATCTGAGGGCTATCTTGGTCTTCATAAAAAGTTCCAGGACTGCCGGGGAGTGGTGGCGTACGCTTTTAATCTCAGCACTTGGGAGGCAGAGGCAGGCAGATTTCTGAGTTCAAGGCCAGCCTGGTCTACAGAGTGAGTTCCAGGACAGCCAGGGCTATACAGAGAAACCCTGTCTCAAAAAACAAACAACAACAAAAGTTCCAAGACAGCCAAAGCTACATAGACAGATGCTGTCTTAGTTTAATAAATAAACTAGTACATAAATGAAATGTTGAGCTTAAGCAAGCCTTAAATTACTTTATTTTGTTAGAGCAAAAAAAAAATTTTTTTTTTGTGAACTCTAGTAGAATTTTTGAAAGATGTAAACTCCTACACCTTGGTCACTTGTGCGCGCACACACACACACACACACACACACACAGAGAGAGAGAGAGAGAGAGAGAGAGAGAGAGAGAGAGAGAGAGCGCCTAGCATTATCAGAATAGCTGCTGTATGGAACAATGGAACACTGAGTCCTTTAGATCAGCAGCAGCAGTTACAGGCTGTCTCTTGTCTCTGGATTTGAGCATTCCTTAAAGTTTGGGCACACATTTTTATTTTTAATTTTTATTTTTTTGTACTGACTGAGCAACAGAAGTGAACAGGACCCAGATCAATACAGGTTAAACCTACAGCAATATTAAGAAGAACGCAGAGATTCTAGCTGCTGAGCTCTTTATTCTCCTTTGGTCTTTCCTTTTGGTTGGTAACAGTAAAAGAAAGAGCAGATGTCAGAACCTTGCTTTTTAAACCTCCAAACTCCACTTGCCCCATACTTTTTTTTCTTTGTAAAACTCCATCTAAGAACAGAGTAAGTAAGTCATACCACTTTTTCTTCTTACTTCTGAAAAGATTCCCAACCAGTCTTTTTTTTTTTTTTTTTTCCCTAAATGAGACAGAGAGGGAGAGGGGGAGGGGAAGGGGGAGGGGGGGGGGGGGGGGGGGGGGGGGGGGGGGGGAAGGGGGAGGGGGAGGGGGAGGGAGAAGAGTAGCTGAAGAAATAGCTCTGCCTTTTAAAGGCTAGGCTCCGAACCAAAAATATAAGAAAAAATTTATATATCTGTATGTAAAGAAACACATGTACATTTGCTTCCCTGGAGATGGAGTTATCAGTGTTATGGGTGGCCTGCCATGGGCACTGGGAAACAATGCCAGACCTTTGGAGGAGGAGCTAAGTTCTTTTAACCAATGGGCATCTTTCCAGCTGCTATTATCCCACCTGTTTTTGTTTGTTTGTTTGTTTGTTTGTTTGATTGATTGATTGATTAAGATAGCAGTTAACTATGTAGCCCAGGCTAGCCTTACAGATCTTCCTGCCATTACCACAGAAGTGCTTGGATTACAGGCGAGTGTGTACCACCGAGCCAGGCTTCTATCCTTAATTTTGCTAAACATCTTTTGATACTTTTAGTTCGCATCTTTCACTGAATAACTCAAGTCCCATTCTTTCTATTGACATCTCTTCAGTGTCTCCAGCTCCTGCCCTCTCCAGTGCTTACTGCTTAGGCCCTAATGGAAGGAGCTGCATTCCTACCAACTCATATACATACATACATACATACATACATACATACATACATACATACACACACATACATACATACACACACATACACATACATACATACATACATACATACATACATACATCAGAAACCATAATGTAAGGGATTCTTTTTGCAGTACAGTAGCCCCTGAACACAGGTCCTGCTCTGGAGTATACTTTTTAGCTTACTGGCAAACAGTACATCAGCACTTCTTCCGTTTGTTTTGCAGACTGTTGCTGGAGTACCTTCCAGAGTTTCTTAATTCTCCACAGCTTAAGTTTCTTAGCCTCCTTAGAACAGCAGACAAATATGTCCATTGATGGTACCCAGAAATGCGGACTTGAGTCTGTTCTCTATGTGTTCGCTCCTGTCAACATTGCCTCTTGTCTTTGATACCTGTCTCCATACAGTTGAACAATCGAACTGAATAATCATCTTACAGGAGGAATGAGAAATAGCTTTGTATGGATCAAGGCTGGGCTTGGGATCCTGTTTCTCCTGGGCTAGGCAAAGACAGATGCACAGTTTTTGTGGCTGTTTACTGCCTGAAATCATCACTGGATAAGGGCAGGAAGTGAGGGGGTGGCAACATGTGACTGAGGGGATGAATAGCCTAGAATTCTTTTGAAGCTTATAGGTCTTAGAGTTCCACCAATGCTCTCTTCCCGAGACCTGTTGCTGAAGGAAGAAACAAGCCGTGGGAATGTAGACGGAATGGTGACCACTTTACCCCCTCATGAATGGAAACCCCATCTGAGAAACTCTACCGGCAGAAAAGCTGAGCTTCCATGGCACTTCACAAGGGAAACTTGCTTTCATCTCAAGGAGAAAACATGTTGGTTATGATTTCTCCTTTGAAGTCCAATTTCCCCCCAAACAAGACTTCAGGAATTAGCATGTAGGTGTCATGGAGTTTTTATTAACTTGTATAGACCAATTGGACCCTAGGAATCACTCTAAATCATTTTAGGACACAGCAGCTGCACCAGTTCATGAGAATAACATTCTCAACACAACTCTAAAATTCTGGAACATTCTACAGTTTTTTGGGGGAATGAAAATCCTGTTTTCCTGAATTCATCTTTCCCTACCTTACTATTACTCGATGCACAATGGCCAATTGTTTTGTTTCTGTTCCGCAAACATGTGACATTGTCTCTGCTTTAGGTCCCTTTAGGAGAATACTATTTGCAAGCTATTGTGGCTGGCGTCATCACTTTATTCACGCTGAAGACTGAAATCCTTCTACGTGGGGAGAACCACTCACAGTTGTTCTTCAGCAGGCACAGACCCTTCCTTCCTTCTTTTCTTTCTCTCATAGTAATGAAAGTACTCCCTGAAACCATCTATCTTTTTAATACAGTCTTTTTTCCGTCTTGTCTACTGGTTCCAAGAGTTTAGAAGAATATTTAATACATACTAGGCATGTAAAAGTATTTTCCAAGGGAACATTAATGAATGACTAGACCCAGTGAAGTCACTAACTATACTGTGTTACCTTATTGAACTTTACAACTTACGAGATGTACTCAATTGCCTCATTTACCTTTAACATTTATCATTATCACTTGCCTGTTAGTTCTTTGAGGACCACAGAGCACATAGGAAGGCCCACAAGAACTGAAGTTCCAAAATGTCAGTGAATGATGTTTGGTCTAGGAATGCTGAAACTGGAGTTAGAGGCTCCCTCCTTCATTGCCCATTCTTTCTTCCACTTCAGGAGAAATGATTGACCCAGAAAGAAAGTAACAATAGAGTCAATTTTACCTCTGTCATGAGTAAGTCAAATGCAAAATCTTCCACAATTTTCACTAGAAAAATGCAACTATATTTTAAAATAGATATACAGATAGATGACAGATGGGCAGATTTGCATTTTAGTTTATAATTGAGTCAAACTGACTTCACAAATACGGTCCAATAAACAGCTAAATGTAAATATGCTGAGTAAATTATTTGGTGATTCTTAGCTCAATTGGGCAGAATTTTGTTTTTTTAAAGAGACATCATAGCAGTGTTGATCTAGTAAAATAGAATATTTGTAGAATATCAGCTACAAATTACTTCATGCCTGGCATTATAAAACAGTCAAATTTAAGTTCCAAGGTTTCAAGGAGAGCACATGTTTATAGTAAATAACGATGTAGACTCCTATAGTTAAAAGGATTTCCATCATTTAACCCTCTTATTCTATAAATAGTTATGCAGATGCTGAAGTGGTAAAGAAACTTATCCAGTCCGACACCAAGTTGATGGTTCGACAGAGAGCTTCAGAGCTAGAAATATGGTTTAGTAGCTAATAGCACTCTCTACTCTTCCAGGAGTCCTCATTTTGGTTCCCAACATCCATGGCAGGCAACTTAAAATCACCAGTTCAAGATGATTCATTCATATGCTTGTGCTTGGTAAGGGTGGCTGATAGGCTGGACTCAGCTGGAACTCTGCTCCTCATCTGACTGCCCCAGGCTGGGACTCAAGTCCTCATCTGAGTACTGGGCATGTCTGAGTTTTATTTTGTATGTGGTGTTCAGGACTCTAGGGAGCAACGAGAAAGATATCTGTCTTCATTACATCTCTGACCCAAACTGTCCTACTCATATCCTATGGGTAAAGCAAGAAATAGAGGCCACATAGATGAAGACAGGCAGAAGAGAGAGAGAGAGAAAGAGAGAGAGAGAGAGAGAGAGAGAGAGAGAGAGAGAGAGAGAGAGAAGAAGAAGAAGAAGAAGAAGAAGAAGAAGAAGAAGAAGGAAGAAGAAGAAGAAGAAGAAGAAGAAGAAGAAGAAGAAGAGAAGAAGAAGAAGAAGAAGAAGAAGAAGAAGAAGAAGAAGAAGAAGAAGAAGAAGAAGAAGAAAATTTGCCTCCATTTTTAATCTATGGCAATCTTCACTTGTCATACTCATTGAATGGAAAGCGTAAGTCAACTATTATGGTATTTGACATATTTCTCTGTATAGAATACAAAATAAAGTGCATATAATCCAATGGAATTAAGAAAGGAATTCAGCTGGGCATGGTGGTGCACATTTTTAATTCTAGCATTCAGCAGGCAGAGGCAGGTAGATTTCTGAGTTTGAGGCCAGCCTAGTCTACAGAGTTAGTTCCAGGACAGCCAGGGCTACACAGAAAAACCCTGTCTCAACAAACAAACAATTCAGTAATGCTTTAGGAGAAGGATACTATTTTTAAAATCCATAGCATTTCTTTTTAATTTTGTTTAGCATTTCTATATTTATATAAAATTTATGAGCACAAAATAAAACATTAAGCATAATGTCTAGAAGGAATAAAATATTTTAGTTATAGCAAATTAAACAAAATTCATGTTAAAATTCTGCACTACATATGATATATATGATATGTATGATACATGATATATGATATATAATATATGATATACAATATATAATATATGATAATTTTATTATTATTATTACTGATGAGACATGGTATCGTGTAACACAGGTTGGCTTCAAACTTTCTATGTAGCCAAGGATGACCTTGTAGTCCTGTTCTTCCTGACTCTATTTCCAAAGTGCTGGTATTACAAACCTGAACCACTACAGCTGTAAACTTCATAAAATAGCACTGGTCAAGGACTCTAAATAAATGAAAGCACACAGCATGCTGAAGAACTGGAAGATGGAATAGTATAAATATATCAGTTCTGTAATCAATGTCCCCTTGAGCACTATCCCAGCATGAATGTGTCCTGTCTGTGTGTCATTTGAAAATTCTGATTCTAAAACATACATAAAATATACAGGGTTAAATAGTCAGTGTGATTCTGAAGAAGCCCATAACTTGAGAACATAAACTGCCCGATTTAATAATGGCTAATGGATTGGTATTGGTGCAAGGGTAGGCAATGAATCAGTGGGACAAATTAGAATTCAGAAACAGATCAGAACACACAGTGACACCTGATGTCTGACAGAGCTGACACTGCAGTGCAATGGGGGAAAGATAACAATTATTTTTTTTTCAATAAATGGTACAGGGTCAATTGGATATCCATTTGGAAACAAATAAATGGTGAACCTTTTATCTCACACCATCTACAAAATTCAATTCTAGTCGAATTGTAGATCGAGATGTGAAAGGTAAAAAAAAAATGAAAGCTTTTAGGAGAAAACTTAGGAGCATGTGTCATGACCTTGGAATAGGCAAGATTTTGTAAAAGGGTACAAGATACCATGAACTGTAAAAGAAATAAAAGATAAATTAGATTACATTAAAATTAAGAAGTCTATTCATCAAAAGACACAATTTATAAGAAAGAGAGAGGCAAGTCGTGGAATAGAAAAAAATAACTTATAATTCTTATTTCCAGACAAAAAAATTTATATGCATAACATATCATACTGTGTGCAATGAAAATTAAAAGTGAATAAGCCACTGCCTGGGTGGTGGCTCACGCCTGGAGGAAAGGTATGAAATTGAGGCCAACCTGAGACCTTGACTAAAGTAGAAGAAGGAAGGAAGGAAGGAAGGAAGGAAGGAAGGAAGAAAAGAAGGAAGAAAGGAAAGGAGGGGAGGAGGAGGAGAAAGAGGAAG
>NW_021604668.1:1190545-1194390 GCF_004785775.1 Grammomys surdaster | reverse complement strand
AGGGGAAGGGGAAGGGGAAGGGAAAGAGGAAGGGGAAGGGGAAGGAGAAGAAGAGAAAGCGCACTATCCAATTTTAAAAATGGATAAAACTGAATGGCACTAGGCAAAATATGATCCTGTGGCCATGGGGAAACAGGGATCTGTACAAATGTGCTTCAGTAAAACGCTCCTATGCAGCCCCTAGGATGGCTGCCTTTGTAATACAGGCAATGTCATGTGTAGGTGACATGCAGAGCATGTCCTTCTTCTGGAGGAAGTGTGAACTGGTTTGTCACTCTAACCCCCATGGCAGTGTCAACTAAGCTTCATGTATACGTTTGTACCAGAGCTTAACTAACCCTTTGTCTTTCTACTAAATTGGTGGGTGCTTATACCCACCAGCATGCTCTGAAGAGGACACAATGAAACATGTTGGGTCTATAAACTCAAGTGTGTAGTTCCATGCCTCCACAGAAGCAAAACTTTGACTATTTATTTCCTATAATGCTGGCCTAGTCTGTAAAAACAAATTCGTAACAGATATCTAAAGACGGTCTGCCCTTTGTAGATAGGATGAATATCCCCACTATAGATGAATTAATTAATGCAACCTTGAAAACCTGTGTCCTAGTTAGGGTTACTATTGTCATGATGAAACATAAAAGCAAGTAGAGGAGGAAAGGGTTTATTTGGCTTTTGCTTTCACATCTCAGTCCATCACTAAAGGAAGTCAGCAGGGCGTAATCTCAAACAGGGCAGGATGCTGGAGACAGGAGCTGATGCAGAGGCCATGGAGGAGTGCTGCTTACTGGCTTGCTCATCCTGCTTTCTTTCTTTTTTTTTTCTTTTTTTTTTTATTGGATGTTTTATTTACATTTCATATGTTGTCCCCTTACTCCATCCCCCACCCACCCAGGAACCCCCTATCCCCTTACCCCTCCTCCTTCTTCTCTGTGGATGTAACCCCTACCTACCCCCCCCACTCCCACTTCCCCACCCTCAAAATTCCCACCCCCTGGGGCATCCAGCCTTCATGAGGTCAAGGATTTCATCTTCCACCTATGCCCAGCAGGGCCCTCCACTCTTACATATTCAGCTGAAGCCCTGGATCCCTCCCTAAGTGCTCCCAGGCTGGTGGTTTAGACCCTGGGAGCTGTGGTTGGTTGGTATTGTTGCTCTCCTCATGGTGCCGCAAACCCTTTCAGCTCCTTCAGTCTTCACTCTAACTCCTCCATTGAGAACCCCATTATCAGTTCAATGGCTAGTTGTGAGCATCTGCCTCTGAATATGTCAGACTCCCAGGACCATCAATCCTAGGATGGCCCTACCCACAGTGGCCTGGGTCCTTTCCCACTGATCACTAATTAAGAAAATGCCCAATAGGCTTATCTATAGTTCAATCTGAGTGGGTATAAGAATGTTATTCCAGTGTCTACTATTTGGGACTAGCTAATGTCATGTATGCACTAGAGGATCTCAACTGAACAAGGAGAAAACTAGCTCATAGGCTGCAGAGTCTAGACACATCAGTGAAGTTTCCTGACACCACCAGAGCTACTCAGATCTTTACATCATAATAATACATAGTAAACATTTTTTTCTGGCATTCCATGGAATTACTTACTACTTTTATTATTATACTTAGTGGGAGGCTAACTTGGTGACTGCTTTGATTTGAGTATGCAGAGTTCCTCAAAATATTTTGTGTTTGGACACGATCTTTGGTTGTGTGGGAGTAGTTGTGGAATCTTTTGGACATGGAGGCTAACTTTCATTTCTAAAGATGTGAAGTTGGAGATTGAGAATTGTAGCCTTACTTCCTGTAAGACTCCTTCCTTCCTTCCTTCCTTCCTTCCTTCCTTCCTTCCTTCCTTCCTTCCTTTCCTCCTTGCCTCCCTCCTTCCTTCCTTCCCTCCTTCCTCCCTTCCTTTCCTCCTTGTCTCCCTCCTTCCTTCCTTCCCTCCTTCCTCCCTTCCTTTTTCTCTTTCTCTTCCTCTTTCTCCTCCTCTTCCTCTTTCTTCTTGGTTTTTCAAGACAAGGTTTCTCTGTGTAGCCCAAGCTGTGTTGTGTTGTTGGAACTCCCTTTGTAGACCACACTGACCTTGAACTCAGATATCAGACTGCCTCTGCCAGAGATTAAAGACCTGTGCCACCATACCTGACTGAGCTCTCTATTTTTTAAAGTAGCAGACTTCCTTAAAAACTTCCATCGACACTTCTGGAGTCCCCATTGCTATGCCTTCATCACTATGATGTACTGTATTCCTTTAAAGCATATGGTCCCCCCCTCCCCTAAGTTGCTTCTGTGAAGCATTTGCTCACAGAAAAAGAGAAAAAGAATGAATACAGTGATCTTGAACAACAAAGCTTATTAAGCACAGAATGTAGATGGCTCTAGATATTGGAACTCGTCTTGGCATATTCTGGTAAATTTTATATGAAACAGAGAGTCAGAAACACTTTGTAGTCCCATCAATTTTGCAGTGGGTGCACCTTCCCTTTGCTGACCACAACATAGGAAAAGCCATTCGTTCCCTTGCTTTCCATGAAGAAGTATTAAGGATTGGACTCAAGGCTTCATCTGTGCTAAGCAGACATTCTGCCTGGTGATCTACATGTCCAGGCCCTCATTATCAAAAAGTAGAAGAACTGGTAAGAAATGGTAGAAATTAATATTTGTAACCAAAGTTTATTCAACCTGTACCAAATACAGAAGCTGAACACACTGTCCTCTTCATCTATGGCCAAGCCAGGCACGGAGGTGAACACTTTTAACTCCAGCACTCAGGAGGCAGAGACAGGAGGATCTTTGTGAGTTAGAAGCCAGCTTGGTCTATATATTGAGACTGTATCTTAAAAAATAAAAACAAAACCATATTATATAAAGGCACATCTTCCTTTATGAGCTACCAACCAACAAAGTTGAACAGTTTCTGATTCTGCTTTCTTTAAGAGAGAGCAGACTATTGTCAGCTTTCAGCTCTGTGTAGCTCGGTTTACCAGGTACATATACAGAGTTCAGGGCAAGAGCCCATTCAGCCTCAAGCCATTCAGACTATAAATATAGGAGACAAGTGATTGCTTATTCACCTACAATTCCAGTTCAGCCTGTGGCTATTCTGCATTTGTCATTCAATGTCTTCAAGTGAGAGGGAGGACGCTACCTCAGGAATGTTCCTAGTAGAACATTGGCTAATGACCAGAGCAATTCATACCTGCTCAGGAATAAGGCCAACAGTGGCTCAGATTTTTGGTTCATCATCTTCCTTTAAGCTCTGGTTTTCTGTTTGTTTTGCTTGGGCTGGGTGGGTTTTTTGCTTGTTTTGTTTTTTGAATATTTTTTAAGTGGGGAGGGGGTTTGTTTTTATTTTCATATACAAGGAGCTATTTTCCACAAAGGGAATTACTGGGCCACCCACCTCTGAAAGCAAGGTACAGGTAGACAGAACATGTGCTTTTTTGTAGATAAATGACTGGTATAAACAACAACAAATAAGCTTCCACAGATGACTGAAGCCTATGGTGTGCAGTGATTGATGGTAGCCTTTTGTGGAGAGCTTTTGGGGTACCTTCTAGGAATTTGGAAGGAATTTGATGTTGGGCTAGGACAAGGAAGTAGGCTCAAGATGATTACAGCTGAGGAATGTGTTCTTTGTATCTTGATTGTCTTGTTAAAACCCTGAATACAGTAATCATGGGATCTTTGTTTATGCCTTGTTTTTTCCTTGACTACATTGTCTTTGATCTAGAACTGACCCTATTTTTTTTTGTATGTACCTAGAATGATATAAAAGCAGACTGGAAAAATATAAACCCTCTTCAGCTTCAGCTTCAGCTTCAGCTTCAGCTTCAGCTTCAGCTTCAGC
>NW_021604668.1:1165748-1190535 GCF_004785775.1 Grammomys surdaster | reverse complement strand
TCAGCTTCAGCTTCAGCTTCAGCTTCAGCTTCAGCTTCAGCTTCAGCACTGGCTGGAGTCATGTTATAACGTTGTCTAATTGTCCTCTTCTTTTCAATCCTCACTCCCTCCCTTAGAGACCCTGTTGACTGACTGACCTGGCTTGGTCAGCTTTTGGTCTGCCCACTTTGCTATAGGACTTACAATCTAATTTTAGAACCAAAGAATCAAGACTGAAAAGGCTGCCAGGAGTGCCATATCAATCATAAAAATAACTAGACTTGTGTCTTCCACCTGGGTGGAGCCCGAGTCCTGAGCATACATAGGCTTGAGTCCTGCCCTCTACCCTTCTGAGAAGTGGCCACATATGGGCTCTCCATTTATCTCATGTACTAGTTTCCTATTAGCTGGTGTAACTAGTCACCACACACACATATTGCCTTAATACAGCTCAAGCGTATCAGCCCATAGTGTTTAGAGACAGACCTAAAAACTAAGTCCCATGGATCTGAAATCAAGATTCTGACAGAGCTCATTTCCTAAAGAGAAGCAAAGTGAGAATTTTTGGGTTTTGATTTCTTTGGCTTCAGACACTACTAGTACCCTCAGATTGTGGCCTGCCCATCAGTACTTTTCCAGGCTTGAACTGTCTTTTACTTCTGTTCATTTTGATTTACTCTCTCTATCTTAAAAGGGCCACTGTGGTAACCTTAGGCCTATCAGATAGTACAGAATTATCTCCTCATTTCAAAATTATTATTTAATCACAGCTGATAAGTTCTTTTTGCCATATAAGGCAATATTCACAACTTCTTGGGCCTGAATGTGGTAAATTTGGAGCTCATTATTATACCTGTGGGGCTGGGTTCAAAACATTATGTAGTTGAGGATAAAAGGGAATCTTCAAGAAGACAAGTATTAGCTGGTTTAAATTGAGGGGGAATAACCACATATTCTTCCTTTCTGTATTCCAGTGCCTTAGCTAATTCTGCACATACAAAACCAAAGATATCATCTTCCAAGATGCCTCTGACATTTTGTTCTTTGTTATAGCCTCCTCCAGGTTAGCTGATTAGAAGGTGCCTGCCTTTAGGTGTTCCCAGGTCTGGGCTGATAAGAACAGATATGATGTGTTCAAGTGTTGAAAGTGCTACTAGTCAGATGTATGGAGACAGCCCCCTGTTCCTTTCTTCTCCCCTTCCTACTAGCTGGATTAATGTGTAAATTTGAGAACTGAAATCGTGAGTTATAGCATGAGACACAAGCTGTGAGCTGAAGATATCAAGGACTAAGCCTGGGTCATCCACATGATGGAACTGTCATAGCTGCCCAAGACTCCTTATGATCCTTCTAATTTACAAACAACTGAGTTAGATAGCAGTGTTTCCTGCTACTTGGGCATCTGTCTAGTAGTCAACCTTGTAACCTGATGTGGTTCTCAGTATGAAGTCCATAATGGAATAGACTAATTCCATCCATAGCTCTGTTCCTGAATGGTTATGCATCTTACATAGGTCAGTTGGCCTCTCCGAGCCTTATCTCTTTTAAGGGTAAAATGGAAGTGATAATCACATGCAACTCAGATATTGAAAATACGAAGCCAGAGAAAACACATGGACCTCATCTGTGAACTCTAAGGCACTTTACAAAGAAAAGGGTTGAAAGATTAAAATGCAATTTCTCATTCTCCTCAAACACACTTGACTTTTTAACATCTTATTGTCCAAAGGCTCTGCCCATTTTCTCATTGACTTTCACTTATTGAATAAGGTCAGAAATATAATTTTAAAGATGTATGTAAGCTTTTTTTTTTCTTCAAGGGCTTGATTGTAAGGGTAAAAATTAAAACAGCTCAGCAGAGACCACAAACAACTTGGCAAAGACCGCAGGACAGCTTGCTGAGCTTTCTGAGAATAGCCATAATAAAAATATCAAGCCCCTCTAGGGACAAGGTGACCAGAAATGTAGAAACAACCAAAGACATATCTTGACCAGTCTAAACATGCCCAAGTGAGTAATGGGCCACCTGGTGTTTATCCTAGAAGGTCTGAGACTTCATGGTCAAAAATAGTGGGCCATCCAACCTGTCAAAATGATTGCTTACGCAAAGTGCTGATGTTTGAAATATCCAATCATATGTAACCGTGCCAGAATTTCCTGCTTTTCCCTTCCCCCTTGTGCCTCCCCCTATAAAAGTTCTAAACTTCCTGGGGTCTTCATCGAAATTCTCTCCCCTGCGTGGGATGAGTTTCGATCCAAGGGCCCTTGTTAGTAAACTGCCTTTTGCCATTGCATCAAGTCAGTCTCTCGTGTCTCCTTGGGTGCGCGCTACTTGGGACTTGAGATGGGGTCCTCTTCCTGGGTCCTTACATTGATAAGGCTGTGTTTATTTCAATTGGGGAGGGGAAGTCATTAATTTTTATTTTGTATATCAGATTTTCAAAAACACTTGTTAATGACATGCTTGAAAAATGTCTATTCCTCTATTTAATGACTTCATATAATAGAATATGTATCCCTCTGTGGATATGAAACTCCTGAAAAGGGAAACTGAAAGGCCATATGTTGAGTAGTGTTTGGTCACAACTGACAGGAATTCAGACTTTGTATCAAGAGAGCATGGGCGTGGCAATTAATCAGCTCCTAGATGAGGAGACAACCTGGATAAACCAGGAATCAAAGAGATGAAGGACCACCTCCATGCATTCTCAGGGATGCATTCTGGCCTTCAGCCTTGGGTCTTTGAGCTCTGGGTTAGGCCACAACTTCTGTTGCATTTTCTTAAAGAGGTAACAGTGAGATTTGAAAAGTGTATATGAGCAGGGCTATCTGGCCACTGGGGACAACCATCTAGGATCTCAGCAGCCATCTGGATTGGCACTAAAACTGACATCCAAGGTTTTCTCCAAACCCCTTTCACTTTTGTCTCTCCTTATTCTTCCTTTTCATTCTTTGATACTTGACATGTGGGGACTGTAGATTCAGCAGAATAGAATAAGCATCCAGAAATCAAAGAGAACAAAATGAAACTCTCACATCTTGGCATCACCTGTTGCAAGTAAAAGCTGGTTATTCCTTGTATGATGAGAGCATGAAGTGAAAAGGTAGTTTCTCTGCTGATTAACTCCCAGCTTCTGTATGTATTGGATTCACATTTTAAAACAACTGGTCATCCCTGACCAATTTTGCTGTGTGTGGATGCAAACATGACCCTTGGTAAACAGTTGCACTGTTCATCTCTACAATTCAGTGGTCGCACAGGACTTTCTTCTGCTGCCTTTGTGCTTGGCATAGACTGGGCATCTTTTGGGATCTATTCCAGATGTCGAGGATTGTTCTTGTAAATGAATAACAACTGGTATATACAAAGCCACTCAGAACACTGTAATTACAAACTGGAAGCTCATAATTGGTGCATGAACCACTTCCTTTATGAGTTACTTGGCTTTATTCACAGTTTTTCTCATTGCAAGGGCTGTACCTCCTGGCTCTACCTTTAATAATGGTGACAGTCATAATAAGTGTAATAATGCAGCAATACTTTCTAATTACAAAGAAAATTTCTTCTCAGGAGCTCAAAGCACTCTACAGACATTATCTCATTCATGGTTCTAGCCTCTGATGCTGCTTGGCGGTCACCAACATGGCCATAGTAGCCAGATGGCTACACTCAACTTCTCAATCCTCATGGAAGACAAGGAGGCAAGAGCAATCTTTAGACTATGCAAACTCTTCCAGAACACCAATAATGAAATTCAAAGGATGATATGTTTGCTATATCTTGCTGAGAAAATAATTAACAAGGTTTTTTTTGGTAGTTTTTATCATAGCCTTGGAAGGGACTTCATGATTCAGTTCCTCTGAGGACAAAATGCTTTGTACTCTGCATCACTAAGAATTCTCAAATGCAAAAAATTCACCCCAACTGAACATGCTACTAGCGTTTGGCATTGTGGACTCTTAGGTACAGACCAGTCATCAAAAACAGAGGTGAAAAATTGTGGTTTGTGAGCCAAAATCATGCTAAGAATGGATTCTTTTAAACAGGGTGTCATGTATATGTGGCCTTGAGTTTGATATCTGACACAGAAAGATCTTGAACTTCTGATCCTTCTGTCTCTATCTATAGAGTGCTGGGATCAAAGCCATACACATCACTGAGCCCAGATATTTGATGTTGAGACCAAACCCAGAGCTTCATGCATGCTAGGCAAGCATTCTGCCAACTACATCCTCAGCCTGTTCTTCCATCCTTGAAAGCACACAACCTTCATATACAAATCATGACGCAGAATCCTAGGGTTTGGCCTCCTGGATCACAACTATAAAAATATTTATCATATGGTTCTTTATTTAAAGGTTTGTAGATCTCAGTTTCAAAGAATAAGACCAGTGTGCAAGGGCTTATGGAGTGGAAAGTGAAGACAGTAAGATCCCATAGGGTCTGCCCATGAGTTGCTGGTTTGTTACTGATCCATTTAATTTCTCAGTGACATTTCTTACTACTAATTTACTAGACTCTTTCCAGAAAAGCCTATTCTGTTTGTGTCTAATATGACTGCACTGAGTGTTGTGTTTCTAGTTCCTCTTGACATTCAGATTAGATAGTCACATTTCTGCTTGCTTGTGTCGAAGTTGCTTTAAGTTTTCTGGAAAGGGATTAAGTGCAGAGTCCTGACCTTGATGATGTATACCAGTCCTCACAGGGGGTGAATGTGCAGTGGGCTCTCTGGACTTAACGTTCACAGAGGGTTCTGTTGCTTCTGGTTTCTCTGGTTTTGGATTAAGCCAAAGATCCAAGACATTGCTATTCAGATTCTACATTGAGAGAGTGTTTGATTTGCACACAGAACCAAGTGGCCGATAGGAATGGTTTTCAACACCATGAAGCAGAATTGAATTTTGGTGTTTCTGAGGTTGACATTGGCTTTTCTGATCTCTTAGGTCCCCATGCACCTCTCAGGCTGACATCTTAAAATGGCCATTTCCTTACTGATTTTCCCTCTCCACTTTTAATCCCATCAAATTAAAAATTTGACAAAATAAGACAAGACCTGGGAACAAGAGTCTGAGAAGGTAGGACTTGACAGTAGAGTGTATACTTGCATGCATGAAGTCCTGGGACAGTCTTTAGCACCAACAAGTAAAAATTTAAAACACAAAGAAAAGAGCAGAGGAGAAAAGAATTTAGGAGTCATGCAATATTGACTATTTTTATATTTTAAGATAAATCTTATTTTAATGAAGGTTTCCCAAATACTGAGTGTAGTGGGAAAGGGATTTTCAGCACTCAATCTGAGGCTGTTGCTTATGTTAACTGTACCCTAAGTGATAAAGGCGATCTCTAAAATTGAATCAAGAAGGACTAGGAGGGGTGTGTGTTCTCAGACCATAAGTGCAACACAAAGCCCTGCCTTGTCCTTTCTCTCAGAGAGGAATGGATGAGGTGGCGGCATGCGGTTACTGGGAAGGATGTGCAGCTCACAGTCATTTTATGTGACTTTGAGCATCATGTTGGCAGTAAAAGAGATTAATCATCAGTCATGGAATCCCATAAAGGAAGGCAAAGATGATGGTAAGAGATAGCAGGAGACAGAGGCAAGTTGCAACAGTAGTCATTACAAGTAAAACTTAAGATTCTATTTAAAACTTTCAGACGTGACCTTTGTGATGACACCAAAGCATAGGTGATGGGTTCACCTTCGTCAAAACTAAGAACTTCTTTGAACATCAAAGGAAAGTGTTAAGAAAGCAAAAAGGGACCAGTGAGATGGGTCGGTGAGTAAAAGTATTTGCCGTGCAAGCCTGGTGATCTAAGTCCAATCCCAGATCCCATATAAAGATGGAAGGAGAGAATCAACTCCACGAAATTGTCCTCTTGCCTCCACATTCATACCCCTCCTCATACCCTACTTAATAACAATTACAATAACAATTAATAAAATAAAATTTAAGAAGACAATTTACAGAATAAAAACTGCAGCCTGTAAAGGGATTAACTTTCAGAATATATCTTTAAGATATCAATTCTACACAGCAACTATAGAAATAGCAAACCAATTCAAGGCTCGAATAAAAGCCAGGCATGGTGGCACATACCTATAATCCCAGTACTTGAAGGTAGGGATGGGAGGGAGGCAGGAGAACAAAAATTTTGAAGCCAGTCTGGATTACATGGAAAGATCATGTCTTAGGAAACAAATAACCAAACAAATCAAGCCATAAGACTGAGTAAAGAACTGAAGAAGACATTTCTCTAAAGATATACAAATGGCTAATGAGCACATGGGACAATGCTCCGTGTTATTACTCATTAGGAAAAGTAAATCAAAACTAAAATGAGATACTGATTTACTCATGTTAGAATGACAATAGCCATCATAATATGCATTAAAGAACAAGAAGTATCAAGGGCATGTACAAACTGCCACCCATCTAAGTTGTTGGTAAGAGTGTAAAATGGGAAGCCACTGGACCAAAGAGTCAGTGATTATCAATCACAAGCTACAGATCCATCATTTCATCTGGCAATTCTACTTTTGGGAGAGTACCCAAAATAACCAAAATTAGGGACTTAAACAAATCATGTGACTCCTTTGTTTGAAGCATTATTATTTAGAGTAGTAATACAATTTAAGTGTGCCTAGGCAGATGAGCTGAGTCGACAAAATGTAGAATACTATTCATCTATAAGAATGAACAAAATGTTGACAGCATGATATGGGTGAGTCCTAAGTGCATTGTCTTTAGTGAAAAGAGCCAGACACAGAATAATAAATATTATGTGATTTCATTTATGTGAGGTACAGAGAGTGGATAAATTCAGAGACAACAGGTAGAGTAGAGCACTGTCTTAGTCAGTGCTCTATTGCTGTGAAGAGACACCCTGACCAAGGCAACTCTCATAAGAGAAAGCATTTAATTAGAGGCTTGCTTACAGTTTCAGAAGCTTAGTCTGTTATCATCATGGGGTGGTAGGCAAGGAGCATGACAGCATGTAGACAGATACTAGAACAGTAGCTAAGAACTATATCCCGATCCACAGGCAGAGAACAAGAGACTGGGCCTGGCATGACATACTTCCTCTATGAAGGCCTGTGGTGGTTTGACTAAGAATGGCCCCATAGGCTCATGTGTTTGAATGCTTAAGCACCAGGGAGTGATGCCATTTGGAAAGATTAAAAGAATTATGAGATGTGGCCTTCTTGGAGTAAGTATGTCACTAGGGGTAGAATTTGAGGCTTCAAAAGTCTATGCCGCCGGGCGGTGGTGGCGCACGCCTTTAATCCCAGCACTTGGGAGGCAGAGGCAGGTGGATTTCTGAGTTCGAGGCCAGCCTGGTCTACAGAGTGAGTTCCAGGACAGCCAGGGCTACACAGAGAAACCCTGTCTCGAAAAACCAAAAAAAAAAAAAAAAAAAAGTCTATGCCATGCCCAGAGTCTCTCTATCTACTTACGCATCAAGTGCAGCATCTTTTTGTATGCCACCATGCTCCCCACCATGATGATAGCATACTAAACCTCTGAAACTGTAAGCCAGCCTCTAATTAAATATTTTCTCTCATAAGGGTGGCTTTGGTCATGGTGTCTCTAGACAGCAACAGAACAGTTTCTAAGACAAGGCCACATCTCCTATCAAGGCCTTTTAATCCTATCAAACAGTTTTACTTCCTGGTGGTTAAGCATCCAAACATATGAGTTTATGGGGCCATTTTTAATCAAACTACCACACCCAGCACAGGTAGGGGAGAATGGGAATATATTAAGAAGGACAGAGTAAGAGTGGGGATGGAATGATGGTTACCCAACATATGGGTGGTTACAAATGGTTAAGGCTATAAATACTTGCATACATTTTACTACACCTTGAAATTTTTCCTTTTTAACATCCATTTTGGTACTTGATATCTGATTCTTGCTTTGGGTTTGTGTTTCCATAATCTGGAAGGGGAATTTCTTCCTTGAAGCCAAGAACAAAGCTGCAGATTCTGCAAGGAGGTAGAGCTTTGCCCTAGCTGTGATTTTGGCACAGGTGGACTGAGTCCATAATATCCTTGTTATAGAGAAGAGCCACAATTCATCTAAATGGTGGCATATAAACAACAACCTCCTTATGGCACATCAGTATTAAATGAAACTGGTTGAAAACTTCAAAGATTAAAAATATCCAAGACTTTCAGAAGCCATATTGTTTCCTATTTGGATTCTTTTAGGAGACAGTGTGAAATAATGTTCTTTGCCAAACAATATGAATGCTTATAGAAAATAGAGTAAAAATCCTTTTAATGTGTTTTTAGAACAAAGCCATTAACAATGTCTAATCAGAAAAGCTGAAAATAAGAACCACATTCTCAAGTGGAGGTAGGTAGAATAAACTGAAATACTGTCTCCAAATATTTATACTTTCTTAAAGAAAATACCTGTACTTCTTTCTATGTAACACAGACTCTTTCTTGATCAGGTTCTGTAGTGGATACAATTCACAGATTCTTTTATATAATACCAGGAACAATTTATGAGGCAGGTGGTAGTGAACCCACTTTTCTGATCAGAAACTGATAGATGGTAAGTGAACTGACTGAAATTTGTAGTTCAGGACTTTGTAATGGTTAAAGCATGGCTATCATTTAATAGCAAATCTGTGGCCGGATCATATATTCCATTTTGTAATCATCTCATAGACTGACCCCATAAAGAAAACGATACTTCAGTTTAATTTGCATTTATTAGTCCAACATCTCAAATAAAAGGCAACACATTTAAAGTGAAAGGAATCCCAATTTTTCCCCTGCATCCAATTCAGTCACAATGCTTGAGACAACATTCCCTGCCTCTATTTCCTGAAGAAAAATATCATTGAGCCCCTATTTATTTCAATTGTATGACATTCATTTCACACAAATGATCTCTGCTGGGATTCAACCTATTTATTATTTCTTTCCATATCACAGTTAACAAACATCCAATGTGTGGTGATGCCCATGTAAACAGCCACATGCCAGTGTTTGCTGATAACATTGCAAACATTTTTTTCTATGTTGAGTGCAGTTGCAAACATTTTAGAAATTAAGCTAAGTCTAGGAAGATAGCTCAGTGTATAAAAGGTTTGCTGTGTAAATGAGAGGGCCTGTGTTCAGATCTCCAGAATCCACATTAAAATCAGGGCATAATGACACTTATCTGTAATCCTAGCATTGGGAGATGGAGATAAGCAGATTCTGGGGGCCATTGGACAGCTAGCCGAACATAAATAGTGAGCACCAGGTCCAATACGAGACCTGTCTCAAAAATGAATGTGAGAATCATTGAGGAAGATGTCCAGGATCAACTATGGCCTGCACATATGCCCAGCACAGGTAAGAACATTCACATAAACATATACATACATGTATATAACACACACACACACACACAGACAGACAGACAGACAGACAGACACTTAAACTAATCTTTCAGAATTAGCAAGTTATTTTTAATTATTATACAGTAGGTAATGGGGCTTTCTCATCTCGTGCCATATTTGTCAATCACATTGACTAATGTCTGCACATCTTGTCAAGAAAAATATTGTGAGATTTTCGAGTTTCCATGTGAACAGGTGCATTAGTGTTGAAAGTGCCTCTCAAGTTATTTTCTAAAGGCCAGAACTGTAGCAGAAGTATATGATTAAATCTGCTTTGAGTTCACTTTGTGCTTTTTGAGGAGACTTTGATCAGTCTATAGTTATCATTCTGAGGCAAGGCCAGGAATAATTCAGGTAGGGGTGTGTGTGTGTGTGTGTGTGTGTGGTGTGTGTGTGTGTGTGTAGGTGTTATTGTTGTTTTCGTACTGAAGATTGAACACACAGTCCCAGGCACACTGGTCAAGCAAGCAATCTACCCCTGAGCCATATTTCTGGTGCAACAATCTAGGATTTGAAGTAACCTTTCAATTCTACCATGTACCTTTCAGCCCTTGAGTCCTGCTGTCTGTCATGGAGGCAGCACCCACAGCAGAGGGGCCTGCTATCTCTTCAGTTCTCTATAGAATCATTGGCCACTGCCTGTCATTGCCATCCCTCCTAAATCCTCTCTTTACTGCCCAGCTCTGCTTATGCCCTCACATGGTTCTGATCTTCTCTTCCTTTCTTGCTTCAAGCATTTGCTACCTTCTATGCCTGGGATTCACCTGACAAGTACATCTTCAATCTTTTTGCATTTTACATGGAAAGATGTTGACCATGGAATTCTGCTTTGTTGTTCTCCTAAACAAACACAGCATTACTCTTAGGTTGGCACTGCCTTCCAAACAGAACATGATCGATAGGATACCAATCCTAAAGTTAACAACATGAACAAAACAATTTAGTTCAAACCAGGTACCAAGTCAATCTCCAAAGGAGATACAATCACTTGTTTTGTCAATACAGCACACATATGTATGTGTTCGTGCACGTGCACACACGAACACACACACACACACACACACACACATTGTTAGGAGACCAGTTGAAAAGTAATGGATTATTGTGGTCAAAGGACAAGCATAGGGTTTATATTCAGTGTCCTACATGGTTGAGAGAGTCTCTGTTTCAGCCATTAGTGATTATGTACCTAATGTACACAGTCATGCTTAGTCACCATGGCTAGGTGTAATTATCAACTGTTGGAACTTAAAGAGTCATTGTATTCATCACGATCTAAAAAAGTAGACTCGAGGCAAAAAGGATGCTACCCCTGCAGCTTCTAAATATGAACTTAGAGGAAATCTAACCTCAGCAATGAGAAGGAGAACCCCACAGGTTAGTATAGCTGGAGGCCTGCACTCCCATCCAGGAGACAGATAAGCCTGGACACATTTTTTAGTTTCCAGAAAACAGGAAGGGGCTGGAGCTATTGACATCTACTCTGGTAGAGACCAGAGATTCTGCTGAACACTTTTCAGGAAATAGGACAGTTGTCTGAAGCAAGGGTTTGTTTAGGGCAGCAGTAAGGCCAAGAATAATAAAACCCAACATACAGCACATTCTGAAAGCACTGACAGATAAACAGTGTTAAAGGCTGCTGTGTATCTGACCACACTTTCCAGGTGTAAGCTCCCTGGCCATGTGTCCAGTTTGCCACTCCTGTTTCAGCTCTCTCTAATATTCAGAAAATGAATCCTAATATTTTTTGTTGTATCTTTATTTACTTTTTTTGTCAAAATCTTAAAGTTTCCTTAAAGCAACAACAACCCCTCCCCCAAATCATTAGTGACGATAACACAAAGTGGGTTATTGTCTCATGACCATTAATTCCTATATATTTAAATATTTTCATAAGGAGTAAAGTATCAAGACAAAAAAATGAATCACTGGCTATGAAATCTAAGCTTGGGCAGCTCTAGTATGGAACTATTTTTCATTTGAGGTATTTGTTTGGGAAGTTTAAAGGTGATGCCTCTTCTAGGTAACTGATACTTTGCCCCAGAATAAAGCTGATGCTGGCTTACTCATAGAGTTCCATTGCTCATGAAATCACCAAACAGCTATAAGCCCATAGTCATCACCATATAATGAATCTTCTTGGACTAACTTGCTTCTAAACAACAGATGTCCCGTGAAGATGGCCACTATATATTTTTTTTCTTGTGAATGACCTAAAACTGTAATTATAAAACTATTTACCTTTTGATAGTTCTATAAACATTGAAAACATTGAGTGACACAACTGTTGAATGAACTCTGTATAAAGCAAACTGTATTGGACTACTGTGGTCTTGTGCCTCAGAATTCTATTCTTTGTGTATTTTGATTTTTCAGGAGGCTACAGTTGAGAAATTTCAGGGTTTTTTTTACATACATTTGAATATTATAAAGAGACTTTGGACTCTGAGTTTGAATTTTTAAAGACTATGAGACTTTCTTAAAAGTTTAAATGCTTTATATTTTGATGTTTATATTAATGTGTGATTTTGGAAATCAAGAAAGGAAAGATTATGGCTTAACAGTGTTGTGTCTGTGTCAAATTGACAAGGAATCAGTGTATTTTATATTATTTAATTCCTTAAAAATTAATTTTCAAGTCAAATAATTTTGAATATGTAAAAACAGCCCACTGTAAAAATTTTAGCTATTTATTTAAACTAAATATGTAAATATCTCGGGGTAAGCTTCTAGTTTTATTTTAAACATGTGTATCTATATGTTACTTAAATGTATGCAAAAATGATAAGATGTAAATATATAGAAGGAAGAGCACAGATTTCATTTCTAGTAGTAGAACAAGTCATTTTAATTTCATTCTTTATACTTCTCAACATTTTCAGCAAAACTATAATTTTTATAAGCAGAATATATACCAGAGTTTAGATTTTACATTGCTCTGAACTATTCTTGAATGATATGAAGGAATGTGCATCTTATAAAAATACCTCTAGGTGATTCTAAGGCATGATCCACAACTATAATTTGAGAAACATTTTCCAGCCTATTTTAAGAGTTCCAACAGTACATAGCATAATCTATTTTTATTTTTTTAATGTGGAAAAATGTACACATACAGTTTTGTTTCTAATAATGGAAACCAGAATCACAGCATCTAAACATTCAGAATCATCCTACCATCCTTTCTTAACAAAGGGTAAAGACGCTCTTTATTGCAGACTGAAATTCAAATTCATGAAGGGAGCTTAAGCCCCAGTGTAACTGCTTTGGACACTGGACACTGGTTCTTTTGGAAGGTTGTTCAGGGTAAATGGAGTGCTATGTATAGGACCTAACCAGACAGAAGTGGTATCTTTGCTAGCATAGACAGGGTCATTATAGATGAATGGAAGGCATTACAAAGGGAATGACTGCATACTAATGGAAGACATTACAAAAGGAATGACTACATACTAAGAGATGAGATATGACCAGAAACCAACCCTGTGGGCATCTTGACCTTGGGTTGTGTTTATGTCACACAGGCTGTCATATTCTGTGAAGATATTAATATAGCTACCCTTCTGGAAAAAAAAAGAATAGAGCAGTTACTTAGAGATAATACCTATTAGTCTATTAATGATAGCCACAGGTATGGACACAATCATCTGTCTTTCAAAGAACATTTCTATGAGAAAGATGCTTTCATGAGTCTTCTCCTATGGAGGAATTTTTAAAAAATAATGATGTTTTGGCTTCATCTTTATATTAATGTACATTAATAATTTTAATAAACTCAGTATTTTAGAATATAAGATCATCACACAAAATTAGGCATATTTGTATGCATTAACAGTGAACATGAACAGAAACAAACACATGATTTTATGAATGGAAGAGTAACACCATTTAGAGTAACATCAAGCAGTATAAACTGAAAACAAGAAGGTAAAAGACATGTATACTGGAAAGTATATGGATTAAAAACATCGAAGACACAAATTCATTGATAACACATGCTCATTGATTGGAAGTATCATTCAATGCCTATCACCACCCAAAGTGATTCACAGTGGCAGTACGATCTCTGTGAAAATCCCAATGACATTTTTTACAGAAATAGAAAAAAAATTACAAAAGTCTTATGGAACCACAAAAGCCCATAATATCCAAACCAATCTTGAAAAAGAAAAATAAATGAAGAAATTATATGTAATATATCTCAAAATACATTATAAAGAGATAATCACAGAAACACTGGCCTAAAGTTGGGCATACAGATCAGTGAAGTAGACTGGAGCCCAGAAACAAGAAATACACCACTGATTGATTTTCAGCAAGGCTTCCCAAAATCCACAATGAGGAAAAATATTTCTTTAACAAGAGTATTAGAAACTGGATACTACCGACAAAAGATTAAGGTTGGACCTTTGTGAAACACCTTAAACATCAGCTATGATGTATTAAACATTTAGAAGTAAAATCTGAAGCTGTAAAACTATCAAACCCATCAGAGAAAAAAAACCAAAACATACAAACAAACAAACAGACAAAAACATGGTTTTATGAATGGAAGAGAGAAGCCTATGTCAAACTGAAGTAGAAATTTCTTATTTCTTTGGAAACTCAGTTGTGTCATATGATATTTTTCTGGAAGTTGTTTTGCTGAAGCAGACACATGAGAAGATGTTTTGCTGAAGTAGATATGTGAGAGGGCATATGATGTTTTTCTGGAGTGGAGGCTTAAGAGGGCATGAGATGTTTAGAAAGAATATAAATATAACCCCACAGACAGTAAATGGATAGTCTTGAATTGCTACTCCCTGCGATGCTTCGCTGATCTTCTCTGGTCTTTACATCATAGAGTGAAACTGCACCAAAGAACAAGAATTCTGACCAATTCTTGCCACTTCTGCTGACTCATGCCAATTCAGAGGAGCCTTGTGGTTTCTGCTGGATCAAGCCATTGCTATTGAATCCTGTTTAGTGTTTGCTATTGTATTGGACTGCTGATATCCTGACAAAGAAGATTGGAATCACCCCTAAATGAACTACTTCTAAACATGTCCTCAATCCCCTTTTCCTATTAACCTTTCTCTACTACCTCTGCTCAGTGGGCTAGAAGGGAGGTTGAAGCATTTTTAAGAACCCTAATTAAAGTAGGTTTTGAAAAATCTAAGCCTACACCAAAATTCAAAAGTAAACAAATCAAAGACAAACACTTAAAGGGATAAAAGGGTAAAAGAGGAGGAGGCATTTGGAAAGCACATGCTGTTGAGGATTTGTTTTCCAGAGTGCATAAAAAACTCACAACTCAAAAGCAACACATTTAGCGGTGGGTTAAGGCCTTAAGGAGCTAGACCACACACAGTCAATTAACAATGAGAACCATCTCCCAGTGTCACTAGTGATCAGGGCAAGGCACACTGCAGTAAGACATCAGTACAACCTCCAAGATGTTACAATCACCTTGTACACTGTTGATGGAATTCAAAATGGGAAATCAACATTAAAAAAACACATTGAAATGTTCTTTAAAAATTAAAAGAACTTAACAGAATTCTCATATGATCTAGAAGTTCCACTCCTGGATATTTATAACTCTCAAATTAAAACAATCCTGGGGTGGCATGGGGCGGGGGGTTACTCTTCAAAGAGCCATCTATACTTCTGTGCCACCACAGTGATTCTCAGCAGTTGAAAGGTGGAAGCCATGATGTTCATGCACGTGTGATGAATGCAGTGCTATGCAGGAAGGACAGTCTCTAATGTGATAACATTCGTGAGCCCGAGGAGATAACAGTGACAAAAACATACTGTAGGGTACCACTTAAGTAGGATATCTAAGATAGTTAGTTCAAGTATGAGGTGAAGTACATGGTGAGTTTTAGAGACTGGAGCATAGTAAACAGTTACTAATCAAGGAAGCTTCCGCCAAAGAAGGTGCAAAGCTCTGGAGACCCATCCTGGGGTCCAGGACCTACAGCATTGAAGACAACTGTTACTCTCAGTTTTGTTTGTCAGTGACAAAGCTGAGATGGTATCATGGTGCAAGCGACTGTGGAGCTAGAACTTAAAGAGGGATCCTGGAGTTGCTACACTCTTCCCTTTAGCCCAGGGCACAATCTTCTTAACACTTTTGACCTAGAGTAAATCCTTATGACATTTTCCAATTAGCTCATCACCAAACCATCTGAATCCCAGTATCACCCTGAAAATTCAAACAATATCAGAAACCATAAAGGTTGCCCACACAAACTTCATCCAAAAGACACAACTATTGTTCCCTTCTTATTGACTAACCTTCCAAATGATCTCAACAAGATCAACCTGGGTGTCATGAAAATGCAAGATCAACACTGTAAATATATGGATAGGATTCAACAGCAATTAAGAATCATGGTCTGTTTTTAGTTGTTTGCAGAAAATCAATTAAAATTTTCTCCATAAGCAGACTGACATGAATAACCATGTTTATACATCTGTACACACTTGTAAAGTTATTTTCTCTGTCTACATTCCTAAAAGAATAACTGAAAGGTAGAAGTGAATACATACTGTCATTTCACATCAAATTAAAACTATCCTCCATAGCTTGCCCACTGGTATTAAGAAAAGTTAATCCCAGTCTCAACAAAGTTTTCAGTTTTTTATCTAGTAGGACTCTGTGGGGATCTGAGAAAGTCTTGAGTGAATGAATAAGTTTGACAAGAGCATGCCCATGTCAAGGACCCAGTGACTGAGATCATGAGAATGGAAAAACACTCCTCTGGTTGAAGTACAAGTGTTTACAAATGACAGGTGTGTTCAACAACTGGCAAGTGCAGCTTCCTCCTCCCTAATGTTTATATCCTCAGACTGCTCTACTGCAGAGAACTCCCCAGACTACCACTTCCTCCTCTGCGCTGTACCTATAAACATGCTGAGGTTCTCTGTTTTTGCAGAGTATGCAAAGCACATCTGACTCTGGCTTTTATGAGTGTCTGACATTTCTTCCCTGTCTGTTCTTCCTTTCCTCACTGGCCCAGTCAGATTTCAAAGCACCAAGCCATTCTGGTGGTGGTCTGATGGCCACGGAGAGGTTGAATACTATGCAAACACAAGTTAAATTTCCATACTTCCCTTGTCAATATTTTTGGAAATCTTACTTCTTAACAAGGGTGGATCTGATTGTTGTAGTCATATGACAGTATTTTTTTTATTGGATGTTTTATTTACATTTCATATGTTATCCCCTTACCCCATTCCCCCCCTCCGCCCAGGAATCCCCCTACCCCATCACCCCTCCTCCTGCTTCTCTGAGGATGTGCCCCTACATACCCCCTACTCCCACCTCCCCACCCTCAAATTCTCACCCGCTGGGGTGTCTAGCCTTTATGAGACCAAGGATCTCTTCTTCCACCTATGCCAGACAGGGTCATCCTCCCTTACATGTAAAGCTGGAGTCATGGGTCCCTCCCTAAGTGCTCCCAGGCTGGTGGTTTAGACCCTGGGAGCTCTGGTTGGTTGGTATTGTTGCTCTCCTCATGAGGCCACAAACCCTTTCAGCTCCTTCAGTCTTCACTCTAACTCCTCCATTGGGAACCCTATGATCAGTTCAATGGTTAGCTGTGAACATCTGCCTCTGAATATGTCAGACTCTTGCAGACCTTTAAGGAGACAGCTATATCAGTCTCTTGTCAGCATGCACTTCCTGACTTCTGCCTCAGCATCTACCTTTGGTGACTGCACTTGGGATAAATACCCAGGTGGAATGGTCTCCAGATGGCCCCTCCTTCAGTTTCTGTCCCTCACTTTGTCTCCATATTTGCTCCCTTGAGTATTTGGTTACTCCTTCTAAGAAGGACCGAAGCACCCCGACTTGGTCTTCCTTCTTCACGAGCTTCATGTGGTCTGTGAGTTGAATCTTGAGTATTTCAAGGTTCTGAGCTAATATCCAATAATCAATGAGTGAATACCATGTGTATTCTTTTGTGATTGGCTTACCTCCTTCAGGATGATATTTTCTAGTCCCATCCATTTACCTAAGAATTTCTCGAATTTATTATTTTTAATAGCTGAGTAATACTCCATTATGTAAATGTATCACATTTTTTGTATCCACACCTCAGTTGAAGGACATCTGGGTTCTTTCCAGCTTCTGGCTATTATAAATAAGGCTGCTATGAACATAGTGGAGCATATGTCCTTGTTATATGTTCAAGCATCTTCTGGGTATATGCCCAGGAGGGATATAGCTGGATCCTCAGGTAATGCTATGTCCAATTTTCTGAGGAACCGCCAGACTGATTTCCAAAGTGGTTGCAACATCTTGCAGTCCCACCAACAATGAAGGAGTGTTCCTCTTTCTCCACACCCTCGCCAGCATCTGCTATCACCTGAGTTTTTAATCTTAGCCATTCTGACTGGTGTGAGATGGAATCTCAGGGTTGTTTTGCTTTGCATTTCCCCATGACTAAGGATACTGAACATTTCTTTAGGTGCTTCTTGGCCATTCGAGTTTCCTCAGTTGAAAATTCTTTGTTAAGATCTATACCCCATTTTTTAATAGGGTTATTTGGTTGTCTAGAGTCTAATTTCTTGAGTTCTTTGTATATATTGGATATTAGCCCTCTATCAGATGTAGGATTGGTAAAGATCTTTTCCCAGTTTGTTGGTTGCCGTTTTGTCCTATTGACAGTGTCCTTTTGCCTTACAGAAACTTTTCAATTTTATAAAGTCCCATTTGTCAATTCTTGATCTTAGAGCATAAGCCATTGGTGTTCTGTTCAGGAACTTTTCCCCTGTGCCCAAGTATTCGAGGTTCTTCCTCACCTTCTCTTCTATTAGTTTCAGTATATTTGGTTTCATGTGGAGGTCCTTTATTCACTTAGACTTGAGCTTTGTAGAAGAAGATAAGAATGGATCAATTTGCATTCTTCTATATGTTGCCTTCCAGTTGAACCAGCACCATTTGTTGAAAATGCTGTCCTTTTTCCACTGGACAGTTTTAGCTCCTTTGTCAAAGATCAAGTGACCATAGGTGTGTGGGTTCATTTCTGGGTCTTCAATTCTATTCTATTGATCTTCCTGCCTGTCTCTGTACCAATACCATGCAGTTTTTATCACTATTGCTCTGTAGTACAGCTTGAGATCAGGGATGGTGATTCCTCCAGAAGTTCTTTTGTTGTTGAGAATAGTTTTCGCTATCCTGGATTTTTTGTTATTCCAAATGAGTTTGAGAATTTCCTTTTCTAACTCTGTGAAGAATTGAGTTGGGATTTTAATGAGGATTGGATTGAATCTGTAGATTGCTTTTGGCAAGATGGCCATTTTTATTAAATTAATCTTGTCAGTCCATGAACGTGGGAGATCTTTCCATCTTCTGAGATCTTCTTCGATTTCTTTCTTCAGAGACTTGAAGTTCTTGTCATACAGGTCTTTCACTTGCTTGGTTAGATTCACACCAAGATATTTTATATTATTTGTGACTGTTGTGAAGGGTGTCATTTCTCTAATTTCTTTTTTAACCTGTTTATCTTTCATGTAGAGAATTTGAGTTGATTTTATAACCAGCCACTTTGCTGAAGTTTTTTTTTTTTTTTTTTAAATCAGGTTTAGGAGTTCTCTGGTGGAAGTTTTGGGGTCACTTAAGTATACTATCATATCATCTGCAAATAGTGATATTTTGACTTCTTCTTTTCCTATGTGTATCCCTTTGACTTCTTTTTTTTTTTTTTTGTCTAATTGCTCTGTCTAGGACTTCCAGTACTATATTCAATAGGTAAGGAGAGCGTGGACAGCCTTGTCTAGTCCCTGATCTTAGTGGGATTGCTTCAAGTTTCTCTCCATTTAGTTTGACATTGGCTACTGGTTTGCCGTATATTGCTTTTACTGTGTTTAGGGATGGGCTTTGGATTCCTGATTTTTCCAAGACCTTTACCATGAAGTGATGTTGAATTTTGTCAAATGCTTTCTCAGCATCTAGTGAGATGATCATATGGTTTTTTCTTTGAGTTTGTTTATATTGTGGATTACATTGATGGATTTCTGAATATTGAACCATCCCTGCATTCCTGGGATAAAGCCCACTTGATCATGATGGATGATAGTTTTGATGTGTTCTTGGATTCAGTTTGCTAGAATTTTATTGAGTATTTTTGCATCGATGTTCATAAGGGAGATTGGTCTGAAGTTCTCTTTCTTGGTTGAGTCTTTGTGAGGTTTGGGTATGAGTGTAGTTGTAGCTTCATAGAACGAATTGGGTAGTGTTCCTTCTGTTTCTATTTTCTGGGTTAGTTTGAAGAGAATTGGTATTAGGTCTTCCTTGAAGGTCTGATAGAATTCTGCACTAAAACCATCTGGACCTGGGCTTTTTTTGGTGGAGAGACTTTTAATGACTTCTACTATTTCCTTAGGGGTTATGGGACTGTTTAGATGGTTTATTTGCTCCTGGTTTAACTTTGGTACCTGGTATCTGTCTAGAAAATTGTCCATTTCATCCAGGTTTTCCAGTTTTGTTGAGTATAGGCCTCTGTAGTAGGATCTGATGATTTTTTTAATTTCTTCAGTTTCTGTTGTTATGTCTCCCTTTTCAGTTCTGATTTTATTAATTTGGATACTGTCTCTGTGCCCTCTGGTTAATGTGGCTAAGAGTTTATCTATCTTGCTGATATTCTCAAAGAACCAGTTCCTGGTTTTGTTGATATTTTGTATTGTTCTTTCTGTTTCTATTTGGTTGATTTTAGCTCTGAGTTTGATTATTTCCTGCCATCTACTCCTCTTGGGTGTATTTGCTTCTTTTTGTTCTAGAGCTTTTAGGTGTGCTGTCAAGTTGTTAGTGTATGCTCTCTCCAGTTTCATTTTGTAGGCACTTAGAGCTATGAGTTTTCCACTTAGCACTGCCTTCATGGAGTCCCACAAGTTTTGGTATGATGTGTCCTCATTTTCATTAAATTCTAAAAATTCTTTAATTTCTTTATTTCTTCCTTGACCAAGTCATCATTGAGTAGAGAGTTGTTCAGTTTCCATGTGCATGTGGGTTTTCTATTGGTTTTGTCATTATTAAAGACCAGCCTTAGTCCGTGGTGATCTGATAAGATGCAAGGGATTATTTCAATCTTTTTGTATCTGTAGAGGCCTGTTTTGTGATCAATTATATAGTCTATTTTGGAGAAGGTACCATGAGGTGCTGAGAAAAAGTTATATTCTTTTGTTTTAGGATGAAATGTTCTATAGATGTCTGTTAAGTCCATTTGGTTCATAACTTCTGTTAATGTCAAAGTGTCTCGGTTTACTTTCTGTTTCCATGATCTGTCCATTGCTGAGAGTGGGGTATTGAAATCTCCCACTATTATTGTGTGAGGTGTAATGTGTGTTTTGAGCTTTAATAAAGTTTCTTTTATGTATGTAGGTGCCCTTGCATTTGGAGCATAGATGTTCAGAATTGAGAGTTCACCTTGGTAGATTTTTCCTTTGACGAGTATGAAGTGTCCTTCCTTATCTTTTTTTGATTACTTTTGGTTGAAAGTCAATTTTATTTGATATTAGAATGGCTACTCCAGCTTGTTTCTTGGGATCATTTGCTTGGAAAATTGTTTTCCATCCTTTTATTCTGAGATAGTGTCTGTCTTTGTCACTGAGGTGCGTTTCCTGTATGCAGCAAAATTCTGGGTCCTGTTTGTGTATCCAGTCTGATAGTCTGCGTCTTTTTATTGGGGAATTATGCCCATTGATGTTAAGATATATTAAGGAGAAATGATTGTGGCTTCCTGTTATTTTTGTTATTAGAGGGAGAATTATGTTTGTGTAGCTATCTTCTTTTGTTGGAAGATACTTCCTTGCTTTTTCTAGATTGTAGTTTCCCTCCTTGTGCTGGCGTTTTCCATCAATTATCCTTCCAAGTGCTGGGTTTGTGGGAAGATATTGTGCAAATTTTTTTTTTCATGGAATATCTTGGTTTCACCATCTATAGTGATTGAGAGTTTTGCTGGGTATAGTAATCTGGGCTGGCATTTGTGTTCTCTTAGGGTCTGTATGATGTCAGTCCAGGCTCTTCTGGCTTTTATAGTCTCTGGTGAGAAGTCTGGTGTAATTCTTATAGGTCTGCCTTTATATGTTACTTGACCTTTTTCCCTTACTGCTTTTAGTATTTTTTTTCTTTGTTTTGTGCATTTGATGTTTTGATTATTATGTGACGTGACATATTTCTTTTCTAGTCTAGTCTATTTGTTGTTTTGAATGCTTCTTGTATGTTTATGGGCATCTTGTTCTTTAAGTTGGGGAAATTTCCCTTAATAAGTTGTTGAAGATATTTACTGGCCCTTTAAGTTGGGAATCTTCACTCTCATCTATACCTATTATCCTTAGGTTTGGTCTTCTTATTGTGTCCTGGATTTCCTGGATGTTTTGGGTTAGGAGCTTTTTGCATTTTGCATTTTGCATTGTCCTTGACAGTTATGTCAATGTTTTCCATGGTATCTTCTGCACATGAGAGTCTCTCTTCTATCTCTTGTATTCGGTTGATGATGCTTGCGTCTGTGACTCCTGATCTCTTTCCTAGGTTTTCTATCTCCAAGGTTGTCTCCCTTTGAGGTTTCTTTATTGTTTCTATTTCCATTTTTAGAACCTGGATGGTTTTGTTTAATTCCTTCTTTGTGTTTTCTTGCAATTCTTTAAGGGATTTTTGTGTTTCCTCTTTAAGGGCTTCTACCTGTTTACTTGTGCTCTCCTGTACTTCTCTAAAGGACTTACTTATGTCCTTCTTAAAATCCTCTATAATCATCATGAGAAGGGATTTTAATTCTGAATCCTGCTTTTCCAGTGTGATGGGGTATCCAGGGCTTGCTATGGTGGGAGAACTGGGTTCTGATGATGCCAAGTAACTTTGATTTCTGTTGCTTTTGTTCTTGCTCTTGCCTTTTGCCATCTGGTTAACTCTAGTGTTACCTGCACTCACTGTGTCTGACTCGAGTCTGTCTTTCCAGTTATCTTGCTTGTGTCAGAACTCCTCAGAGTCCAGATGTCTCTGTGGTCTTGTGATCCTAATCTCCTGGGTGAAAGAACTCCTGGGCCTCAGGCCACCTCTGGGATCCAGAAATCCTACTGCTCTGGGTGCAGTGGTTCCTCTAGGATGGCTCAGGATATGGTGTCTCTAAAAGAGCAGCTCAGCTAGGTGCCTGCTGCTCTGAGTGCAGTGGCTCCTCTAGGATGGCTCAGGATCCAGTATCTCCACAGGAGCAGACCAGCTATGTGTCTGCCCCAGCCAAAAGGACCAGGCGGGGTGGAAGGGAACAGTACTTGTTACAATGGCAGACATGTCAGACTTGAGACTACCCACAGGAGATGTCTCAGCCTATCCTAAAGTTTCCTCACAATAGACATGGATGGATTATGGTCCGATGTTTTCTTGATTTAATTAGAGTTGTACAAAGTGTGAACGGCCACATTTCTGTACTTTTGTATCTCCTGCTGAACAGCTTCACAGAACCCAGATGTTCTATAGACTCTAGACTTCATCAAAAAACTAGAACAGTAACAAACAGGAGTGTTTGAAAAGGCTGGTGTATATTATGTGCTACCACAAGATCCATTAACACTCATGGTTTCAACAGTTTCATGTGAGAAAAATCATTATCTCATTTTAGAGATTTAAAACAAAAAAACAAACAAAAAAACCACCCTGAACTTATTTAATCAACAATTTGTTTCAGGTCACCCAACCTGTATATGAAAAATGGGAAACAATCATTGGTAAAACCCATCTACATCCTGCTTGCTTGTAGAATCCTGTGAAGCAGGCGTCATCTCTGATACACAGGTGAAGAAACGGCCTTCACAAGTTCTGCTTTCATTCCATTTGTCTTTTAACACCTAAAGCAGAAAGCCAGGTATGCGGTAGGAGTGGGTATACATGCATAGGCAAACATATCCATCTGCCACTCGTAAAGTTTTCTATGGGGAAGTGCACGCTAACTATCTTATGAAATGTCTTGTTTAAAAGCGCATTCTCCAAGAATACATTCTCTAAGAAAATGTATTCTCCAAGAAAAGTGCATTTTCTTATTTTGTCAGGTATGAAACACAACAGGAACAGAAACATGCAAGCCTTAAGTGCCGTGTTCTGTCCACCAGCTTTCTGAGGCATCTCTTGGGGGAAGAATTATAGTAGTTCCATATTGATGGTAAGAGGATGGTTGAACAGTAAATAGACCACTTCCATGCACGTTTTCTTCCTAAAGCTAATTCTGAATAAAATCACACATTACTTGTAAATTTCAAAGTGTTATTTGATTGTATCGTGGCCCCTATAATGAATAAAGACCAGTATTTAAAAGAAGAGGAATAAACCAAATAATTTCAAGGCCAAATATGAGTCACTTTTAGATTAAATTTGCAAATATATTCATTTGGTATGCTCAGTCAGAAAGATGGAGATACAGAGTCCCCTAAATGACCTCTCCCTGAGAAATAATTAATTGGCCCACAGTGTGCTTTGTTAAAGTAAGTAAACACCCTTCATGAATATAAATTTAATGCTGTTTGAGGCAAATTGGTCTAGATATTTTCGATCCTCCCTCCTCTTTTAAGACTAGGATTTTTTTTTGACAAAACACAAGAAATTTTAAAGCATTTAGACACATTTTCATAAGTAAAGTAAAAGGTTTCTAGAATTAGATTGTTACTAATGGGTTTCCATTAACAACTGATACTGTGACTACAGGGTGACTCATGGGCGAGGTGTTCAGAATATTTCAGAAATGAACAATGACTGGGGAACATGTTATTTACCTTCTTATTCACAGGAGCCACAGACAGAGTTACCAACAAAACTAGATGTTCTGTTCCTGCAGCCACAGGACACAGAGCATCACAATGCCCCTGCAAATGCCAAATGTAAAAGGGAGGGGTGTTTTCTCATCTTGTCCTTCCTCTCTTTTCCTGAGCAAGGAAATGCAAACCTTGAAAGTCAAGGACATGTTTTCTGAGCCACAAAATCTCCATTTTTTATTTTTATTTCTATTAAGTGCTGGGAATGGAACTCAGGGCCTTAAGAATGCTGGGCAGTTGCTCTAGCTCTATGCCATATCCCAGCCCCAGACTTCCAATTCCCATGTGAGTGTGTGCATGCGCGAGTGAGTTCTTGTTTGTGTGTGTGTGTCAGTGTGTTTGCGTGGTTTTGTGTGTGTGTGTGTGTATGAGAGAGAGAGTGTGTAAGTGTGGTAAGTGTGTGTGTGTGTATGTGTGCACTGTATCTGGGAAAGCAGCTTTTAAAATATCTCAGAAAAAACATAAGAGAAACAGAAAGGGAGAGAGGAAGGAGAAAGGGAAAGCAAAGAGAGAAAGGGGAGACAAATGGGGAGGGGAAAAAGATGAAGAGAAAGAGAAAGAATGAGAGAGAGGGAGGGAGGAAGGGAAGGAGGGAGAGAGGGGGGAGGGAGGGAGGGA
>NW_021604668.1:1156134-1165648 GCF_004785775.1 Grammomys surdaster | reverse complement strand
GAGAGAGAGAGAGAGAGAGAGAGAGAGAGAGAGAGAGAGAGAGAAGGAGGGGGGAATGAGAGAGAAGGAAGGAGACTAAAGAGGGAGAGAAAAATTTATCTTAATGGAATTTATTGTATAAGGCAAACATGCTCAGAATTCTTATTTGCCCAAACTGCCCAAGACAAATGAGTGTACTCCTTATGAAGAAGCGGGAGACGGAGAGATGGAAGGGTACAAGGGATTGACTCTGTCCATTTTAAAGTTAATCAGCATCCATGGTGATGTATCCCTCCAAAATAATAAAATGGATTAATCAGGCACTAAGGGAGAAAGGAGGGCAGCCATTTGTCCCCCTCCTTTGCCTGGATGAAATATACATAACGCGAGAAAGGGCACTGGCAAGTAGCCACAGGAAGAGCACCTGGAAGATTAAAGCTGAGGCTGGAACATTAACAAAGTACAGACCACACTGAATTAATGAGCACTGGAGATAGACACTCCGTGGAGTCTTAATTTATTTCCCTTTTCTAGCTCATCCTTTAAGAAAATGACAGTGTCTTCTTATCGATTTTACACTCAGAGATCAATCAGAATTGCCCTGACTCAGACAAAATTTACAGCAGTGTCTGACACCGCCCGGAGCATGTGGGCCCAAACAGACATTACAAGGAAGCAATAGATCATGTTTGTGTGTAGAGCTTGACATGCTTAAAAATAAGCTAATCTGGAGTGGAATTTCCTTCTCTCTGACAAGCAGTTCTGCCCAGCTCTTCGGCCCCTTGTTACGAATTTCTCTCCTGGCTCCACTATTAATTATAACATGCGAAAAGGATTCATGTATTTAGGCCCTGAGGGAGGTCATCTGATCTGCAGTTTTAGATAAAATATAAACTAACAGATCACTCCTACTTAAACAATGTGAAATGTCACTGTGAGGCACTCCATAAAAAAAAAAAAAAAAAAAAGGAGCTAGAGGTGTTCCCGTCAAGAGCTATGATCAATTCTGACAAGCCAACAATATCAGGACTAAATGATGGGCCTGTGCATTCCTAAACAGCCCCCAGTGGAAACGGCTGGATCCGGAAGCTCTTTTGTGCAAGTAACTAGCTGTATTAAATGCAATAATTACAGAAAAGACACTGACTATAGCACTCAGGCAGTTGTTGGGTAAGCCGATTGTTTCCGCATCGCTATTTATCTTGTAACAGGTCCTATGTGTCCTGACGAGAGGAAAGTCAGTGCAGTGTCCCCTTTCACGCCAAGACTCTGGCTTCCTGGATGACATGGATAGGGAGACTGGTGGGGGAAAGGGAACAGAGGAAAAGCACAAAGCCAGTTGCTTGGAGAAAATGCGTTTGGTCTGTGGATCCTCCTTTGGTCTCATCAGAGGGCTCTTGCTGTCTACCCAGAAGCCCTGCGGACATCACATAGAAGTTACCAGTTGGTCAGTGATACTGTAAGAATGTGAATTTGCTGGATGATGCCGTCTAAGAGAAAATGAAGGTGGTCAAGATATCAGAGTCTGCATCTGAATAAAGCAAATGATTTGAGAGACTTCTCTAAATAACCGATTGACGTATTTCACCATGTCACAAAAGAGTGTCAAATAATAACATACATGTGGAGAACAGTATATTATTCTTTGGTGAGGGATATTGTAATTCCTGTAGTGTGTTTTTTTCTTAGAAATATATATATATTAATTTTTTTTTTTACAAACTATTAGGACCATTGAGATAGCTCAATGTGTAAATGTGCTTGCTATTAAGCCTGAGAGTCTGAGTTTAATCCCTGGGAACCACGTAGTAGAAGGAAAAACCGAGTTACTGAAAGTTTTCTTCTGATATCCACACCCTGGCCAAAGGCATGTCATACACACACATGCACACACACACACACAACTAAATATAATAAACATTTTTAAAAAACCTACCCAGGAAAACCTATCTTGAGAATTTCAGTATTATTAAATCAGCAAATGAACTAAACAGCCAGTTTGCCAAAGGAAGAAGTACACATGCCTACAAATTCATGAGGAAAATGTTTAACATATCTACCAGAAAAATGCAAATCAAGACTATATGAAGATTTTTGTCTCATATCTGTCAGGATGACTGTCATCAAGAAAATCAGACAGGGCTGTACAGATGGCTCTGTGGCTAGGAGCACACGATGCTCTTGCCAAGGACTGAGTTCAGTTCCCAGTGCCCACGTGGTGGCTAACAACCATCTGTAACTCCAGTTCCTGGGTATCTGATGCCCTCTTCTGACTTTTTTGGGCACCAGACATACACATGGTACCCATACATACATGCAGGCAAAATACTCATACACATAAAAAAAATCTAAAACTAATTTTTAAAAATCAAACAATAAGTGCTGGTGAGAGTACATCGGGGACGTGTCAGAAAATTTCTTTCTGCTCGTGGGCATGTAAACTAGTCAGAGAGAGTTCCTTGAAAAACTAAAACTATCCAGCTATCCCATGTCTGAATATGACTATGTCAGTCTACCACAGACTGACCTGCACATCCGTGTCTATTGCTATACTATTCACAGGAACTGTGGTAGGAAGTGAGCCCAGATATCCTTCAACAGATGAATGAGAAGAAAATGTGGCAGATACACATAGTGGAGTATTATTCTGTCATGAAAACAAAGTGAAATTATCATTTGTTGGAAAATTTCTGGAACTGGATATCATTGAGTTAACTGAAACAAAAAACAAAAAACTAAAACAAACAAACAACCAAAAAACAGAGTAGGAAAGAAAACAATATTGCATGTTTTCTCTCAAAGAGGAAATCTAGTGAGTTTCTGTATGACATGGAAGAGGAAGAGAGGTCTGTTTGGAAAAAGGAAGGTGATGGTGAGAATAGAGATAAAAGAAGGATGAATATTATCAATGTACATAATACGGATGCAGAGAGTCATAAGTAAAACCACTATTTCTAAATTTTTATGTTAATAGTATATAAAATATGCCACCAAATGCTTAAATGATATGTACAATGATTTAAAAATTTCATAGTACTCTATTAAAATGTACAACTTTTATATATAATACTAAAGGACAAAACAGATTGCAAAAACCAGTAATTAAGGAATAGACTTTGTGGGGTGTGTGTGTGTGTGTGTGTTTTGGTAGAAATAGAACCTAGAACCTTGCACACGTTCCACAAATGTTCAGCTCTTATCCCCAGCACTTTATTTTTCCTGGAGATAATACTGTACCTCAAATCATATACAACAGCTGAAATTAAAATATGAAAATGTAATTTAAAGCTGTTTTCTGTGAAAATCCATATAATTTAAAGCTATTTTCTGAAAAATTTTAGGCTCTAACAGATTATGGGTATACAGATGAAAGAGGTATGGCCACTTCCTAAGTAATTTCTACTGAGAAAAATAGCAGCCTTAACAATCATCTTAAACCTGGTTGATGGTATACACCTTCAACCCCAGCACTCAGGAAGCAGAGGCAGAAGGATTCCTGTGAGTTTGAGACAAGCTTGGTCAGCATAATGAGTTCCAGGACAGTCAGGCCTACATAGTGAGACCAACTCAAAAACAAACAAAACCCCAATGTCTTTATGCTATACATACATATATCACACATACATGGTATAGAAATACTCCTGAAAAGGGTCAAAACTGCCTGGGAACAACATTTCTGGAAAAATGACAGAAAAGAATGCATTGCAATAGAACCCTAGCAATGAGCAGAAATGGTCCCTGTGATCTAAACAGAATGGGAGTTACTCCTGTCAATCAGAAAAGCATGAGGCAAGAAATTTCAGGAACTGGGTGAGAGCAAGATCACCCAGTGGGCTCATAGGAAGTCGGCAACAGAGACTCTGAGTACTGTGCACAGTATGTGTGTCTAAGTGATTGGCTCAGGCTTAGCATAATCTTTTCTAGGAATAATGGCTGGCGAAACCTGAAAGGTGGGTGGACAATTAACTTGTAAAAAGCCCTGCTCTAACCTTTGTTGTGTTGTATGTAACCGTATCTAGTTGAATTTTACTCAGTTTCCTGGACCATAAGGTAAGGTATGAAGATACTCAGTCCACAGGTGTGTATGTGGGTAAAAGACGTGACTCAGTTTGAAACATGAAGCACACTTTGTGAGACACTTCACTTTGGGCCCATCTGTGTGTTTCTCTTCCTGAGGCTTTTCCATTTATTTAGTTTTCCTCTGAAAATATTTCTATTCATTTGTCCCATCGTGTCTGTTTGTACTATGGAATCAGTAGTTTTCCAGTTTGACCTAAATGCAACTGTTTCATTATGAAATTCTAGATTTTGCTCTGTCGACAGACGTTCAAAGCATTCTTTCTGTGGCAAGAGACAGAAGAAACAAAGCTCCTAAATGGTTCCTAAATTAAGTTCCACTACCAACCTCACTTAATTTCCTTTACTGCATAAAGTTCCCTATAGGTTTGTTTGCCTAATCAGCAGCTAAATTGCTACTCATGGTGCAGGTAAACAACCCAAGTTGAGTCTGGAAGGCACTGATGTAGAAAAGTATTCAAGCTCACTCATTTGCTGTTGCTCCCCCTCCCCCAAGAGTTGCCTCACATCTCAGCTCTTGCAATGTCTTTCTTGTGACTCAACCTGACCAGTTTCACCCCACTGTCCCAGTTGATTTTGTCCATGCTCATGGTCTTCATCGATGCAGGTACTCAGAAATTACCTTAACTTTTAAAAATTGAGGAACAAAGTAACCTCTACCTAAATGCTCTTGGTAACATTTTATTTTTATATTAAACATAGTTACAAAGTTTGTAAGTGTTTATTGTAGAATGTTTTATTTATATTAAAGCAAAGTAAGAACTTAAAAAAAATTATCCATAGCGCTAACTTTTCTGTAAAAAAGTAATTACCACCAAGAATGTACACAATTGGATAATTTCATGAATTAAGACTACCTGTGTGTAGACACACTTACGTGTGTGTGTGTGTGTGTGCGCGCACACACCTGCTCAGAATATGAACTTATTTTGTATCCTTTTTATATGTTTTATTTTTATAGTTTGTATCCTTCCAGCAAAGCTTAAGTGCCTTTGAACTATTTGATTTCCTTCCTCCTTCTTATTTAGAGCAGCTCCAGCAGTCTCAGGAAATCAGAAGGACAGAAGGAACAAGTGCTCATTGAGACTGCACTATATAAAGTTGCTTTTGAGGGGAGATAGTAAATGATGACTCAGCACGATGACTCAGCAGGTAGAGGCATCTGTTGCCAAACTTGAAAGCCTGAGTTTGATTCCTAGATCCATACAATAAAAGGAGAGAATCGATTCCAGAACTGTCTTCTGACTGCCACGGGTACACCTCAGGCACACAAATAAATAAATGTAATAACAATATTTTAAATAAAATAAGTATCACTTTTATAAGCCAAAGTGGCTGAAAATGGACAAGTTTAAGAATTACAAATTCACATAACTGTATCCAGGAAGTCATAAAAATTTTTTCTTTTGTCCAACCTTCCTCCACTTAATGTATTTTTGATGCATGGAAACATTGTTTCGTTTTAGGCGCTTGTGTTGAAAAACATTGTGAGTCAAAAGCAAAAAGGGAGGTTTTACCTGAGAGATGCATCAAGTCAAAAGCCATTCAAATAAGTCGTGGGCATGTTCTCACCCATCATCAAGAAAAGAGGACAATAATCCAGACTGAGTTTGAAGATGTGAGCATTAGGTGAGAAGATGTTCTAACTTCATTGAAAGGATGCCAAAGCAGGATGATCCGAGCCACCTAATACAGAGATTGCTACAGCTACATCCCAGACTCAGAAATGTCAAAGGGTCCATATTGCCTTGCTGCGTGAGCCAGCAAAAATGTAGCATGACACATGCCCTGGAGAATGACAGAAAACTTTCATGCATCAAGCGAGCGAGGCATGACAGGTGGGTCATGTGGCTGGTAACTGTCACCCTTTTAAAGGTTACATTAGCGCTGAAGCTATGCATGAAGATGAGCGCCCTGTGCAACTGTAAGCATTACATTGCTTGTCATATTTAAAATGTGCTTGGTGATATAGATGGGACCTAACATTTTGATGAACTCACTTGGTATGATAAGGACTTCCCAACCAAAGTACCACTTTTTTTCTGAGTAGTAATTCCATTAAGGGGGGAAAAAACTCGTAAGACCTTATTTCCTTACTATCTGCTTTCAATCACACCTCAATATTATGAAACAAATTGCTCCTAACAGTGAGGCTGTCATATTCAGGAAGGAGGTGGGCACGCCCACAGATGGAAGAGATTGGCACAGCTCCGGTTTCTTTTTATCAATTACATCAATCCAGAAAATACCAATGTTTTAAATGGCTCTATAAAGTTACTACCTGAAAAAACATCCTATTCACTCAAAGGACCCGGAGTGTCCTCTTTAGCTTCTGTCTAAAACTTGCCAATAAACAGGTCAGCAAGTAGTACCTATGCATCATATCTGTCTCCAAGTTGCTAGGCTAAGTCACTGTCAAGACACATAATTTTATTTAGCCTTGGTAGTCTGAGTTACAAGACAGAGGTAAAAAGTATCCAATTTCAGTACGAAAATATGTGCTTCTATGACCAACAGGGTAAAACTTTTGTATTCATTAACAATTTTCTAAGCTATCTTCCACCTCCCTAGGGTTTTACTTTAACAATTTTTAAAGTGATTGGTTGAGAAACTTTTTAAAAAGTCAAATAGCTGGTAAATTCTGCCTGCTAGTCTCTCCTCATAGCTCTTGGAGGAATCCGGGCAGGACGGGAAAGTGGTAGACTGAACCACAAGTTCATAAGAGGGACCACCCACTTTTGGATCCTATTTTAAAATTGTTTTGCATAGTACAAAGATATTTATTTGGGGATCCAATAACATTCTGTTATTTATTAGAAAATGGAAGAAACTATCTTGATTACACACACACACACACACACACACACACACACACACACACACAGAGGCTATTGAAGACAGCTGCACATCAAAGATGTTAACCAGGTCACCTAAGGATTACTTCCAGTTCTTCTCGTTTGACAGGTTAAGCATTTCCTCAGGCACTCATAGAACTTGATTATTATTTTTTTTTGCCTTTGAAAATTATAATCTTACAACTAGAAAAATGTTGTCATCTAACCCCTATGCTATATAACAGTTTTTAAAACTGTGTGTTATAAAGCATTACTTGGCCAAGCAATTGATGTGGCAGTAAAATTGGCAAAGTACTGGTCCAGGGATGTAGTTGGCAGAGTGTTTTCCTAGTGTGTACAAACTTACACAAACTTACATGTACATAACAAACGCAAACTTACATGTATGTAAATTGTACATGGAGATGATAGCTTACAATTCCAGCATTTAGGAGACTGAAGTGGGAACATCGGAAATCCGAAGTGATTTTCTAATACCTGGTTGAATTGGAAGCCAGCTTGGGCTACATGAAACCCTGTCTTCAAAGATAAATAAAGGAACCAGGTGTGGTGTTGCATGCCTTTAATCTCAGCGCCAGGGAGGCAGAAGGAGGCAGGTCTCCATGGGTTCAAAGCTAGCCTGGTCTACATAGAATGTTCCAGAACAGCCAGGGGTACATAAAGAAACCCCATAACAAAAACAAAACAATGACTGAAAGAAAGAAATGGAAGATAAAAATAGAGATCCTCAGGAGACAAACTGTGTAGTAAGGTTAAGACCATTACTTGTATATGATGTGTTTATATAATATACATAGTTGTGTATACACGCCCATGCAAAAAATGTATTTTTCATTGAAAATCATGATAAAAAAAGTGCAAATATAATTAATACACAGGGGCTTTACCATTTTTATAATCTGAAGACTCCAGTAACAAATCCAGAGACCTCAAATTCCTTTCTCTACAACCCTTTCCATGTTTGTTATATCATGACATTCTTCAGAGCTCCCCATGACCATGAGTTATTTTTTGCCCAATAACCCTTATTTCACCAGCAGTTCTGTGATGATTTCCTGACCTTCTTCATCCTGAGTTGTCAGTAGTTTCTTTAACATGAGATGCTGCTGTTTGACACTATTCACCAGGAGGCACCAACAAATGTTTTTGCACCATAGGTGAAAACAGACAGTGAACCAAAGTGAGGGCATCACAAAAGTTCAGCTGGTGAACCAAAGAGTTTATTGGGGTCACTTACAGGAGTATGGATGAGGGATAAATTGCAGGAGCAGAAATGATTCAAAACCAGATGCATTAACAAAAGCCTACTCAACCATGGGAGATCGCTCACAAAAGCTAGAGTTCTGAAGCACACTACAGAGGCTACAAGTAACTCCCCAGGTTGGAGAGTGATTTTTCCAAGCAGCTCAGCTTGGTTTGAGCATCTCTCAAATAGTCTTTACTGCTTATGTACATATGGAAAGTAGGGGTTGTGATCACTAATTTTATGTCACTTTGATGCAGGCTGGGGCCGTATGAGAGAAGGGAACCTGGACTGAGAAAATGCCTTCATATGACTCAGTTGTGGGCAAGTCTGTAGGGCATTTTTTTTAAATTTAAATTTAGAGATTTATGAAGGAAGGCACAGCCCACTGTGGGCTTGTGGTTCTGGGTTCTGTAAGAAAGCAGGCTGGGCAAGGCATGGAGATCAAGTCAGTAAGCAGCTTCCTCCATGGCCTCTGCATCAGCTCCTGCCTCCAGCTTTTCACTGAGTTCTGTTCTGACTACCCTCAGTGATGGATGAAGAACAAGCCAAATAAATAGCTTTCTCCCCAACTTGCTTGGGTCATGGTGTTTTATCATAGCAGTGATAACCCAAACTAAAACAGGGATCTAATATGTACCATCAGTTTCAGGGACTTCCTGAAGACTTTAAGTTGTTTGCTGCCAGACTTTAATAGCTTCCCAGCAAGATGAAATTTCACCAACCTCCATTTGGAACATCCCTTATCTTAGCAAACTTCCCTTTAAGATAGAAGGTCTAACTCAGAGGTAACTGGTACACAACAGATGTCTCTAATTTGAAATACATGTTAGAGTTGGCTAAGTAATGAACATGATAAACCACTTGTACAAAAGTCAAGGATTTAAAAACTGTTAAAAACAGTGTTAGAATACTGTAGTAAGCATGGAGCCCCTTTGAGCATAGATGCAATAGTACAGGTTACAGTCCATGAGTCTGGCTCAGCGTTATCATGGAGCTGATTCTTAGAAGGTGTTCTAGGTCTTAGCTGCTGCTATTTCACAGGACTACTTTCTGTTACTGCAGCTTGCTATTTCCAGAGTAAAGAATGGCTTCAGACCCAGAACAAGGGACTGAGATTCATATTTTGCCTATCAAAGGAGACCAGGCCTCCAGGTTCTCCCAGCCTCCCTCAGTCTCTACCTGGCGTACTTTGCCCTGTATCTTGAACTTTCCAGCCCAGGGGCTGGGCTGCCCTTCCCCCAGAGGCTCCTCCAGACATTTGCACTCTTCTCCTTCTCCTTCTCCTTCTCCTTCTCCTTCTCCTTCTCCTTCTCCTTCTCCTTCTCCTTCTCCTTCTCCTTCTCCTTCTCCTTCTCCT
>NW_021604668.1:1062573-1156034 GCF_004785775.1 Grammomys surdaster | reverse complement strand
TCTTCCTCCTCCTCTTCTCTTCCTCCTCCTCTTCTTTTTCCTCTCTTCCTCCTCCTCTTCTCTTCTCTCCTCCTCCTCCTTCTTCCTCTTCCTCTCATTCCCCTTCTCTTCTTGCTCTTCCCCCCTCTCTCTTTCTCTTTCTCTCTGCAAGCATGCATCCTTTTCTCTCTCTTTCACCTCTACCCCACATTTCCCCATAGCAACTCTCCCAGCCTCAATTCTTGGGATCAGCCTGCCCAAGAGCAGCTTCCCAATAAACCTGCCTTTAACATAATCTAATATGGTTTTAAAATTGGCTCATTTAACTAGTTGCAAAAAAAAAAAAAACCTATCAAAGAGTAACTGCCAAGCAGAAATTCCCTCCCTCTTTGCACATGTGTTCTTGCCTCCTGGCCACACTACCCCTTTGCATCTGCTCCTCAGACACAGAGATCTTTGTAAAATTTCATGCTCAGGTTCTCGGTAGCCAGACACATTTCCATAGACAGCTGTTTGGTCACCCTGCCCACCATGTGTTCAGCTCTCTTGGTAAGCTAGTTCTAAAAATACTTAACCTTTTCCCCAATAAATCTGTAAAACTTCAACACTTCAGAAAAACTAAATATGTTACTACTTAGGAAGGGTGCCCTAAGAAGTAACCTAACATATTCAAATATGATAAAATATTGTTATTTCTTAACCCAATGAAGCCTGATGGCTTTGTATCTTATAAAGATGTTATGAATCAAAAAGTCTATATATCCTTGTGAATACTTTAAAATATGAGCCAGTTAAAAGTTTAGATTGAATAGCCATTGTATGTCAAAATGTAATTTAATGACTTCAGTCAATGAGATGATGTTGTTATTGTTATTATTTTTATTTATTTTTATTACTTATTTATTTATTTCTTCTTTCGAGACAGGGTTGTTCTGTGTATTCTTGGCTGTTCTGGAACTCACTCTGTGGACCATGCTTGCCTTGAACTCAGAGATCTGCCTACCTCTGCCCCTGGAGTTCTGGGATTAAAGGTATGCACCACTACTGTCTGACCGAGATATCATTATTATGAAGTCCTCTGTGTACTCAAAGAGTAATAGAAATAAATACCCCAATTTAAGGGAGTCTCTATTTAATGCACAATTCTGTGATTGGCTCTTGCAAGATCTTCCTTGATTTCACTGTTCTTAAATATAGCTTATTCTCAAACTTATTTAATTAAAAGGGAAGCCTTTGACATAAAAGTTTGTACATGTCCTAGTATGTCTCTATAGCTGGTGACAATATAGATTGTGGGGTGGAAGGCTATTGCTGGGATTTTGGCACCCTGTTGTGAGTTTTTACAGTATCTGTTTCTGCCAGTGTTTGCTAATTGGATTCTTCCACTCAGGCTTTTAGGAATGAAGATTCTCCTGCTTCAGAAATTATCCTCTATTGGGTGGTGAGAAAAGTAGTTATCCATTTTGGGTATTGAATGGCTTTCTAAATAACTAAAACTTTATCTCCCTAAAGACTCATTTGAAAAAGAGCATGCTTCATTAGAATGGGTGTCTATCTTATTTTGGGTTTTACTGCTGTGAACAGACACCATGACTAAGGCAACTCTTATAAGGACACCACTTAATTGGGGCTGGCCTACAGATTCAATCCATTATCATCAAGGTAGGAGCATGGCAGTGTCCAGGAAGTCATGGTGCAGAAGGAGCTGAGAGTTCTACATCTTTATCTGAAGGCTGCTAGGAGAAGACTGACTTTCAGGCAGCTAGGATGAGGGTCTTAAAGCCCAGACTCACAGTGACACACTTCCTCTAAAAAGGCCACATCTACTCCAACAAGGCCACACCTCCAAATAGCACTACTATCTGGGCCAAGCACATTTAAACCACCATGGTGTCTGTCATTTAGAATGGGTTCAATATAAATTAGGTTAAATTTTTCTTAGGGTCTCTGTCCATTGGGGTCTATAATAAAATATCTTAAGACTGGATCATTTAAAACTAATAGACATTTACTGAAAGTTCTAGAAGCTAGAAAATCCTAGATGGAGATATCAGTATGCTCACTGTCCAGTGAAGGGTGTTTCCAAGATGGCACTTTACTGCTTCATCCTTATGTAAAAGAGACAGAGATTGTGTTCTCACATGATGGAAGACAGAAGGACAACATGAAGTGTTAGCTCCTTCCAACCCTTTTGAATGGTCACTGGTCACTAATCATCAAAGCAGACCTCTCAGGATTTAACCCTGAATCCTTACCTGCCCACGTTATCACTTCCTTGTGTGTATGCATATAAAGCCCAGAGGACAACCTCAGGTGTCATCTCTCAGGATCGTCCATTTTGCTGTTTGAATTAGGGCCTCACTGAACCAGACTTGCTAAGGGAGGCTGACTGGCTAGTGAGTTCCAGGGATCCACCTGTGTCTCTCAGTCCAACACTGGGGTTAAAAGTCTATGTCACCATACCTGACTTTTTACCATTTTAACATGGATTCTGAGGGACAAATTACAACTCAAGCTAATACCAGGCTAAAATTTATACTCATTTACTTATGTAATTTCAGTCATTCATTTATGGCACTGGGAAATTGAACTCAGGGCCTCATGTGCATGCTAGCTAAGAGTTTTACCACCGAGTTATTTCCTCACCTCATTTCTTAATACCATCACTTTGGCAATTAGCTTTCAATACATCAATTTAAGGGATACACTGAGATAATCTTCTAGAACTGAACACTGTGTTTTCTCCCAAGCCTTGCTGTTTCTCTAGAGATAAAATAGCTAGCTTTGAGCCCTAACATTTTTCAGGTTGAGAGAATAAATGTCTCCATAGAAGAATCTCCTTGACTAGCCTCTTTGGGCAATGATGCTTGAGTTTTCCAGGATAACATCTACAAATACTGTGAAATGAAGGTCGGCAGTATTTGCCATCAAAAGCCCTCACTACACTTGTACCATTAAAGAGTCTAGGGTGGAAATATTGGGAAGACAGGAAGGAGTCTCAGACTGGAGAGAGAGAAAGAGTACCAAGTAACCCCTGGAAAACTATGGAGAATTACAAATGCTGTTGTGCAAGATCCAGAATTTGGAAGAATATTAATGGCAACGAATACCCCGTTTTTTATTTTATTTTAATTTAATTTTATTTTTTATTGATTGATTGATTGATTGATTGACTGATTGATTGATTGATTGATTGAATGTGTGGAGATATGTGAGTATGGCTGTGTGCCACAGCATGTGTGTGGAGGTCAAAGGGCAACTTTCAGGAAGTCAGTTCTGGCCTTCCACCTTGTTGAGTCAGGGTCTCTCTTATTGTATCTGCTCCTGCAATATGAACTCCAGGCTAGATGGCCTTCAGGCTGATAGAAGATTCTCCCATTTCTGTCTCATATTTCCCTGTCAGAATGCTGGGATGACACATGTGTCTGACCAGTGCCTTCACATATTAAACAGTCTCCCAACCTCCCTACTCTCTAAAATTCCCCCTTTCTTCACTTTCTTCCCTCACCCCACCATTCTACCCATCCTTGTGGCGTGCGTGCATGTGCGTGTGTGCGTGTGTGCGTGTGTGCATGTGTGCATGTGTGCGTGTGTGCGTGTGTGTGTGTGTGTATGCACCCATTCACATATGTGCTGAGGGAAGAGGACAATTTGGGGATGTCAATTCTCTCCTTCCACCATGTAGGTCCCAAGGACTGAATTCAAGTAGTCAGGACTGGGAATAAGTTTCTTAACCTGCTGAGCCATCTCTTCATCCCTCCTCTTCCCTTTTTAAGTTGGAACTCACCAACAGTTTCTAAGCTCTGTAAACTTACAAACCTTCTGACTTCAGACATTTGGCTTCATAGCTATGAACATCTTCATTCCTCACCTGTTAAAGATGGTGTCAATGGTGTATTCCTCATAGGCTTGCTACTCAGCTGGTAATAAACCCTATTGTAAGTGGGATTTAGTATCATTGCCAGTGTCTCAAACAGCTATGTCCTTCCTAAAACACACAAACCAAAATACAAACAAACAGAAACCCAAAGTCGTTAACTTCTGGATTTTTGACTTAGTGTAGCAAACTTCAAATCAGGATACCATTTTCATTAATTCTGAGATTATCCAGCCTTTCTGAGGCAGCAAAATTGTTTATAAAATAGAAGACATTAGCTATTTGCCCATTGTTTACCTTCCTGTGGTAAAGAAATGGAAGCCCCAGTTTCCTCATGTTTCCTATTCTGCAGACCCATCATCATTATCAATGGCAAATGTGTGTTGCATTATATAAGGTTTTTAATAACTTAATATCTGAGGGATTAGTAAGCACTTGTACAGTTAGCATCCAGCTGATAGGGCATCAATGGTGCTACTGGAAATTAAGATGAAGAGGATTTGAGAAAATAAGTCATCCTCACAGGTCCACAAGGGACTATATAGTAATGGCAGCACAAATGGATACATCACACAAGCAGTTTCCTAAAACTGTGAGAAGACAGAAAACTTTATATATAATATTTTTCTGTCCACAAATGAGGTATTACAGTAGACACACTAAGGAGATCTGGTGGATGGAGATGTGGCTAATTCTTACCCAAAAGACCCTTTTGCTGAGCAGATTTTTCCTCCCTACTTCATTTCTATCTTAAATTAATCTACAAGGGTAAATCTTGACATTGATATAGGAATCAATGTAGAAAGGTATTAGAGAGGGCCCTCTAGTTTCTCACTTTCCTCCACGTTTCCTCAATATTTGATGGCCTTATATGACCCTCTAAGATAGAGTATGTGTTTGACTCCTATTTAATTCTTTGGAACCACACAAGACAATATGACAACTGGGATGCTAGCAAAGATTCACCATGGCTTCTGCTCAAATCAGTGGAATAAATGTCTTTCTCTACAGCCTGAGAGGACAGTTCGCTCATGCTGTAATTTCTAGGCTGGAGGTGTAATGTAGCTCAGTAGCAGCACACTTCCCCTGAAATGCCTAAGGCCCCTGGGTTTCCTCTCTAACCGTGGGTGTGGCAAGAGGGGTACACTTCAGGAAGGGAGTATGTATCTGAATGGTAGAGCAGACGCTTAGCACGTGCAAGGTCCTGTTTTATTCCCAGAAATATGATTTCCATGTAGGTTCCTGGTGTCAGAACCAACTCCACTCATTCCTCCTTTACAAGATAAAAAAAAAAAAATCTGACCTTTGTTTGGTTGAGACAGAAGTCTCATTGTGTAACCTACTTGGCCTGGAACTTGCTATGTAGACTGGTTCTTCCCCCAGTTCACAGCGATCTGCCTACTTTTGGTTCCCGAGTACTAGCATTAAAACCATGTGCCAATCCACACAGCTCAATCATTATTTTTATTGCAATTATCTTTGAAAGGGCCTTCGTCTGAAATGAGATTGTTCCAACCATCAATAAACTCTACCAAACTCTAGAGGCCATTGTTTAACAAAGACAGTAAACTGAGTTAGATATTTATCATTACTCTGCTATTCAGGAATCTCACTTTCCAGTTGGGGATGGATGGTGGACACACATCTATCATTTCAACGCTCATAAAGCTGAGGCAGGAAGACTGCTGAGAGTTTGAGGGTAGCCTAGGCTACATAGGAAAATTCTCTCAATAAATATGAATAAATAAATAGCAAAACAAAAAACAATAAGAGTCTCTTCTTTCAGAGGAGAGGGAAAAAAAAGTAGAAATAGCTGTCAAGCTGCTAGCATGTTTGTTCAAGTGACACCAAGGAGATTCATCTATAGGATACAGACTCTGGACATCACTTACCAAGTAAAACAAAGTGAAGAGTAAAAGACTCACTTTGATGACGGCAGTGATGGCACATGTCTTTAATTTCAGCACTTGGGAAGCAGAGGCAAGTGGATTTCTGAGTAAAAGGCCAGCCTGGTCTACAGAGTGAGTTCTAGGACAGCCAGGGCTATACAAAGAAAATCTGTTTCAAAAAACAAACAAAAGAAAAAAAAAGAAATCAAGTATTTAGATTCTTGTGATAACTAGCAATCTTCCACGTGTAAGAGTAACTTTTATTCACCTGATGTAATTATCATTTCTGAGTACATTCTGAACTCTGGCTGGCTGCTTCAACTCAGCTGGTCTGGCTCAAATTCCTCTCCAAGCTAACTGATTCAAACTGGCTTCTCTCAGCTTCTGATTGAACTGCTCAGCTTGGCCTCAAACTAATTCTAGCAATCTGTGCAAATCATCTGGTCCCTTCTTATTCTCTGGCTTCAGCTGTCTCTGCTGATCTGCACTGAACTGCATGATTTCACAATGGAACTCAACTCTTCTGCACTGCACTCACTGCATTGACTCCCAACTCACTGACTGAACAGAACCAACTCTGAACTCAGAAATCTCATGAGTGCTGAAATTAAAGGCATTTATCACCATGCCTGGGCCTAACATTTTCTTTACTTGGAACTTCCTTTGCATCAAGCTGGCCTTGAACTCAGTGATTTGCTTGCCTCTATCTCCTGGGATTAAGGGTATATACTAAGGGCCTGTCTATATACCAGCCAAAGCAGCCATGCTGCTGGATTAAAATTCCTCTATGTCCAGTCCTTAGCTCAAGCACAACAATTAGGAAGCAATGGAGGAGCCAGGAACGTAGCTCAGTTGGTAGAGTACTTGCCTAGCGTATATGAAAGCTCTAAGCGCTATTTCCAGTTCGGTATAAGTTGGTCATGGTACTGGTCTTTTAGAGTTACTATTGCTATGATGAAACACTATGACCAAAAGCAACTTGGGCAGGAAAGGGTTTATCTGGCTGATACTTTGACACTGTTGTTCATCACTGAAGAAGTCAGGACAGAAACTGAAACAAGGCATGAACCTGGAGACCAGAGTTGATGCAGAGGCCATGAAGGGATGCTGCTTAATGGCTTGCTCAATATGTTTTTCTCAGTCTGTTGTCTTGTAGAACCTAAAACCATCAACCAGGCAGTGAAGTCACCCACAGTTGGCTGGGCCCTCCCCTTTAATCACTAACTAAGAAAACACCCTATGGGCTTGCCCCCAACCTGGTCTTATAAAGGCAACTTCTCAATTGGGGCTCCTTTATGAGTACTATAGCTTCTGTCAAGTTCACATGAGGTGCTTCCAGTGCTTGGGACACAGAGGCAAGAGTTCAAGGCCAGACTCAGTTTTGTATTTGAAGCCAGCCACGGATAGAGAAGACTGGGCTTCAACACAAACAGAGCAAGACAGGTGGAGTAGTGATGCCTTCAGCGTGCTTGAGACCATATCCCAGGTTCACCTCTTATGAACTGTATAGCTGACCGTGTGTCACCCTTGGACCACCATAGCTCAGCCTCAATTTCTTCATCTATAAACTGGGGAGAATCATACTACTTTCTCATAACAATTCCAGGAGAATTAATGACAAGGGCCACTAAAGGTTCTCTAGTGCCAGGCACCTTGCAAGCTCTGTCATTGTGAGCTATCATCATTAGCATTCATGGCACCATCAACAGGCTGGGTTCCTGTTCAGAAAGATGAATGAACAGTCTAGACCCCTCCCTCTGTGATGCTCGTCTATGCTAACCCATGAGCTTTTTTCCTGTTGTTAATCATTTTGCTTCCCATGTCTCAGAAAAAGGGGGTGGAAGAGTAAAAGAAAAGAAAAAAAAATTCTTAAAAGTGGTTCCACAAAAGTGATTTCATAAAGTCCACAGGTAGAGAGTTCTGGGAGCCCTGCTCCCAATAACATTCTTAATATTTATTATAATAATAATTATTATTATTATCATCATCTTCAGTCATGTGTATGTGCATTGGCAGGTGCCTGAGGAGGCCAGAGGAAGATGTTATTTTTGTGGAACTGGAGTGGCAGGCCGTGTGAACTCTCTAACATTGATGCTGGGTACCAAACTCAGGTCTTCTACAAGAGCAATATTCTTAACCACCAAGCCATCCCTCTAGTCTCCAACTAACATTTTTTAAAAACCCCACATTTAAAAAAAAAACTAAATACCCCAATGAATGTCACCCTCCCATCTGTAAATATATAACTATGTTTACAGTAGGAAATTGAATCATGTGTCTAATTGTTCCAGAAGAATCCATGCTGCTGATGCAAAGTTGTAACTGTATTAGACCTCAATATCCCAGTCAAATTGGTTGTTATGAACACTTACATACGCAGCAGATAATAAACGCATTCTCTGCTTTCAAAGAGTAAGTTGCTGTGTTGTAAATAAATCATTATATTACACCAAAGGTGCTAAAATCAGCAATCACCTGATCATCACTGGCTAGCCTTGTCTGAACTCATTTTGGTTTTTTTTCCCTAATTAAATGAAAAAAGAGTAAGAGAAATCTCTGCAAACTGTCCTTCATACAATAGAGTTTCTGGCTGTAGGGGGTAGGATGATGCATCCATCTCCACTTACGGTATTAAGGAATGGCTAAATTACTTTCTCTATGTGCACTTATGAGAGATGATATAATTTTCTAAGTCACATAAAAATACATAAACAGGAAGCAGCTCACTGCACCAGTTTCCCAGGAATTCACATAAATGAGAATTTCAAAGGCTAATATTAAAGGGACTTTTTTTTTCAAGTGTCTCCATTCTCTTTGAGTTCTTGCCACTTATCTGTTGACACAGATTTTAGTTCTGTATGTATAGAGACCCATATTTTGTTGAGCTTTGGCACCTGTGTTTGGAATATAAGACCTTAAAAAGTTACCATTTCTAAGCATGCTTACCACTGTCTCTAATAAAATTAAACTTGTATCCCTAGTCCGTCTATCGATCGAGGTTGCTTTTAAAATGTTGAGTGACCATAATACTAGCAATGTGAATTTTATTTAAATTGATTTCGTATCTTCATCACCACTCCTTAAAATGAATCTTATTACTAGAGATAATGTATGTGTCAAAAAAGAAGCCTCAAATGCACTTCCTGTGCTCTTGACAGGGTGACAAAATATTTCTCCTATCCTTTCCTAATTGAGCCGCAGTACAAAGGAGGACATTACAATAATATTAATAATAGTTACATGGATATTTGTAGGTACTGTGTAACCCTTCAGTCCATTTTCCCAGACAATGGTGACTACAAAGAGGCTTCAAAATAGAACATTGCACAATATGAATGCCACTTTTTTCTATCTTACATTTTAAAAACATCATTGAAATCAGAAAGTTCATTTACAAAGGACTGGCAGTTGCAATCACAGCAATAATGTAGTGCTGAGAAAAAAAAGGGTAATTGGTTTGGTAAAGATCGCTTTCCATTACACCATAAAGCACTACACAATAGGAAAGGTCGCCAATTAAGCAATCATGAATACCAAGTACTGAAGCTGATGAAAATAGGGCAGTGGTTTAAATAGATTTGCAAGCAATTTACCTTTTCACAATGTTGGCAATCTGATGCAATTTGCTTGCAATTTTGTCTGCTTTCAGTAGCACTCGAAGCTGACACTACACAGACCAAATGGCAAAGAGGCCCTGCATAGAAAATGTAAAACTATCTTGGCTGCATCAGGAAACCAGAATGGTGGTTCATCAGGAAAATTACAACAATTAACATAAGTGCTGCAAAAATCAACACTTTAAATGTCACACTCACTAGTCTGTCCAAAGACTGTAAAAGTACCATCCCCATTGCTGGACTAACAGTAAATATGAAGCAATCACCAGCAAACCTTGGGCTGATGGCTTTACAATTGATGTGACATTCTCTGGGTGATAAAATAGCCTCTCATTTTACAAAAGTAAGTATTTTTCTTTTTTAGACTTAACCTGAATTATGTCAACACAAAATTTACGTTTAATTTTTTTCCAACTTTTTGACAAAGCCATTTCATGCCATGGTGGGTGTAGTTGGTCTTGACATTTAAAAAATAACTTTATATTTCAGAGAATTAGAGCCAAGTTGATAAAAAATAATCCCTCCTCAAATATTGATCTGAGGCTTTCAAATGTAAATCATGTCCCAGATTTATGTGGAAAGCCATTACAGAGGGTGAGGTACAGCATGTCTGACCAGAACCTACTTTATTATCTTACAGAGGGCTCCAAAAAGCTTGCCTGGAGATTCCCTGGAGGACTGGCTGGAATTACAGATGCCATCAGATGTCTACAGCAATGTATTCCCAGCTAAAAGTTAGACACCTTGAAAATAATTGATAACTTCTGCTTTGGTGCCCACGTGAAGCTATAAATCTGTTAGACTTTCGGGAGAATTGGCTTATAGTGTAACTCTGATGATTTCTTGGTGATCTGGGAGGATCTCACTATAAGAGAACAGGAGCAGAATGTCAGAAAAAAAATCTAAGTTTAATTTTCATATCAATATTGGCCGACGGAGAGAGTTATTTCATAGTTGTATCTACAAAGAATCATCTTCCTAGTTTGTGTGAATTGTTTCATCTTTGGGCATAAGGACAGAGTAACACTTTGGCCCTCACGACCAGTTTTGCTTTTCCTGAGTTCACATGCTGTAATTAACACACCAATAAAGAAATGACAGCATTGGGCTTGAAATGATGGGAGGTAGCATGTTCACAGTAAAAATGAAAGAATTTTACAATGAGAACAAGACGCTGGGGAAGAGTCCACTATGGATGACGAACTCCTTTCCACGTTCACTTCCCAACATGAATCGCCTTTGTTCCTTTAGGTCTGCAGAGAACTGTGTTTGAGAACTCAGAGTGTCTTTTACTTCGGGACCTAATGGTTGTGTTGACATGTGTGATTCCAGGCTCTTTCCTCAGGTGACCTCTCCTGGCATCACTACAGTGAGTGTCATCCAGTCAGGAGTTTCAGTCCCCAATAGTTTTATCAGTATTTATTACTATGCAATAATATTGACTCCAAGGAAAAGTTGTGTCAAGTACTTCTTCCTCAGGTTCAATCAATGAATACCTGCGAGCAGTATCCAATTAACATAAGTCTGTATGGTGGCCATCCACACTACCCACTGAGAGCCATTCGCAAACAAAGAGGATACTGACCAGAGAGTTGGGGGTCCAATATGAGCCACATTTGCCTTCTGGTAAGAACTTCATTTCCTACCTGAAAACAGGGCTTAGCCTCTGTGGAGCTAACTGCACAGTTGTCTTGGAGTGTTCCCATTTTCTACAATATGAAGCTTCTAGGGGGAACAAGTTTCTCTTTTGTTTTTAGGTTGCTTATGTGCACCTGTCCTCTGAAGGAATGTGTACATCTGTTGCCTGAGTGGAAGACTCAGAGAGTAAAGTCACCACAGGAAAGGTGTGACCTTCAGCTGCTATCTATAGTACGACAGGGGTGATTCTCCGGAAGTTTGGCATCTGAAGGCTCAAGGTAAATTCTAGGCTTGAAATAGCAATAAGAAATTTGCCATATCACCAATAAAATGCTCAAAAGTTTATAAAACTGCTTCCAGAGAAGCAAGCACTGAGAAATCTCTCTTCCCCCTCGCCTCTCTCTTCCCCCCTCCCCTTCTCCCTTCTTCTCTCTCCCTCCCTCTCTTCCTCTCTCTCTCCCTCCATCTCTTTGTGTGTGTGTGTGTGTGTGTGTGTATGTGTGTGTGGTGACTCAGGATGTTTAAGGGAGTGGTATACAAGAGGATAGGCAGAACCCTCTCACTAATTTTGGTAAATATAATGACCTGTGGGGATTTTTTTTCTCAGCTGTTGATTGGTACCACCGAAAACAATTATTACTGGTTAATTTCGCTGCTGGCATAGTACATAGTAAATATTTTTGTTCTATCACTCTTTATTAACTGCAGAAAAGACCCTTTCGATTTTATTAATCAAATTTGTCAAAGCTACACACAGCTACTATGTAACTCTAAAGCATAGAGCGTCTGAACCATCAAAGTGATTTCAATGCCATTTATAGCTCATAGGGTTGACTCCAAAGATAAAAATTTAGTGGAATTCTGAACTCAGACTTGGAGTTAAGTGAAGAAGTTACCAAAGAGCAAATTTCAGAGACTTTATTAGTTTGAGTTGACATCTATACTCAATCTAGTTATTTTCTAATCTAATATAGGAATGTGGGTAAAAGATTGTATAAATTATTACAAGGCTACTCAACTAGACTCACTTCACTACCACCTCCAAGCCCCCAATAACCACTCTGGAGGTTGATATTTATCCAGATAAAATGTTTTCAATTTTTAAAGAATCTCAAGAAAATGTTGACATTAAATCATTTTTTAGTGAACATTTAAAGTATGAAAATGAAATTTACCTGAATGGCAGCTGTGAAGCCCCTTGGGTTAAATAACATCGGATGGAGTTTTACCCTGCTTTTCATTCACCGAGTGGCTGTAGGGAAATCACCTCATCTCTATGTCTAAATTTTGTCTTTTGTAAAATGAAGGCAGAAATCTTACAGGAATCTATGCGCATGGGGAGCCTTGAATTAGAAATGGCCCATATCAGATGTTTAAATAGAGAGCATGGGCTGTAGCCATGCAAGCTGGTTTAGCTGTGAGTGATGACAGTTGGGAAGCCTATCCTGGTAAGCATCCAAAAGTCAGGTTTGTTGGTTTGTTTTCCTTTCTGGTTTTCAAATGTTTGCAGTGTATCCAGAGCTAAAAATTGGAAATACTTACTAGCTTTGAGTGAGACAACTTGTACTGAAACATTTGAACTGTGCTATGAAATTGAAAAGAAACATTTAATATCACAATCAACAGGGAGAAAAAAGTATCCTAGAGGGTACTTTTCACACTGCAACTTAATTTTTTTGGTGATTATAGTCACCACATAAGACCCTTTCCCATCTATCATCTATCGTGTATTGACTGTGTGTTCCCTAAAAAAAAATGCTATCTATGGCCATCCTAATTTACGTAAGCAGAGTCTAGTGTTCACACAATGACAAAATCAACTGTCAATGTAATCTTAGAATATGTCCTATTGTTGAGCAATGCATGGCTATGCTACAAAATAGTTTTGAAGCTGGAACAATTTGAAATCCTAAGGCTTGGCACGTGCTTGGCAAATGGGGCTTAGAATTTCTCTCAAATCTGTAGAATTAAGCTGATTCCACTTCTTGTGATGTTTCCTGTACTGACAGTTCTGCTAGCCTAGAACTTAATACAGAAGGCTAGAGAGACAGCCTGGGATAGTAAATGTGATAGGAGCAAGAGCACAGACTTCATGGTCCAGGCTGCCCAAGTAGGAATTCAGTGCAAATCTAGATTCAGAAAAAGGTGGACATCAGCTGGAGCCCAGGAGACCACAGTCTGTCAGAGAGCATGGATCTGGTAAATGCCATTGAGACAAGGAAGGATATGCTTCTGTGAACATTTATAAGCACATTTCTTTAAATCTAGTGGCCCCCAAGTAGCTTACGGTAGCTTCTCTAGATAACAAGAAATGACTATTGTTTCTTGTGACTCACTGGAACTTAGAGTGGATGCATTCCCATGAAGGTCTTCGACTACTTGTGAACCGCTGAGATAGTGCTATACAATATCTACACACCAAACTTACATTGAGTCCCCAATATAAATATTACCTAGTGTGCCATGTACACATTCTGTGGTCTCCATCTCTAGTGAGCAAACAGTATAGAATAAGAGAACAGGGTACCCTATTGTAAGCAAATATGTAAATAGAAGTATGGAAATTATAGGTACCTTAAAGAGAATAAAGGTGACAAGGTTGGTAAGTAGATATTGGTGATGCCTGTGAATCTGTAGTCCAGAGTTTAGTGTTTGGATAAATATTGCCCTTTCCTTCAAACAAGGCTGATAAAGACATCAGGGAGCTGGTGCCTGAGACCATACTTACACATTTCCCTAGTTCTGCTTTAGATGGGTGGGAGTAACATTTCAATGTAAAAGAACAAGGAAGGAAGAAATGAAAGAAGGGAGGGAGGGGGAAACCCAGCCTCCTCAGGGCCAGCAAACTCAAGTCCAGTTGCTATTGGAAACTATTCAGCATTTAAAGTGGGACCCTGTCTGGTTTCAGACTCCTTGGTGGTATGAATAAGAGAGTTTTCTCAGTTAGAACTACACATAGCCTTTCTCACAGCATGACCTCCATTTCTGGATCTTAGAATGCATTGTAATTCTTCCTCAGATATGCTTAAGACACAGTGATCCTATTCTCTAGTTATCTTGAAAGGGCAAGCTGAAGTCAGAATGGTTGAATTTTCATTCCCATGAGGTCCCAATCACACTCTAATGGGACCCAATGATGTCATCTTTAGGACCTTGAACACAGCCCCAGGCTATTCAGCTCTTGAATATAAGGCAGTTATGAGCAAATGAGGATGTCACCTGCTTCAAACTGTACTTTTCAGTTCACTGGAAAGGTAGAGTTCAAACAGGAAGTTACAGTCTGTGCCTGTTTGTACATTAGTGAAAGTTTGTGTTTGTACTAGAAATCTTTGTATACACTGAGCTAATAAACCCGATATCGTCACATCTTGTTCTGTGTGGATGGCTAGAGTCACTTTTCTGTTGTGGAAGTCCCACTTGCAGAATACTCAGTACTTTCTCTACCTGTCCAGTGTTCTATTTAATACCTAACCATACATCATCGTGTCCACAAGTACCCTACGGTGGCTCTCATTACACCTGGTATCTATTGCTATCTGAAGCAAGTACAACAAAGGCCAACTCTTTGTAAGCTTTAGCTGCCTTGTAGTCGCCACAGAATGGTGACTTTAGGTTTTGAAGAGTCTTTCCAAGGGAGGCCTCGGGGCAAAGATTATCAAATGTCGCAGACTGGGCCTGTCTAATAGTCTCCTTGCGATGGAGCTACTTCATCTCCTGACCCCTAAGTTTGGTGGGAATAAAAATATTGCACAGATGGGCCTATAACTGACCGTAGCCTGCCCCATTGTATGCCCAACCATCTCTAATTACAGCAACACATGAAAGGAAGAGATTTGAAAGGGCAGGTGATGGGAGAGGAGAGGAACCTGTTTGACTTAAACAGCACAGGATCCCTCACCATCAGGCCTGATGTACATCAGCCTGACAGCTAATTAGGGTAGACATGAATTTTTCCAATGTAACAGATGTTCGCTAATCAGGCCAGATTTGGAACCCTTGCGCCAGCAACATTTCATGCACAATTTAACTATCTAAAAGGAATAAACTACTTAATGCATTGTGCTGAAGGCACAGCTGTTTCACAATCAGAAAATTTGCTGTCAAAGATGTTCTCTTTAAAACTGACATGTTTTTATATAACTCTGATGGGGTGTTTATAATGTATTAATAGTTGTCAGCAAGAGCTGCTGTCATCATCAAGGAGTAAAATATTTCTGAAGGTATATTAAAATGAACAGACTCCTTTCTCTTCCCCCCCAAAAATCCATTCAGATAATTTAACTAGGTTGAATGTGGTCTGCTGGGTTCTAGGGTGTATTTGAAACAAAGAACACCAATGTATGCGTTCATTGTGTTCTAAAATTAAGACAAATCCCATGCTCATCCCTAGCTTTTGGCTTTAGTGGCTTAAAATAATTATAATTTCACATTTGGTAGTAAAGGTGAAATTTGAAAAAAAAAATCATTCTACTTTTTGTAGAAACTTACTGGACAGCATTTCCACACCAAAATTGTTTTATTGAGGGAAATGAGGGTTTGATCCTTACAAGCACACACTAATGCAGAAATGTACGGAGACGCTTCTCTCTCTCCCTCTCTGTCTTCCTCCACTGTCCCTTCTAATTCATTTACTAATTGACCCTCTATCATTACAAATGCCGGATAAATGTAAACTTGAAAATCTTCATACTGTTTTTTAAAGGCAGTTTAGTCTTGTTCTTTGTTACTTATTCTTTTAAATAGTGAAACAAAATAGTAATTAAGTGCTTATCAAAAAAGTTCGTATCTTTTAAAAGTCTGAATGTGAAAGTCTTTGAGTTGTTTTTGAAGCAAACATCATATGCTGTGGGCAAGTGACTTAAGGTCGTGCAACAAAAAATAGGTTGTGAGGCTGTAGTGATCTGCATTGCCTGTATAATTTAGTAATTTGCTTATTTTAGTAACACAATTCATCAGTTTTTTTCACTATCCTATAAAGCATAATTGTGCACTTTATTTTCAAGCAATGATGTTAAAAGTGTCATGAATTATGCTTTATTTGACAAGAGAGCCACGATCGATGGTTTATGTAGTTTCTATGGAGACTGGATTTCTATGACCCTCTTTTTCATGCATAGGCCCCCTTGCACTTGTGACTTCTAAGGGCAGCTATGTTGAACTGATTGGATCAGTAGCTCAGATCTGACAAATTCAAAAATGAGGTCTTCAAATTCCAGTCTCAATTGAAGAACTATCCCCAGGGCTGATAAGGTAGTGCAGGATTTTCTGCTATGATTCAAAAGCACCCTGTTACATTATTTTCTGATAGAATGAGCTTTTCACTAAAAACTCTTTGCAGACCAACCATATACAGTGTCATATTTTAGAGGATGATCCCATGCCACACCCAGAAAGTGTTTCCTATCTGTGTTCCAAAGCAGATCAGCCCAGAGAGTTGTTCAAAACAAACTAAAAAGATTGGAAATACGATGTGCTGATTGTACTACGCTCCCTGGAGAGTGCATTCTGTGTAAACATGCTTCCTATCATACTTACAAATATCTTAAAGATACATATCTGAGTATTCAATACAATTTCTTAGTTTTTTTTGTTTGCTTTTGTTTTGTTTGTTCCTTTTTAAAATATGAGGCTTGTTATGAGCTGTCTTAGTTAGGGTTACAATTGCTGCGATGAAACACCATGAGTAAAAATCAACTCGGGGAAGAAAGGGTTTATTTCACTCACAATTCCGTGAAACAGTTCATCATCAAAAGCAGTGAAGGCAGGAACTCAAGCAGGGCAGGAACTGGAGGCAGGAGCTGATACAGAGACCATGGAGAAGTGCTGGTTGTTGGCTTGCTCTCCATGTCTTGCTCAGTCTGTTTTCTTATAGATCTCAGGACTACCAACCCAGTGGTAACATCACCCATAATGAGATTGGCCCTTCACATCAATCACTAATTTAGAAAATGTTTTTATCTCAACTCGACAGAAGCTAGAGGCATCAGAAAAGAGGGAGCATCAAGTGAGAAAAATGCTTTCATGGGTTGTAGGGGGGCCTGTCGGGTTGACAAAAAACCAGTGTGGACATGAGCTGAGGCTGCAGTTAAGGCTTTAAAAACCTAGCATGCATCATAGGACCACCTACTTCCTCTTTGATGATTCAGCTGAAATATGCGTATTTTATACAGTAATGCAAAGAATTTAAAGATCTTCTACAGATTTAGATTTCATTTAAGGTAAAATTGGTATCATTTCCTATCATCTAGGAAAGGTTCCTTGCCTGGTCCTTCTACCTCCTGTGGGCTTCCATTGCCTTCCCTGGCTCCCTGTGATCTACTGTACTCCACTCCCTGAAGCAAAAGCATAGGATCTTTCTCCTTAGCACTTCTGATTCACTTTTCTAGACTTAGAATGTTCTCCCCTCTTCTTGATCTGTCTGATTTCTCTTTGCCTGAGTCAGCCTAATTGGAGTTTACTCATTGATATCTCCCTGGGAACCCTGATCCACGCTGCCACTCCCCTGGCTCTCACTGTATCCTCTACTTATTTTCTTATTGTCTTTATAATATATAAAGTTATAATATATAATATAACATTGTGTTATAAATTATATATAACATATCATTAACATAATATACACACTCATATTTTGCTCTCCATTTTTTGGCTATTCACTTCAAACCATATCTAGACCTAGTTTCTGGATATAGTAACATGTGACTATTTAAATCTATATTAGGTAAATTTTAAATGAGATATAACACCAAATACCACTGTTAAATTTTTCTCACTAGCTCAGATATGGAATGTTTTTTTAATAGAGAGAAAGTTATGATCTATCAGAGACCAAAAGAAAATCTTGACATATCTGTACTTTTAGGGTCTAGACCAGCAAGTTCCCTGTCACAGCTTCATTTGTTCAGTGAATAGATGGATTGATGGGTGGGTGTACAGACTACTTTTTATACGTAATTACTGAAGAGTATAAGAATCTTTCCAGAATCAAAGGAAGTGTAGGATGTCGCTCACAAGTATCCAGATTCCAAAATTCCAGTTCAAGTCCATATTCTGATAGTATTCATACCCCACTCTCTGTTTATTTTACATCTCAACCTCCAAAGCTCCCATCTCTCCCATGTGCAAGATGGAAGAAGAGAACAAACATCACAGGATTGTTCTAAGGACCAGGTGACTTGTGGATGGTGGGTATGTAGTAGGTCTGCACTCAGTGAAGATTCCCATTATAACCTAACTGATAAGTTAATGGCATGGTGACAGCACAGACACAAGATCCCAGGAAGCCATGTTCAGGCTGTGTTTGGATACAATGTATCCATGTTCTTCTGAATGCTTTAGTCACCTCCAGCTTACAATACCCAACACACCACAAATGCTGTGTTAATAAACACTATGCTGTTTGTTTAAGAGGAAATAATGACAAGAAAAAAGTCTCTGCTGTTCAGTACTGATTTTCGTCTTTCAAATATTTTCCCTCTTTCTTCTTTTGGTTAAATTTATAGCTTCAAAGCCCATGGATATGGAAGGCACATTGTACTTTAAGGAACGTCATTGATGGGTTTTCTGTAAGATATCTGTACAAGAGTTTGTTAGGCCAAAGATCCTGAAGAGTAAAACTTAACCTCTGTGATGCTTTATGGACAGTACAATAGGACAATACATTTATCTTTTAAATTAATGCTTCGCCATATTTAAAAAAAAAAAAAAACCTCTTAGAAGAGGGAGCTTCAGCCGGGCGGTGGTGGCCCGCGCCTTTAATTCCAGCACTTGGAAGGCAGAGGCAGATAGATTTCTGAGTTCGAGGCCAGCCTGGTCTACCAAGTAAGTTCCAGGACAGCCAGGGCTACACAGAGAAACCCTGTCTCAACAAAAGAAGAAGAAGGAGGAGGAGGAGGAGGAGGAGGAGGAGGAGGAGGAGGAGGAGGAGGAGGAGGAGGAGGGAGCTTCGGAGCTTCAGACTTGCCACTTCTGACCTGCTTTCTTTGGAACAGGCTTTGCAAGCCAGTTTCCACACGAATAACATTCCATACATATGTCTGCAACTTATAGTTATCACTTTATTGCGACCTTCCCCCCCCCTTCACTAGCCAACAGTGAATTATACATATTAAAATAAGCAGCCTTTGGCCGGAGACAATGACTAAAACTAAACCAGTAAGTAAACAGAACTGAAAGATAGGCTAGGGTCTCTGTTGGTTTCTGTGATCCTAGTGACTCTCTTCAAAGCTCCCAGTTTCAGCTTTCCTGGTTACAAATAAGAAATCACATTGCAACTCAGGGGCTTTAGTTCTACTTCTGTGGGGGGTCTTTGGGATACGGCTGAGTGAGACCCTTAGTTAAATCAGGTGGAACAGCTTTTGTCATTTGCACGTCCCTGGAAGGTATGTGGTTTGCAGGTGTGCAAAGTTTATCTGTCAGAAAAATCCTCAGAAGTGGGGTTGCTAGATCAAAGGAAGTAGGCATTTATTGCTTTCAGTGATAACAGTCTCTTAGTCTTTCCTTCATACGTGCATCCATTTATACCACTGTCAATAACATAGCAAATTATTTGCTTTCTGAAAGCTTATGAAGAAAATGCTTATGTATTTTTATATTTGCAGAAAATTTGAGATTTTGATAGAATACTTTGAACTGGGATATTTTGTTAGAGTCCTACATCTCGCTTACATTGAGGTTATGTTTTAAGTCTAGGATGCACTCATTTTCTATTTATTATTTTAAAATTATCATTATTACTTTTAGTTTTTAAATTATTTTTAGAGTCTTTTGACCTATTGGGCCATCTGATTGGCATGCAATCATTTATTCAGCTTATTACTCTTCTCTGGACTTGCTTCCAGGTTTTGTTTTTATTCTGAGGTTTAAAGAATTATTTTTCTACAAATTTATACCAATTTTCTATTACGGTCTTTGAATTTTATTTTTTAATTACAAAGGCCTTTACTCACTCAGCCTAAAATGTGGCTTTAGTTTTTAAATCTTTGAACATGCAATGTGAAGAAATAAACTTTTAAAAACTGGGTCATCACTGCTTTGGGACCCTAGCCCCCAGCCCTCTGCACCCACACGCTGACTTGAGGTCCCCCTTGATCACCTGCACAGTGACTTGAGGTCCCATTTCATCAGTTCTGGGACTGTAAGCATCCAGGAAGACTTTTCCTTTTATCAGTTGGTGTGGACATTTGGAATTTAGCCAGAACTTTTTGCCCTTTCTCAAACCATCCGTGTTTCACTTTTTAAGTTATCCAAACTGCAAAGCATTCCAATCATCTTGAGGCTGATACATGTGCTTTATTCTGCTTTGGCTTGTTCCCTTTCGCAAAACTTGATTTGTCTACCAGACACACAGAACCATAACACTTCCAAAGAAAGATCCGAGGACACTGTTATTTAACTGAAAGTGGTGTGAGGGAGATGGCACATGTGTGGAAGATGATATGACACTTGTGGGGAGATGATGCATCCATATACATGTATAGGGAGATGATGCTACATATATGTAGAGAAGATTCATTGTGAAAGATGATACATGAGTGGGAGACCATATGACATGTGTGGGAGATGCTGTTGATGAACATGACTTAAACTATTGAAAATGTTATCAAATGTATTCATTTTAAAGACATATAGGGGCCTAGAGATATGGTTCTGTGGTTAAGAGTATTTGTTGCTCTTGCAGAGGACCCAGGTTCAATCCTCAGCATCCACTCAGCAGTTCACAACCTTCTATAACTCACTAACATCCTCTTCTTACTTTTGTGGGCACCAGGAACATACATTGTGTACAGACATACATGTTTACAACACCACTCATACACGTAAAATTAAAATAAACAAAATAAAATTAATAGTATTTTTTTTCTTTAAGATGTATACTTTACTTAAGTGAATCTCATCAGTCGTAATGCTTTGTAAAGAACAATTTCATGCTCAAGGAACAGCAGCAGAACAATTATCCCTGTCGGCCAATGAAGTTAATGTAACAATGGAATAAATAAAAGATCATTAGGATTTTTTTTCAGATTAATAGTATATCATCTCTGCTGTGCACAATCCCTCACCACTACTCCATCCTCTGCAGCAATTATAGATTTCTTCTGTCCTTTCCTCGTTGCATTTCATACAAACTTCCATTCAGCATTTTGTTCTCAATCACAGCATTGCCATTTGCCTGTCACTCCACTGAACTATCGCCTCCTTGTTCATCTTTGAAGCTCAGACAATAGATGGGAATTGCTGGCTCTTAGTAAGCAAACAACAAATGTGGGTGGAAGAGAGGAAGGCAGAGAAACGAGGGAGATAAGTATTCAGAGACATCAGAAGACACATCTACTGGAAACTGGGGAACGTGAATGGAAGCATAGGTTAAACGGGCCGGGGGATGTGTATGTGCCACCCACCAAAGAACAGTGCTCAAGATCTTCTGTGTCTCACATAATCCAGGCCCAATATTTCTAGTGAATACTTGGCAGCTAGAGTAATCTTATTAAAGGGGATGTCAGTTCATGCCTCCCCTCTGGTCAAAACCCTTCCCCCATCCCATAGTATATGTTAGTATTCTTACAATTGTTCTGGCCTGCATGATATAGCCAGATGTCAAGCCTGTGAACTCTTTTGCTCTTCTTGCTCAATAAGACTCTCACCCCCAGCATGTATGTACTACCTTCTCTATTGTTTCTCCAACATGCTGGAAACACTCTAGACATTTGCACTTACTATTCTTTCTAGAGAGTTCCTTTTTCTAACGATAGCTCTGTGATGCTCTTACTTGTTCAAGTAACATATATATATGTGTATGTGTGTGTGTGTGTGTCCTATGTAAAATAGGCCTTAATATGGCATTCTCCATCTTCTTTCCTTGTTTTGTTTTCATTTTCAAAGTGCATATGTCTTTTTACTATACAATATAAAATAACAAAATGACAGCTCCGGCGCTGCCTGCGGTACCAAGCTCGGGCATAGGCCTGGGGGATTAAAGAAAGACTCGGGTCATCCGTTATGAGAGAATGCCAATGCTTTTACTGGGCAGGTTCAATATATACACCAAACCAGGGAAGGAAAAACACAAACTCAGGAAAAAACAGGAACTCAACTGGGGGGCAATGGGATGTCAAGTGTAAATTCCCTTCCTAGTGTACCATGCCTTAGTCAGGATGTTTTTGATCTTAGTGGAACTTCAGAATGTTACTTAGTAGACAGCAGCACATGGAAAGTCTCAGCCAGGACATAGCAGCCCTTCGGGGTCCTACAACAAAATATTTTGTTTACTTTGCTACAGTATGAACTCATGAAGGAAGGGGAGTCTAATAGAAATTAATTATCTAGTACATAATTACTAACTGAAGAAATGGAGATATGTCTGTTGTGCATCTGTTTTCCATTCGTAGTTATCACTATGTGGAAGACATTTATTTTTACTCTTAAGTAATCAAATGTTTTTAATCATGAAAAGATTACCAGATACTTTGTATGTATTGGCTAAGGTATAATGCAGTTTTGTTCTGCATCTGTTAACGAAGTGCATGAATCTTATTTTGTCATGGTGTATAATCTTCCTAACATGCTGCTGAATTGGGTTTGCTAGTATTTAGTTAAGGATTTCTGCACCAGTGATCAGAAAGGATGTTGGTCTGTAGCTTTTTTTCTTTGTACTGACTAACCTTATCTGTGCTTGATTTCAGAGTACATCTGACCTCATAGAATCAGCTATTAACATTTCTCATTTCTTTAGTATTTTTAGAATAAGTTTGAGAAGGATTGGTAATAGTTCTTCAAATATTGGGTAGAAATCCTCTACAAAGCTATCAGGTCTAAAGCTTTTATGTGTTGGATTTATTATTTTTATTGTTGTTGTTGTTGTTTCAATCTTCTTACTAGTTTTGTAGCTATTGTTTCTTCTGCTTTAATCTTATTATTGTATTTGTAGAAATATACCTTTTTTCATCTCATTCAGTTTCTCCATAGCTACTTGTTTTCTGGCTAATGTGGGATTATGTGTCAGTTCTAAAGCAATAGTGTCTAATTTGACATGGTACCAATTTAACTTCATAACATGTAAAGGCTTTGCGTATAGTTCTGTCCCTGCCTCCTTGGGAAGTTGTCATAAATTACCTGTTTAAACATTGTGTGCCCCAAAACATAAGCTAGTGATTCTTTTAAATGCATTGGTCTCTTAAATTGTGAAAACAAACAAACAAACAAAAAAGCAGAGAGGTAGCTATACTGCTAATAATAGCTTTTAAATTGATGCATTTTAAAAACGTATTTAATGAAGAAAACAAGAGTTGGGGTTGCAAACTTCTGTGACAACACCTCCACTGCCCAACCATTTACTTTTGCTGAGACCGTTGTATCTTACTGTGACTGTCACCTTGCTCTTCTTCCCATCTACTCAACCTAAGCAAACAGTTCCCCTTCCCAGCGCTATTTCAAGTGCTCACATCTCTACAGCAACCCCACAAACTGGCGTTCTCACAGTTCTCATTTCATACAGGAGGAAACGGAGGCATCTGCTGTCTCTGTTAACTCCTTGGGGCCAGTAGAAAACATTAGACGTATTTCTTCCTGTGCGTTCCAGAGTCAGGGCAAATTGTTAAATACTTTGTATATCCTTTGTATACAAAACAAGTTTACTCTTGTTCTTTGTCATTACCGCGTTTGTCTTCTAAGGATTTAGCCATACCATTATTTAAAAGCTAAGTGGCTTCCCATTTTTCCAAGATAATGCTCAGATTCTTTACTATTCTTACCGGATAACTAACGTAAGCTCATCTCTCAGTGTCTTTGGCTGGAACAGCAATCACCCTTACCCAGGCTCCTCACTCCTTGCCCTGATCCAGTGCTCTACTACTAATGAGCTCCAGGTCTTTGAATATGCTAACATTCATACCCATGCTAACACTCACGCTAATACTCATACCCATGCTAACCTTGTACTGAACACTGTCACTAATATCCATCCTTGTTTCCCCTACTTGTCCCTACTTGTTCGTCCTTCAGGTCCTACTGTGAAAGGATACCTGGTGATTCCAGGGCCTTCTTCACTTGGCTTCTACCCCTCAATGTTGTGAGGCCCAGGTTGAGTTTGTCCAGTCCTCTGCCAATGGCTTCTAAATCTCTGTTCTGAACTCTCCTTGAAATACAGCCCCATGGATCTAATCACCAACATCTCTGCAGGGAAACACAAAATGAGAACTCCATCATTAGCGCACAAATTCATGAATAACCCTGCTGCAAGTCTTAGTTCCCTTGTCTCTGACAAATATTCCAAACCCACCACCTTTTCCCAGTCTGTCCTGTTTAGAACACATGAGCCTTTTGATTAGGATCTTTGCTTCTTTCTTACCACATGCAGCAAACAGTGCAAAAAAAAATATTTAAAATCTAAACCATACAGTGCCTTCTCCCACTCAGAACATTTCCCTCTTTCGATTCCTCCATATCCAGTAACTTTACACCCCTGTTAGTGACTGTAAATGCATCTTGTACCTTCTACCTTCTAGGACTAAGACTAACTTCAGCTGCTTGTGACAGAAAACCCCAAGTAAAGATACATCCATTGTTTATTTTACTCTTATAGAAAACAGATACAGACCTAAATAGTCTAAGGACAGAATATACACAAGATGGGGCCTCCATGTTGTTTGTAACTATAAAGATATTGTCACCTAGACATAGTCTGTACCATGTGATCCATGATGCCAGCTGGATCTCCAGTCATTACAGTCACATTCCACCCAGAGGGGTCACAAGGCATTCGTCTACCCTTCAAGTGTATGAATGTTTTATTCTATTGGTCAACCCCATCAACATAGCACATCACCCTGAGAAGCTGTCTAATGATTCCTTTTTTACCGTTCACTAGTATTTTATGTTTAGGCATACCACAGACTATTTAACCATCCATGAAATGTGTTAGGTTGTTTCTACTACAAATGAAAGTGCTACACATTCTGGTATGGGTTTTAGCGGTAACATAACATTTTCATTTTTCTAAAGGAAATGCTCAACAAGCCTATTGCTGGATGTAATAAATGTTTGCTAATATTGTGAAAAGCTGCCTGATCTATTGTTTTACAAGGCAGCGATTTGTAGGTGATAATATGCTCAGGCTCTTCCAGGAACCCTAGAAGCTTTTGTTTGGTTAGTTTGGTTTGGTTTTTATCCTGAGTCTTCTCACATATGTACAGTGATGTCTCATTGTAGTTTTAATTTGTTTCTCTTTCCCAACTGAGCATCTTTCTATGTAGTGCTGTCTCTGACCGTTTCTGTTTTTGTGAAATGCCACTTCCTGTCTCTGGTTTATTTTCTGGTTCTCTTCTTTAATAAGCACTGGCCACAATGACCCCAAAAGTCCATGGACAGTATTAGAGGAGCTGATATTTGCTGTAGAAGGATTTTCTTATTCCCTGGAGAGGTCAGATAGTAGCAAGGAACATACATATTTGTTTTTTTAAACAGAGTCACTGAGGTTTAAGGATAGGAAGAAGGACATAGGCTAAATAAAGAACAAGCAGGCTATTCTCTTTGGTAGAAGCTGAAGCATCATGTGAGGAAGTATACTGGTTGGTCTTCATCAACTCGATGATTGGGGTGATAGGCAGGTGGGCATGGCTTATATAAGAAAGGAAACTAAGCTAACCATGGAAAGCAAGACAGTTAACAGAATTTCTCCATAGACTCTGAATCAGTTCCTACCTCAAGTTCCTGTCCTACTTTTCCTTGATGTAGTGGGAAATGTAAACCAAATAAACACTTTCTTCCCAAAGTTGCTTCTGGTCAGAATATTCACAGCAGCAGATGAGTAGACACAAACTGAAATGAAAACACCTAAATAGAAAATTGTTATTCTGTCCCAATAGTAAACAATTGTTACTTATATAATTTCACTCTGGGGGAATTGGGGGGAATGATCATGGGTAAGTCTAGAAAGCACTGAAAGCAAGTATTTTTTTAGGGCCCAGTTCTGTTACTTTTTTACCCAAGAAAAAGCAAGGAAACAAATTAGCATTGATTATGCCACAGCTGTATTCAAATATCTGTTCCTGTTCTGAGGCCATGACACACTGAAAGAGATGTTCAGTTTGTTGTTTTTAAGAATATAACCACATAAAATCATCATGCATATACTTAGGATCTTCCTTACCTAGATTTATCACTCCAAGTTACTTTTAAAATCTGGAAAAACAGCAACTGTTTTTCACAATTTTGCCATATGAAAGCAAATTTCCACTTAAACACAATATTCCCTATCTTTCTAACTGGAAAGTTATTCTGTGAAACTTCCCACAGAATAAAATCTCCCTTCATGATTTGGAGCCGCTCATAGCATATCAAAACATCAGCACACTGAGATGCACAGAACTGTATCCCTGTATCCAAAACTTATCTGGACTTCTTGTAGTGGTACTGGCCTTTAATCACAGTTCTCAGGAAGCAGAGGCAGGTAGATTTCTGAGTTCAAGGCCAGCCTGGTCTACAAAATGAGTTCTTGGACAGCCAGGGCTACAAAGAGAAACCCTGTTTCAACAACAACAACAACACCCCAAAAAACAAACAAAAATAATCAAACTATATCAACCAACCAGACAAACAAAAGAACTCATGTGTAAGGGTTTCAGCACATGGGGTGATTGAAGCAGATAGGGAGGGGGACAGAGCTCCACCCACAGAGTGAGTCCTGACTTTCCACCTCATCTTTAGAAATGCAACAATGTAGATTTTGCAGGGGTTGCCAACCAACCCGGGCTCCAAGTTTCTCAAAGAAATAGCCTGATTAGAAAATCCTCGTGTTTCCTCCTCTGGCTCTCACCACACCTGCACCTCTCATTTCCTCTAAGGTACAGCGGCAAAACTGCATCTTTCAACCCCAGCTCTTTTATCTGATGTAGTGGATGACAGGTAATCTAGCTGAAAGTTCCGACAATTGCACCACCAGAAAAACACTGGCTGATGAAATCCGAGCAGTTATCACACTAACCATCACCTGTCAAGCCTCTTGCTTCAATTTAAGGGCGCATCAATTTTCTGAAGAGGAAATCAAGGGCAAAGAATAAAAGCGCTTCAGATAAACACTGACAAAGGTCCTTTCTGCTTTCTTCTTCTTCTTTTTTTTTAATTTATGATGGGATGTACTATCATAGGTTGCTCCGTGAGGTTTTATCAACTGTCCTGATACATCCCAGATAGCTCAGAATTCTTTGGCCATTGATGAAGTGCTATACAGCTCTCACAGAAAGGGCAGAAGATTTCCAACTGAAAATTACTTTCACTAAATACCGAAAAGATATTGAAGGCAGAGAGCAGGTGGAGATGGGACAAATGACAGCGGTGTCTAACAATGAACCTCTCAGTTCTCCCGGCTGGCAGACAAGACTGATTAGAGTAAGAACATGAAATAATGTTTTCTTAAAGCCAGGAAGCATATTGTATAAAGTGTCAGGTACAAAGAGTTTGTATGTTCTTTGTGGTGAATTGAGAACCTGGTCCTTCCGACTGTATTTACAGTGTGGCCTGTCACAGCTACTAGGCCAAAGTGTACCCATGCAAATTCTGATGAGGAAAGAGAAGAGGGAGGGTGTGTGTGAATGAAACAGTGGGTGGATTGAGAGAAGGACTTACAGCTTAGACTTTTACAGAAAGATCTGTTTGGTTCTGGGGACTGAAAACTACAGGACTTGGGTGGTGGTGTTTCGTTATAGTCGTTCTGGGGTTTTAGCGGGCAGCAAATACATAGGGCAGGTACTAGTGTTTCCTTCCTAGTTTTTGAGATACTTGGAATTAGCCCTAGGGCCGTGCACATGCTAGGCATCTCTCTACCATTACTTGTGTTCTCATCATTAAGACTGTCTTGTGACATTGCCTCAGTTGGTCTGGAACCCCATCTGTAACCACAGCATGCCTAAAACGTTATGATCCTCTTGCCTCAGCCTCTTGAATAGCTAGGATCATAGGCTTGTGTCACTAGGATGAAATACTACTTTTGATTGATCTTAAGATATACAATTTGATGTGAAGCAAGCTGGAATTTTCCCACTGCTGATATCTCTCCAAGCTCTTGGTCTACTGGAAAGTGGCAGCTGAGGCTCCTGAAATGTCAGTAATTCCTCAGTTTCTTCAAATTGCGAACCATGTGTAGAATAGCCAGGGTGGAATATACTTATTTTATCAACATTAAAATGAGATTAGAGATAAAGATAAATATTCTAAAAGCTTTTCAAGTCACAGGGGAACGGACTCAGCCTGGTGGCTGAGTAAAGGGAAAACAACTATAGACCACTAAATGTATCCAAACTTTTCAGCTCTACCAATCAGGTGTACAGCCTATCCTTTAGGAATATGGACAATGTCTGACATGTGCCTATAATCCTGATGCTTAGAAGGTTGAGACAGGAAGATCAAGAATTCAAGACTCATAGAATGTTTGCTGTTTATTGGTCACCCAGCTTTAAGGGTGATGGGGAAGGAATATTAAGAAATTAATTTACCTTTGACTCTAAGTCACATTCACCAGTGTGTGTGTGAGAGAGAGAGTATGTGTGTGTGTATGAGTGTGTGTATGTGAGTGTGTGTATGTGACTGTGTGAGTGTGTGTATATGTGTGAGTGTGTATATGTGAGTGTGTGTATGTGTGTGTGTGAGTGTGTGTGTGTATGTGACTGTGTGAGTGTGTATGTATGTGTGAGTGTGTATATGTGAGTGTGTATAAGTGTATATGAGTGTGTGTATGTGTGTGTGTGAGTGTGTGTGTGTGTGTATTAATCTTTTAATGGGAAAATTGTATTTTGGCTCAGTGGCATTTAAGATCTGTTTCAACTCTTTGTAGTTCTGTGTGGTCATTGTACTATTGGTAAATGGTATATGACTGTTGATTGATAATATTGACTAATGATTGATAAAATTTTTAAAAAATCACTTTGTGTGTGAATATAAGCCACCAATGGTAGTGGCCCTAAAGCAAAAGGGAAGTATTAATTTTTCACGAAGCATAGGAAGCAGTGACTTCTCTTCTGTGACTGTGGGGCAGGGTACTTCTATCACCCACTAGAAGTTGAAAGGAGAGGTGTGCTTTCTATAGCACTTCTAGTTCTGTATAAAAGCCATCACACAAGATATTCATTAATCTAACCCATGATATTTTTTTCTTATACTCTATAAGTCTCTACACATACCTGTGAGTAAGCAGGGGAGACTGCAGTCTGCCTTTTCAGTTTTCTTTTACAGTTGGTCTTTTATCGGGGAGTGGAAGAGGGTACTACGCACATGGAGGTTAGAGGACAGTTTGGGCAGGTCGGCTCTCTCTTCTCACGAACTGGGTCCTGGGGATGAAACTTGTGTCATCAGCTGTGGCTGTAAAGGGCTTTACCCACTGAGCCGTCTCACCAACCCTGCTTTCTCATCTTTAAAAGTGCCTTTAATTTAATGCAATTATGTCCACTCCTGCCACCCCCAGGGAATTTTACTTTCCCTACAAATCTTTCAGGACATAATGGAAACTCATGCTAGATTTAAGACAAACTTGGGAGAATCTAATTCAAGTATATGGTGATGGGAGGCTTTAATTTAAAGGGATGGGACACTGGAAATATTCAAGTGAAACTAGCCTTCATCTGAAAATGGGTAGCTCTCTTCTCCCTAAGAAAATCTCTCTGTTGAGGAACAGGATCCAAGGAGAATCTTCCACAGCTCCCAGCACCCAGAGGGTAGTGGCTTCTGATGGGCCTTGTATACTGGTCATTGTGACTAAGATGAGTATATGTGTGTGAAGAAAATTGCCTCATTTCCCCTCAGTTAGAAAGCTTTGGTCAGAAAACTCCAACGCATATCAGCTGGTAAAAATCCATGTGGTTATGACTTCCGCACAAGCTATTTTCAAACATCTGCTGAGATGAGGCCAAGTTCGGGCTCAGGCTCTGAAGCTGTGCTGGATCCCTGTTCTTAGTGAAGAGAGCTGCTTTCCCGTGCATAGAAGTTCAAGGTTATTCTCCTCCAGTATTGTAATAAGCAAGGCTCATGTTGTATTAGTGGACCCGGCTATCTCTTCCTAGGCTGGTGGTTCAGTGTGGCTTGCTCCATGTTGCTCTCCTTGGGTAGCATAATTAATTCTTTTCTAATCTGGAAAATTATTACAATTGTATCTCTTAAAGATCCATTTCAAACAGGAGATATTGACAGTGCCCAGCGTTGCCCAAACTAGGGCCTCATGTGAACTCGAAACAGAGTTCTTAGCTAGAGGCAAGAGCAATATAGTTGCCATCAAATCACTACAGTGGATGCTGCTAGTAAACTGAATTAGCAATTACTAAAGATTTTAAAATTAAAAAGAAGCTGCGTATTGACTTGGTAGATTTAGAAAATGACTATGACTTGAATTTCTAACATTTTTATGTGGTAAATTGAAAGTTTTAGTTTTGGTTTCACAAAAACAACAACAACAAAAAAAAAACAACAAAAAAATCAACCTATGGTGGTGGTGGTGGTGTTTTATAATAAAAAGAACCTGAACTGAAGTTAGTTACACATTTACATATGTAAAATATATACATAGGTTGGGAATACTACCCTGTACCTCTAACTCCAGCAACTAGAAAGCAGAGACAGGTGGGTCTCTGTGAGTTTCAGACCAATCAGGGTTACACAGTGAGACCCGGTCTAAAATACACACCCACACATACACACTCAAGCCTACACCCATACCTGCCCACACATGCACACACACACACACACACACATGCACACCACTTCATACACATATACACACACACATCCTCACCCCACCCCATACAGTTGGAAGGACAATGACAGAGAAATGGCCATTGCTCATGAGAAAACTGTATTTTTTTAAAGTCTTCAACTGAAGACTCAAAAAGTTAGAGAAAATTAGAATTCTTTCAAAACTAGTGTTTTCTCAACTTATGATTTATTTAGTATCACACCCAAACCACCAGCTTTTGAACATACAGTTTCCTATGACAGAAACAATCATTCTAAAATTCCATAATTACATATTATCACAAAATAAATCATAAATATGATATCTTAAGGAACAATACCATAAACTACAACATCATTTATAAATTCTTTAAAGGCAGGAATCCAGTTTTCTGCCCTGGCCTCTGTACCTACTATAGTAGCAGGTACATAGTATATAGCAGGTATATAGTACTATATAACAGCAATAGATACCTCTTATAGAAATGAAAGCAAAGCTTACCTGAACTCGTGGTTCATGACTTTGACTCACACACACACACACACAAATATACATATACATCATATACATATATATAATTTCACAAGGAATATCATTAAGCATATACTTCTGGCATTTATCCGGTAGGATGAAAAATATTACTTCTTTTAAAATAAAGAGTTAATGAATTATCTTCTTCAAATCAAATAGAATAGATTCATCTTAAGTTATAATTCTAGATTTTTGTTATAAATTTTTTTGGTAGTACAAAGATAAAACATTTTGCCTCACAGGTAGAAGATATTTTTAATATGGAATAGTGATATTTTATATTCAAATCTTCTACTTTCGACTTATATATATTTTTTTACACCAGGAACAACTAGACACACAGAATCTGTAACTGGTAGGAATCTAGTTTGTGTGAAGTGAGAAGACAAACAAATGAAGCCCCCCAGGAGAGCAAGAATGTTCATATTTTTATTCCGTGAGGACTTTTACTTCTTGGTGTTTGAACTGAGTTTGAATTCAACGCTCACCCCACTCACAGACAATGAGGAGGTGGTCGGCGGTTTAACAGGAGCTCCTAACTGGTCCGTTTTTTTCATGATGTTAGCTGCACATACTGAGTTGGATGATGTGGATTATGAACATGAAATTGCCTAGAAAGCACAAGAACCCTGGCAAACATTCACAGAGCAATGAACAATGCCTTAATGCAGCTAAATGGTTTAATGACAAAGAGGGAATTACTGTAAAATATAATGCTGGGCTCTGGCTCTAACAGCGCCTGCTGTCTAGACTAAGAAATCCAAAATGGATTCCAGGAGGACGCACAATGCCAGGCTGTGGCGTGCTTGCCTGGTCTTCCTATACTGTTATTACTGTTCAACAGTCCTGAAATCTGAATGGCAGTGGCCTGAGCCCTTTCAAACAACAGAAAGAAGGTCAATTTTTGTAATGAGGAAATGGAAGTGGTGGTGCCGGAGATCACTGACCCTTACAGTTTCTTGTGAGATAAAGGAGCAGTGAAGTGCGCCAGGAAATTATGGTGTAGGACAGCGGTGACACCACCATCACAGAACAGAACCAAGCAACAAGGAGCAAATGCATGAAAATGTGCATAAATAAAAATGCACGCTATTGATCCCGGCTTTATTCCTCTTCTCCGACTGTGAAAAATTGAGCCCAACGGTTCTGCAAAGGAAGGAAAAGGCAAAGGGCTCAAACTTAAGCTCAAGTTTATGTCCGGGGACATATATTTAAAATGCTCAGCATGTGCTCACTTCAGCAGCACGTATACTAAAATGCTTAGGAGCTTATGGGCTAGGTGTGGACCAGTTAGAAAAGACATTGCTCAAAGCGTCAGAGTAGGACTCTGGTGGTCCACTTCCCTGCCAGGTCCTACAGGTATTGAAGCATTTCAGGAGATGCAAATAGAACTTAGATGAAGAAATGTGGTAGTAGCTGTAGTACAGAATCAGAGGTTGTTCACTAGCCAACACACAATTATTTCCAATTTGTGTGTGTGTGTGTGTGTATGTGTGTGTGTGTGTATGTGTGTGTACGCTCATAGGCCAGAGGTAAACATTAGTTGTCTTCCTCTATCATTTTCACCCTATTATATTTTGAAACACTGTCTTCCACTGAACATGAAAGTCAACTATTCAACTACACTGGTCGGCCAGCAAGCGCCAGGAAAACCTCACCCAGCTTTTATGTGGATGCTAGAGTACAAGTGCATGTCCTCATGCTGGCATTAGCAAGCACTTTACTGACAGAACCATCTTCCAACCCTATTTTAGTGTTTTAAGATCAACCTGCATAGACCCCAGGCAGACACCAGGTCTGCTCCTAACTGTTTCAGTGCCATGCTGACTCAAGCTTTTCTTTATAGTGTTTGGCAGAAGAATAGCTTGTTATCTGAGTATATAACTTCCACATCTAATCATCTTATACAGTCTCATGTCCTTCTACATTGTTTCTGTATCATCCCCGTATTTGAAAGCCAGGAGCTTCTGAATAAGGGAAAGCCCAAGGTCATTACCATCTCTAATAACACCTATTTCATTGGAAAGTAACATAATGTTTGGTTATCTTAATAAGTGAAGGCACCTCCAAAGAGGTTTGTGACACCTTCTAGATTTTCTTTTTGGCAACAAAACAGAGCTGTCATTCTAATGAGGTTAAGCCAGGCTTCAGAGCAAGGTTTACAGTTTTAACAGCTTCATTTTTTTAAAATTTTATTTTCATCAATTCAGTAATCGTGTTAATTAATTTTAAGAGAGAAAAAAACGGGAAAATTTGCAAACAGGATATAGAATAAGACAGAATGATGACAGCTTGGAAGGGACTCAAAGATCAAACGTTCATTGTCTTCCTTATGGAATAACTGTAGTCACTTGTTGATGATTCTTCAGAGGTATCCATCCAGAAGGCTAAAGAAATGGTTACAGAATCATCAGTCACACACCAGTGTCAACTCTAACGTCTTCCCCGTAACAATGGACGAAGTGCTCTCAGCCCAGTAACTAATGAAAAAAGGACATCCAGCCGCCAAAAGGAAGCCAAGGGGCAGGGTTGCAGGACTAGACATACCAGTTTGCTCAGTACACAAAACTGTTGTACCATTCATAAATTTCTAAAAGAATTGCATCATGAATGAGCTGAGCTCCCAAGCAGATAAGTTAGTCATAGACAAAGGCATTTTTCAGGCTATGAAGGGGGTGAATATTTAAGGCAATTTTTCAAACATACTTAACAAATACTCAGAAAGTGCTGTCTTGGACACACACTGTTATTACCTTAAGTGCTTATAGGATAGAAATAAGCTAACAAAGAAAAGCCACAAAGGTCAGAAGTAGAAACTAGTGAATTACGATACTGTGTTAGTTGACCTTTATTCTGCCTGGTGCTGAACCAAAATGTGAAGGTCGATGTTTTGTGTTTTGTTTTTGGCTTTTGGTTTTTGTCTTGTTGCTGCTTTTTAATACAAAAAAAAATTAAGAACTTCTCCCCCCACCCCGACTTTTTCTCTTTATAGCCCTGGCTGCTCTGAATCTCACATGTAGACTAGGCTGGCCTTGAACTCAGAGATCTGCCTACCTCTGCCTCCAGAGTGCTGGGATCAAGGTGTGTGCCACCATACCCAGCTTTAAGCTCAAACTTTTAAGTCTCAGAAGTGTTTGCTTTGAAGTCATCCATAAAAGAAAGTAGGGCAGATAGCTCATAACTCTGAAAAACTATATGCCATCTCATGTATTTCAGGGTGACACCTTAAATTAATCATAAGTGAAAATAGCTGTAAAGAATGTAATATTGACATTTCAAAGTACAACTTTATATCACCGTTTTCTCTGTAAGTCAATGGAACATAAATGCCACAGGGATTTTACTCACAGTCATTTATTTAACAGTTGCAAGACTTGGATTTTCTCCTGGTTGAAGTGGTGTTTCATACCCCTTTCCCACGCCATTTTTATCCTAATATAAATGGTTGATATTTTAGCATCCTTTATTGATCATAATACTTCCATGTTATACAACAAAAAGAATATAACTAAACATGTTTACTTAAAATTTTCTATCATCGCAATGCCCTGAATACCAAAAAACATTGTACCAAACGGTTTTTACTAAAAATTTCAGTAGGTGTTACAGGAATACCTAGGCAAATAACATCTGCCACCAAGCCCAGCAACCTGAGTTTGATCCTTGGACACATATGCATATGTGTGGAATCCCCTCAACACACAAACACATACATACATAAGTAAAATAAATACAAAATAAATAAGACATAATTAAAACAAATTAGTAGACCATAATATAATAAAATTATATCAAAATTTAAAATACTTGGTTAAGATTATTAAGTGTACAAATGCATCTTCTAATGAAATAGATTAATAATTAAACAGTCTTAATTACACCAAAATTATTTCCCATGCTAATAGACAAATCCTTCTGTATGGTAGCCTAGCAATTACAAAGCCTGAGTATCGTGTTGTCTACAACGTTTAGGTATATGATCCCAACACTGTATAATAGAGAGCCTTGCTCTTCAGTGTCACTCCTTGCATGCCAAAGGTACTCAGTATGCATTAGCTTTCATGGTCTTCTTATTTCCCATCCTTTGAGGTTTCACTGTTGTTAGTTAAACGACATCCCTCACAAACCAAGCCACTTCTATTCCAAGTCCAAGTGTTTCATTTTAATAGGGACCTTTTAGATAAACAGGAACTGTTTGTTGATGTCATCACATCATTGTCAAAACAGGAAGCAAAAAAAAAAGTTTTGAATTTAATTATTGATGTAGATGGGCATGTAATTAAGTGGCTTAATGGAGCACTCACACACATACCATACACATACACACTCTCTTCCTCCCTACACACACACACACACACACACACACACACACACACACACACACACACATTCAGTGTTACTGAAAGGCCAAGAAGTCCTACATAAAGACAGTTAATACTGCAAAACTACACTGTTAGCTTAAAAGAGCTAAGTTTCTTTTCTGATGCTAAAGCCTTGTGAGCAGAAACTATGCAGAGACTCAGAACAATTGCATCATTGTGAGAACAATGGTGTTTTAGAGGAGTCGACCTCTCCATTAGCATAAGGAGGCTGTAATGTAATAACTCCTATTTCTACCCCCTAAGCTCATACCATGTACTGTCACAGGCTGACTCCCATCTCCCGACCAGTCTCCCCTTGCTCCTCACACAAGGAAAACAATCTCTGCAGCAGGTACTCAATAAACAACAAGAAAGATGAAAAGACATTAATGACTCATTATCTTTTTTTTTTTAAACCAAAGTCTATTTTTTTTTTTGCGTGTGTTTGGCAAGCATATTCCAGCTTCTCTTCTAAAGAAGTGTGCCAAGTACTTAAAGGCCTTTTGAAAAAATAAACAAAATCTTGTTTCAAAATAAAAATTTTAGAAGTTCTTTGTAAAGACAAAACTTGCATTTCGAATACCCTTTCCTGTTAGATGCCCAAATATAGCAACTCAGCAGTAATTGCTACCTTATAACCTCCTGAATATTGAACTATTTATTATGCAAATTGACATTATTTGGCATATGCACCTGACCAAGTTTGCAGCTTTTGCCAGTCAGTGTGAAGAGGCATCTTGATATTTACTAACCACAGGCCTATGCAAAATCTACTACACTCACATCAGCCACACTTCACATTCTTTGTTTTTAAACAGAAGAAAGATGGATGGTAGAGATGCAATATTTGAGGAAGAAAAAAAAAAGTTTACAACAGAGCTAGTAGAAATTTCCAACAGAATTTCACTCTTATGATTATGGGCCTCTAATTGTACTGTGACTCTGAAGTCCACAGCAGAATGTGGCAGCCTAATACACACGGGCCTAACAGAGCTCAGGCATAGAACATCGGGTCCCTAGGAAAGGGTTCCAACAGAGGGTTGTTGACACAGGTTACATAAGGCTTTTCTAGGTTGACAAAGTTTGTACTGATCAGGTCAGTTGGACCACTGATGAGATGTCCATGTGCCTCTCCAACCCAACTGGACCTGGAGTTTTGGTGACAGTCTCACATACAGCTGTATAAAAGGAGAAGACAGGCAATAAGAAACCATACTAAGAACCAGAGGTCCCAAATATTCCTGATATTTCTAGCCTCTGGCCAGGACAAAACTAAAGACATGTCTGGTTTCTGGCGAAGGAAACAAGAAATTATAGCTGTAACCAGCTAAGACAACCCACCAGTGAGGCATATAGAATGCTCTTCTGCTCTATTTCTTTGAATAGAAGCCATGTACACTCAGAATGCTACATAGCACATCCACCCAACCCCTCTTAGTGCACTGTTAATTCAGGGCTCAAATCCATTGAAGCGTTCAGAGAAAGGCCAGCCTCTGAGCTCCCACATTCTTCCAGTGTGGACATAAGTTCAGAAAGTCCAACTTTCTGGAGTTCTGAGCGCCAATATGCCACACAAACTCCAGGGATTGGTAAACTGTCAGTCAACTGGAAAGATCTTAAAGTTTCTTCAGATCTTTGGAAATTCATGTTTGCTCCAAATGTGTGAAGAATTCTCAGGTGCCATCTTCAATTTTATCTTGCATGTCATCATACTGTGCTTGGTCATTGTACTTTGGAGAGCTTAAATCAGAAGAAAAGGCATAACTCAGTATGTATCCTGACAGGTTTAAACTGCTAGGAGATGAATTGTAGTTGGCACCTCGCATACAGGCTGTGTGTTCTCTCTCTCTCTCTCTCTCTCTCTCTCTCTCTCCCTCTCCCTCTCCCTCTCCCTCTCCCTCTCCCTCTCCCTCTCTCCGTCTCCCTCTCTCTTTCTCCCAGGTGATGCTACCCATGTGCCTGTGTGAGCACATCTCTGTCTTTTTCAGTGTGTCTATGTTAATATTTTTACCAAGGCACACACTAGTAACTCACTAATGAGCAAGCTCACAGTGCCAAGTACTGGGGAAATTAAATATATTTCCTGATGGTGTGCAATCAGTTGTGTTATAAAGGTTCATTGTTTCAAGCACGGGGAAAAATTATCCAAACACTGAGATCTTAAACTAATTTCCAAGGATGTTGCCTCCTTCCCAAGTCAAGCATTCTAAGTTTGGTATTCTTGAGTTTAATAGGCTAAGACTCCCTCTTGCCTAACCTGATAGTGCACCAGCTTAAGCTTAAGCTGTTTTTCCTGTCACCTCTGCTTCTGGCTCAAATCTAACAACTTCTTTAAAAAGTCTTCAATTAGTTGAATGCTTGAATGCTTGCCTACCTTACACAAGTACCTGGCTTCAGTTGCCAGGACCACATGAAGCCTAAGTGTGGTAGAGACAAGGGCATTCTCAGATACACAGATAATTTAAGACCAGCCTTGAATAAGTAAGATTCCATCTCAAAATAAAATGATAATAAAAATAAATAGTCTCCTACTGACAGCATGTCAGTGTAGTCCATTAATGACATAAGCTCCTTTCTGGAATGAAAGACTGTCTGTCTTCTTCTTTACAATCATTATGTACCTGAGGAAACTCGTATCAGTATAACAGCACTTATGGAAAACGAGACACATCTAGTTCCATCTTTTCTTTTTAAAGGGAGAAAACAAAGTTGGATAAAATTAAGGGAATGGTCAAAGCCATGCCCAAACTAGAAGGTAAGGACCCTGAATATCAGGTGATTTCCAGAAAGGAGGTAACATAGGGAAACCTTGTTTAATTTGACCTGCCAACAGAATCAGAGGAGTTGGTATCATCACACGAAACCTCTATTTGTCCTCAATCCATCAACCAGCAACTCAAGTCACAGTCTTTGACTGCCTGTTATGTGTAAGCTGGTTGGTCCAGTGGGAAAGACACCAAGATCCTGTCAAAGATCTCCGATCGTGACTCAGGCTCAGAGCTCTCCTCTGGATCTAATATGACTCACCATCATGGTCCATGGAATCCAGAATAGTCCAAACATGTGTATTTGCTGGGTTTGTCTCTAGTTGGCCTGGGAAGGCAGTATGAACAGATAGGCTTTGACACTGAACAGCTCACAATCTGTCACTTGCATGAGGGAAGCTAAGCATATGCACTGACTTTCTCATGTATCGAGTAGGGTTGTGAGGTCAATCATATGGAAAGGCAAGAGTAACTGCAACAGGCATGTGGGATGCCTGCCACCAAGTAGCTATTAAATAAAAGAATAACTGCTGAATAGCCACTGTTGTTACCAATAGCACCCAAATCAGATCATAGATGTCTATCAGAAACATTTAGGTCTCTCGAGGTTTATCTGGAGCTAAAGATGGAAGTACACAAGTTTGAATGAAGACATTAGCTTCTTCCATAAACAATCAGCAACAGATGTTTTTCACTCCATGTTCAGAACCCCTTCACACTTTGGTGATTGGTTTTATCAATAGGGATTTCTTTCTCGAGGCTGGGAAGGAACTGTCCTAGCTCCATCTGGCTGTCACAAGTGTTTGTCTCCATGTCTTAAGAGGGTTGTGCAGATATTTGAGAGGTCTAAGGAAGAGCACACTGGTTCAAAGGTTAATTTTAATGTGTGACCTTGACTAGGTTGTGGAGGACCCAGATATTTGATTAAACATGATTTCAGGGTATGCTTTTGAGTGTTTTAAAAGATGAGTTAACACTGTTGTTGACAGACTCGGTAAAGCAGATTGCCCTCTCCAATGTGGGTGGGCCTCATCCAGTCAGTCAAAGCCTAAAGAATATGAGCCTGAGAGCCTTTTCCTTGCAATGTCTCATCTGTCAAAATCACACTAAACTAAGTCTCTCTCTCTCTCTCTCTCTCTCTCTCTCTCTCTCTCTGATTCTTGTTCATTCATTACCCAGAAAACCAAATTGGAGCTGGCCAAAGCCATGCCAGAATTAGAGTAAAAGAATCCAGACTATCAGGCGATTTCCAGAGAAAGGGTGAGGCAGAATCTGTTTCTCAGGAGAACTTAGACTAACACTGTCAGACCAACACAGTCACTTATTAAAATCACACATTCCAGGAAGCAAGCAGCAGTGTATTTTCTAGTGAGAAAGAGAAAGAGCCAGGGTCATGTCCAGAGGAGTATGGGGCTAACAAGAGTATAGAGTTACAGGACCCAATTCTGAAGAAGTTAAATAGACCAAAATGCTATTTTTCTCTAAAGATGGAGAAGTGATATTGCCTGGTAGCAGAATTTGGACTGAATCATTCTTTGAGTTTCCATCTGATAATAATATGGGTTTATTTGGCCATTTAGAAATCCAGAAAAAAATGTGAGATTATACAATTTATAGAAGTTCCAAACTTGGCAATTGATTTTTATCAGCAATTATTCTGTATTTATTTATTATGTATACCACTTAACCCATGGGGAAAACATGGTCAAAGGGTTTATTTCTCTGGATCTGTGATCTAGTTTTTAAAAAACAAAGCCTGACCATATAGTCTATCATTTTTCAAACTCTCACCAGCAGGATGGCTCAATATATAAAGATGCTTTGTCAGCAAACCGGATGACCTGAGTTCAATTCCTAAAACACACATGGAGGAAAGAAGCAACTCCCTCAAGTTGTGTTCTGAGCTACACATTATAGCGTGTGTTTGTGTGTGTTTGTGTGTGTATGTGTGTGCAAATACATATGCAAATGTAAAATCTATTTTTTTCTTCTTCATAAATTTGTTTATTTGTTCACTTTACATCCCTGACTGCAGCCTCCTCCTCCTTCTCCTCCCAGTCCCACCCTCACAAATCCCTCTCCCGTTACTCCCTCCCCATATCCTCAGAGTAGGGGAAGCCCCCCTTGGGTACCAGCCCACCCTAGGATATCTAGTCCCAGCAGGACTAAGCACTTCCTTTCCTGCTGAGGCCCAACCGGGCAGTCCAGGTAGGGGAAGGGGATCCAATGGCAGGCAACAAAGTCAAAGACATCCTCTGCTCTGCTTGTTAGGGGTCCCATATGAAGACCAAGCTGTAGATTTGCTCCAAATGTTTAGGGGGCCTAGATCCAGCCTCTGTATGCTCTTTGGTTGTTGGTTCAGTCTCTGTGAGGCCCTATGTGTCCAGGTTAGTTGGCTCTGTAGATCTCCTTGTGGTGTCCTAGACCCCTCTGACTCCCTCAATCCTGTCCCTTACTTTTCCACAAAACTGCCCAAGTTCCTCCCTCACTGTTACATGTGCATCCTTCCCAAAGCTGCATGCTTCCGCTGAATAGAGGAGGACCAGTCTTCTATCAAGGGTATATGAGTAGCTGTGCTCAACTGCTGGAACCTTCAGACAGGCTGTCTAGTAAAATCTATTTTTAAAAACAATTATTGTTCATATTCTATTCTGAGTATCTTATACTCCACAGGCAGAGAGATCTTTCGAAGGGGAAGGAACTTTAGCTGTGCAGCATGCCCCATGGCTTTCTGTAATTTGCATAGAGTGACAAACTGGGCATAAGAAATACCCTTGGCACAGCCGTTTTCCAAGTTCTGCTTATAAGACAGAAGGGCTTTATTTTAAATTTTTCTAATAGACCAGCTTTTCTAACCACCTTTGTCCATTATTCAACTCATGCAATCCATCACCAATGAATACATGAATATTTATGCGTATTTGTAATATGTATAGCATTTTAGCAGGCAATTCCCTTAAAGACTTCTCCAATGTTCTGTGAACAAACATCACTGGGCTCCCATGACCCCTTTGTGTGCCAACTTTTAACCTGATTAATTTGATTTACAATATCACAGGCAAGCTCTTATAAGGAAACACAAATATAAAGCCTGTTACTAGGACAGTGAGTTAGAAATACCAGAGGAAGCCAGCATCCCAAATCACCACTGGATGAAGGGGAAGGAGCCCAGCAGACTCAGCCTGGTGCTGTGGGTCATTCTAGAGAATTCTTTACATCGTTTTTGTTTTCATTTTTATCTTAATGAATATTCACAGACTTTACATCATCATCAATACACACACACATACAATTTCTGCTACTCAATCTTTTAAGCATTTTTGTTTTATATGGAGATACCGTTACAGGGTTATACCTACCTCCTTGCTTGTATGTTTTCTGCTACAATACTAGAAAAGTCAGAGGAGTCCATGAGAATGAACTCTGAGATAAGAGCCATATCATCCATTCCCGTTTTCCATTCAAGGTCAGAACTAATTAGTAGGAAGATAAGGAAATCTAACAGATAGAAGCTCTCCTATCAAATTGCTGGCTTCTTTACTGATTCGCTTTAAAGGACAATACTTAGATGCATCGGCACTTCTGAGTTTCCATATTACATTCCAGAATTTGACCATACTTGCTCAGAAATAGATGGACTCATGGCACTGTAGAGAGCCACTAAATAAAACTCTTGCAGGAAGAAATACTTCTTAAAAAATGGACTCAGTGACTGTCAATTCAACAGTACTTTCAGAATTACTTAGGAGGCAAACCTCTGGCCATGCCTGTGAGAGATTATGCAGACAGATAAAGTTAGCCTCAGAGATTGCTTGGAAGGAATTATCCAGGTTGGTTTCCTTGAGGTGGGGAAGGCTTAGCTTACCCGTAGGCAGCACCGTTCTGTGGGCAGAAGACACATGCTAAGTTAATGGAGAGAGAGGACATGTATCGATCTCTGTTTCCTGACCAGGACAAAGTGTGCAGCTGTCTCACACTCCTATCAGCAATGGGATCATTGTGTCCTGGTTGCCATGTTTCCTTCCTCTAGGAAGTAGAATTTAAGGATCAGAGAGATAGGCCAGGAATGCAGCTCTAAACAGTGCCTCTCACAGGGTGGTTTGAGGGCCAGCTTCATCTGGTCCCAAGTGAAAAATGGAGATTCTGTGGCTCCAGACCAACTGGAGCAGAACAGTGTGTTAGCTCTGTTTCACAAGCTCTCCAGATATTTTCATGTTCCCTGTAGTTTGCACACCCAGATTCAAAAGAATGAATTTCTTGGAGCATTTTTTTTTACCTTGAAAGCAAATTGTTCTGTTGTTGTTGTTGTTATTGTTGTTATTTATTATTATTGTGTATGTGTGTGGACACACACACACATGAGGACATAGGCTTGCCCCATCACATGCATGGAGGTCAAAGGACAACTTTTTAGAATCACTTCTCTTCCTCCTCTGTGCTGAGGCAGGGTCCCCTATTTCTGGTGGCCTTCTAGCTCCTGTGTGATTTCCCTGTCTCTACCTCTCATCTCACTGTGTTATTAGGTGTGTGCTACCATTTCCAGCTCTTTGCATGGGTTTTGAAGATTGAACTCAGGTTGTCAGGCCTGCACATCAGGTGATTAACCTGCTCAGTCATCTTGCCCACTCCCTCTTGGAGTCCTTTTGAAATGTCAAGTTACCTGGGCCTTCTTGAAACAAACCAAACCATCATCTCTGGGATGGTGCCAATTATCAATAGATTTGATGCCTATGATGGTGATTGGATACAAAGGCTTTCTGGACATAGCAGATGTTTGAAATTAACTCATCCATTGACATTTTTTGTGACTCATTAGATAACTCTCCCAACCTCTGCCATATACAGATACTAATGAGGATCTCTGTCCTTAAGTTATCAAGATAGGGATCTCTTAACTCAGGGAAAATCTGTCCTCCAGAGGACATCTGATAGGCACAAGGAAGAGACAACATGCTACTGGTATTTTGTGGGAATACCCAATAGTACACAGTACTGACCCTAAAAATTACAAAGAAAAATCCAGTTAAAAATGGCAGTAATGTTGAGGCTTCACCACTCTCCTCTGCAGCATGTGATTTTGAACCTACTGTATACCTGTGCTCGCAGATATGAACGGAATAAAATTGCATTTTAAAGTTATTTACAAAACCCTTGCATAGGGGCTGGAGAGATGACTCAGCAGTTAAGAGCACTGACTGCTCTTCCAGAGGTCCTAAGTTCAATTTCCAGCAACCACATGGTGGCTCACAACCATCTATAATGGGATCCAATGCTCTTCTCTGGTGTGTCTGAAGACAGTGACAGTGTATTCGTATACATAAAATAAATAAATAAGTAAATAAATAAATGTTTATTTAAAAAAAAAAATCTTGTATACTGTCTTAGTTAGGGTTTTACTGCTGTGAACAGACACCATTACCAAGGCAACTCTTATAAGGACATTTAATTGGGGCTGGCTTACAGGTTCAGAGGTTCAGTGCATTATCATCAAGGCAGGAATACGGTGGCATCCAGGCAGGCATGGTGCAGGAGGAGCTGAGAGTTCTACATCTTCATCTGTAAGCAGAATACTGATTTACAGGCGGCTAGGATGAGAGTCTTAAATCCCACACCCTCAGTGACACACCTACTCCAACAGGGCCACACCTTCTAATAGTGCCACTCCCTGGGCTGGCATATACAAAACATCACATATACAAATGAGTTATTTCTCTTTCCCATTGAGAGGAAACAAGCGCGGTGGTAAGTTTTTAATCTCCATTCCTTCAGGCATCACATTCTAGAGCCCACCTTCTTACCTACTGAGTTTCTTTTTCATTTGGAAGCACATCTTGCAGTGTGTCAGGCAGACTGGCAATGCTCTGATGCTACGTCATGATGACTGAGTTCACATGCCCAGGTTGTGGCCTAAGAGTGAGTGCCACCTTGCAGCTTCTTGTTATTCTTTTCAAAGTATTTCAGTGAGTGCAAAATTCAAGTCCTGTGGTTTTATAACTCTGCAGACAATGTCTTTTGCCATGCACTTGGAATTCCACAGTGGTCTAAAGTCAGTATGCACAGTTCATCTCCATGGACTGAGTTTTCTGAACAAATCTTTCTTCTCTCCTTTATATAACCTTTACAAGATCACGGATTATTTCTTGTTCTATGTATTTAGTTTTTGGTTGTTAGAAAAGATAGAGTATTGCTAGTTTAATTTAGGTATCAGTTAAATAAAAAATAAGGCTCTAATATAAATATTCCTTGGGTTTTCCTCCATATTGACTTTGAGTTTAAAAATATTTGTACTTGTGTGATATTCAAATCTGAGACTCTCAGTTTTGGTCTTTTTGGTTGTTTGTTTGATTGGTTGGTTTTGCCTTTGATTTGTTTTCCTAAATCTGGCAAGCCTAAGTACATCGTTCCATGGACACTTCATAACATTTATTTAACATTTATTTTCTCTTTGAAGAAATGTCCATTTGTTGATAAGTTACTAAATGGTTTTTGGCTTTTTTAGAATGAAGGCTAGAATGTAGATAGGTCATATAAGAAGAGCCATATTGTTTGTTAGGTTTGATAGAAAATTGGTACTTCTCTTACCCTCCTAAATAGCTTCCCACACCTCATTTCCTTCTGAGTCAGCAGCTAAAGGGTTAAGCCCTGGCACTTGAGTGGACATCTTAAAGATCTGACCATACATCTCTTCCTATTGGACATTATTCAGATAACTGTTTCTCATATCACACTTAAGCGTGCCTCTCATTTTAAATCATGCAAATGATTCTCCAAAGATAATACTCTAGTATAGCTATAGTTGTGTCATATCTCTAATGTGTGTGTGAATAAAAACATGTCCAACGTCTCATACATACTCACCTCCCTACCTTTCTCCTTCCACGGAAACAGTGGTGATGCCTCCTCTTTCCAGGTTGCTTTTGCTACCATAACAATTCCCCGGCTTTCCCAGAGGGATTAGCCATGGTGAGATTTACTTGTCAAGGAGGGCCCATTTATCTTCTCCCTGACAAATTTCAACACATGCACGGCTCTAGCATGAACATCTCTGCAGATTAATCCCTCACCCTTCTCAAAGGGAGGAATTATTCTCAAACAATCTATTTCAATACAGAGTTCCTGGTGTGAAGTTAATTTCCACAAACCTTGTGACTGTGCTACCAAAAACACCATCTCAGTTATTCACTGAGAACAGAAGCCCTTTGGCTTGTAGTTTTTCATCCTCATTGTTTAAGTGTAAACGGCAAAGAAAGACGGGGCAAAGCATGCTCTTTTTAAAAATCAGTGATTCCTGCTAGCTTTTGAAATGGCTTCTGTGTACAACGGTCGGTGGTCATTAACTATTAATTAATATTTATTCAGCATCTCCTACGAACCACTACATGTATATAACATGTATATAGCTGTGAGTAGTGATAATTCACACACACGTGTAAAAAAAATATTGTGTGTTTTCTTTTAAAAAAAAAGGCAGGCTTTGCAAAAGCAACGTGATATTTAGTTTAGTATGGATAACAGGGTTTTATTAAATATTCCTGTATTTCTTCATAAGATTTCGTTAACATTTGACCATTGGAATAGTCCAAAAAATATCAAATAGAGGAAGTATAGATTAATATACCCTGGGAAAATTACCAGATCCTTCAAATATGTAATAGGGGAAGCAGAAACGAACAAATAAAATAGGAAGTAAGCTGGTGATGACCACAAGCTGAATATGAATCAGCCATTCGGTGCTATTGTGATAAAAGTCAATATGATACCAATCAATAGGAATGGAGAGGCAAGGCTGAAGTGTAATTCCTCTTCTGGACTCCCTATTAGTCAGAGGGAAGAAAGTATCCTGATGTGGATACACAGTTAAAATAAAACAGTGTAACTGGGGAGGTAGCTCCGTCGTGGAGTCTGCAGAAGATCCTGGGTTCGATTCCCAACACTGCAAAAAAAGAAGTCTGATGAGTTAGGATTAACAGCTTTTAACAATCAGACCCACGATGGTTTGAAGACTATTATTAACTATCGAGAGTTTTTTAAGGGGAAATTCTAGGCAGTTACTCTGTGATAAAAGTTAAATGGAAAAAAAAATTTCATTCTAAAATAAACTGCATAGAAACTTCCGCTATGAAGAATCCTTTTATTATTTCAACAGAATGACAAAGAAATCAAATAGAAACTGCACTTCTTTAACCTTGCCACATAGGAGGCAGGAGGATGTCTGTGAATTCCAGGATGGGCTAGGTCTATGTAGTGGCTATCCATTTATTGTATGACAGACTCTTTCTGGGAGAACACACATACACACACACTTCCTCAACCCAGAAAGGGAACTCATAACAGAACAAAGTAATGATTGCACCAATGTCCAACTTCAGGAACTGAAGAATATTACAATTACTTACTCGTATATGGATGAGGGGTTATTTACAGGAGCAGAAATGACTCAAAGACAGCTGCATCACCAAAACCAACCCCTCCCACCCCAGCTTGAGTGACGTCTCCCAGAAGCTAGGAACCTAGAATACACTTCACAACCTGTAGCCAGCTCAACAGGCTCCTGGCCTTGGCAATAACCATACAATAATTGTATCCCTGCTACATAGATTTTAACTATATCTTCAGTTACCTTATGAACTTGCTGTTGGTCAAGGAGATTACATGTGTAATATTGTTGCATAATTGAAAAAAAAACACTTTCTTGTTAACTAGATTCTAGAGGGAAAAACCCAAAATCTGAATTTGAAGTGCTTGTTTTCAAATTTGGCCTTATTTATCCTCCCCTTCCTCTTCCTCTTCCTCTTCCTCTTCCTCTTCCTCCTCTTCCTCATCCTCCTCCTCATCATCATATTATTATTATTTTATTATTATTATTATTGTTGTTGTTGTTGTTGTTGTTGTTATCATTATTATTATTTTAAGACAGGGTGTCTTTGTGCAGCTCCAGCTATTCTGGATCTCACTCTGTAGACCAGGCTGGCTTCAAACTCAGAAATTCACCTGTCTCTCAAGTGCTGAAATGAAAGCTGTGGGCCATCACGTTAGGTTTGGCCTTTTATTTGTATTTCCATGCTTACAATAATCACATCCTATCACCAAATGACTAAAAGTCTCAACATAAGACTGGTAAACACTCAGGCTTTTAAAAACTAATACACAATTTAGAATACACTATGAGTAAACGATGCTGCTTGCTTTTATGATAGGTGAGGATACTCCTCTCACAAGATCAAGCTGTAGGTTTAAGTTGACTTCTGCTGTGGACTATCTCTCACTGCTGATAATCTTTGGCAGCTAATTCAACCAGGAGCCACTGCCCGGGAATAACATTCTCAGAGTTGACTCCCAGAGCACAGCTCTTCCCCTCTGGGGAGGTGCTTCCAAGTCTCTCTCTGAGCACTCTGTAGTATTTCTTTTTTTTACCAGTCTTACCACATTGTTCTGGCCTTGCCTCTCCCGAAGCTACAGTCTAAACTCCAGAGGTCAAAAGATGCCTTAGAACAGACAGGATATTAGACACCTAGGCTGACACCTGGGGCTCATATACAGCACTGGCCACTGCAAATTATGCCACCTAGTCAGGTCAGATACCTTAGTGTCTGCAAGTATACTCTATTGTGTTTACACAATGAAACTATCTAAGGAAGCCTTTCTCAGATGTCCTTGTTCAACAATGCATGGCTGGATATGAGGATAGGAATAGGCAACAGATATAAATACAGCTGTAACTATGAATAGCTATAAGTAGATACCCACAAGCATATAAGGTAGTTCCATAAGTTATGATGCTCATAATGTTAAGAGGAATTACCTAGGCAAATTACATTTAGTTTTTTTTCTCCTTAATTCTAAGAATATTATAAAAATGGGAATGAGGGGGGACAGAAAAACAAGACAAAGACTCAAGCAATCACAAAGCCATTTAGCAAAGGGTTCAATTCTAAACAAATTGGTCAACAGATAAATTGAATACTCAGCTCACATTTAGACCATGTGACTATTGGTGGATTGATAATGAGCTCTTCTACAGAAAGGTCTTCATTGCATCTGTCCTCTACTTTCTCACTTATCTTACTTTACTTTTATTTTAGTAAAGTTGCACAATCATTTTTAATAGGATGAAATATAAGCCTGTTCAGCCCTTCTATCGAATAAAATATACTGTTTTCTTACCAAATACAAACAAAAATACTCCACAAGATAGATAATAAAAAGTTAAATTATAATATTTCACTGGTCTCAGATTTACCTGAAAATTATTCTCAGTAACATTTTTAATATTTCAGCTAACTTTTATTGTCATTCATTTGATGATAATATTGTTCAAAATACATGATTGTCACAGAGACCTATTGAATTTTTCACAAATTAGCATCATAAAGCAACTGGTCATGCATCTACTGTGTTCAATGATTCTGGCTTCTTCATCTTGAAGCTGCGTTTGAGCATGCAGTGTTGAAAGATGATTGACCACAAGAGACGAGATGTTGACATTTAAAATCACATAATGCATCTGATCCATAAAGCCAAGGTTGCTAATTGGATAATATTGTGTCTGCTAATCAATTGGCTCTCATAAATATAATGAAGACACCTAAGGATATTGCATGAAATTTTTCACCCATAAAAATATATTTCATTAAATTGGGCATTGCCTAAAACATTTTGTATATTATAGTTTAAATAAAACTCATATGCTACCACAAAATTGAGTCACTTAACCATCTAGCACAAACTCTATAGACACAGAGCAGGTCATTAAAATAAGAAATGAAACTAATTAAAATTCTACAATTCTGTACCAAAAAGAAAAAGCAGTATTTTTCCCATTACAGACTTAAACCTAACTTTTTTGTACTTTTTAAAAAAAATTTAAAATAATTTTTATCTTACCTACCTTGACATAATAAAAAAATCATGAAAAATCACTCACAACATGCAAATTCATTCATTCATTTTTCTGTCTTTCTATTTATTTATTTATTTATTTATTTATTCCTTAGAGAAGACAGGGTTTCCTTAGGTAGCATTTGCTGTCCTAGAACTCACTATGTAGACCTGGCTGGCCTCAAACTCACAGAGATTCACGTATCTATGCCTCCTGAGTGCTGGAATTAAAGGTATGAGCCACCAGGTCCAGCTCTGGCTGACCTATTTTAATAACCTATTTTAATAAGACATTTAGTCTCACCTTTTCAGTCATCGAATATTTGCTGATATAGTAAGTACTGTCTGTATCAGTGGAAGCTCAGCGCCAACCCCCTAAGAATGGGTCACAGATACAAAATTTCTACATGATCAAGTCACTTCTGAGGTAGTGACTTCAAAACCTGAATGTATGAGTAAGGCTAAGTGGACTCAGCAGGCTTTATATACATTATACATATACACATATATACATATATACATATATATGGAAGGAAAGAAAAAGCAAGAAGAATATAATGAAGGGCTCATTAATTAAATTATATGAACTAATTGGGAACAAGTTTAGCTATAAGGCCTATGCATTCATAAATTAAATCTCCGTTTCAAAATTGGGAGTTGACAGGTTGAGATAGTCCACCAATAAACACTCGCATGCATGTATTTTATTTTACTTTATGTGTATCAGTATCTTGCCCGCATGTATGTCTCTATAGCACATGCATACCTGGTGTTTTCGGAGGCTAGAAGAGGTTATTGGATCCCCACGAACTGGAGTTACAGATGATTGTGAACTGCCATGCAGGGGCTGGAAACTGAACCTGGAGCTTCTGTGAGAGTCATCATGTCTGGCTGGTGAATACCACACACCTGATTCTTTCCCAGAGTTCCTATCTCTGCCCGGATGCCCCACTGTTCTTCTCCTCTGCTGCTATAAGCCAGGCAGCTCTTTATTAAACCAATCAGAAGGTGATGGAGAAGAGTGTTTACATAATGCAGGTGCTGAACAATTGGAATAACAATACCAAAGTCCTGGACTCTGCTGGTACAGAAATCCACATTTTAATAATACAAAGACAACCTTTACACAGCACACAAGATTATCTCAGCCTGTGTTTACTTTCTATTCAGCTAACCTTCTATAACTAATTGAAGATTAAAAACACCTCAGAAAGTTCTAGGATATGCAAATAGCACACATCTGTTTGTTTAAAAGTAATTCCAGGATTATTTGTTCATCAATTGCCCTACTAAAATAATCCTAGCACCACACAAATCTTGATGTGAAGAGAACACTAACAGGGCTGGTTCCTTGGTGAGTAATATTTCCTCCCCCCACCCGACCTCCCACCCCTAACATGGCATGACACCGCAGCTATTCATTTCCTTCGAACTGTGTTTCTGTTTGAGAAGGGCCCTAACATGGTGGCGTTGATGTATGTAGGGCACAAATTTAAATCTTGCTACCCCTTCCTCACAGAAGACTCGCTGCAAAGTGCTTAACAACTGTGCCCCAAGAAACTACTTCAAAAATGAAAGAACGCTTATTGAGTCTTCAGAGTAGCAGCTGAGGCTCCTCAAAGGTAAGGAAGGGACTATCTCTTAAATACCACACTGAGTTCAGATGACTCATGAGTCTGGAGCAGAGAACATCAGCATCTTAAGAACCACTTTTTGAACATTTCCCTAAGGCTGCCCAGTGCATTAATAGCCAAGATGCTTCTGGGATACTGTCAAATGAGAATTTAAGGTGGAAAAAACTCTATTTGTCTTACTGGAAAAATGATTTTAGAAGACAAGTTTTTAGCTCCATTTATTGACTTTTTGAACTCTTTAACAGCAATCCTCTTCTGTGCCTAGTCTTGCAATCTTCTGCTCTTTCTTCCAACCTTTTGACCACTGTATTTTTTATACGATTATTATTTCTCTGGAATTGGAAAATATGTTATTGAGAAGCATTTTTGGTTAACTACAACTTGGTGAAAAGGTACTCAGTCTTGCTGTTGAAACTTTACAGTGCTTCAATGTTAGGAGAAATATTGATTAATATGGGCATATTTTAAAACTGCTTAAGGTTCACCAATCAATTCTTAAACTTTCTTTTTGTTACACCAAGATTTAAGGAGTTTTATTACTACTTTCTTATCCTTCCTCTACTTTTGCCACCCAAAGCTGGGGAAACCAGGTTCTTGAAAATTCTAGGTGAAAGATTTACCAATAACCTATCTCTCTAACTATTCCTTTTATTTTATTTATTTCTTTGCTTTGGGGAAAACTTTGCAAATTTTAAGACTCATTTCAATCTGAAACACTGACTCGCGCAAAGCAAATACTTAGGCAAAGTGGGTATAGGTATAAATTTCTTGCAAGAATTTCACAGACATTTCTCCCTTTGTTATGTAAGAGTTGGGTCTTCACTGTGGATGGAATGGCTGTGAGTCCTAATCACTGCTATTATCTTTCTACAGGTGACCTTCACCAGGTGACTTGAGACTCAAAGAAAATAGCTTTAGTTGATACATTGAAAAGTATGCTACATAAAATACATTTAGATAAACAGAATAGGCAAAGTGGTAAAAAAAAAAAAAGTATAAACAGTAACACCATGGAATTGGCCTTTTACACTTAAACACTGTTCTAATTAAATATATCATATATATAACATTAAAATATGTGTCATTTACCATTAAGTTACTTGTATCATTCTAAGTATCAGCCTTTCCAAACCCTGAAATATCTGGAAGTCAACAATGCAGCTGGTCAGTCTCACCAGAGAATCAGAACAAAAGGTGCTTCCTCTGTATCTCCACCCTTTTCTGTGTGACAAAACTTCAGAACACTGTCGTTGAAAAGATTTCTCAAGTCAGTCTGTCTGGGCTGACTCAGGTGACCCCAAGCAGTCATCTGGGTGGCCAGATGGTCCTGGGAGGTCTAAGGAAGCCTCCATCTATCAGTTATTGGTGGGGCTGTCAACTCGAAAACCCCAGCTTGCCCTTTTCATCTTTCAGGAAGTAAAAGTTTTTCAGGATGAACAGTGAGACCTTCTGGGAAAGAGAGAAATTGTAGTCTTTAAGTCCTACTTTTTGTGTCACACAATACCATGTCTAGAAAATTGCGTGGCTCTAATAACTCACAAGTTAAGGCCATAGTCAAGGTCCACAAGAAGGAATTCCACTTCTGTATGGAAAGTGATAATGAGATCATATTGAACGGATACCTGGAACTGGAGGGATTTGTGGTCAGTCATCAAGTTACATCTTTGACTGAAAAGGCCAGCTACTCAGTTCCTAGAACAGATAGTCATCTCATCCCAGAGTGTGAAATAGCAAGTATCCACTGTACATGTACTGCAGACAATTGAAAGACACTGTACACAGTATAAGTATAGCAATCTTTGCAAAACCAAACCAGAAACTTGACCTGATTCCCATCATGCTTTACACTTCATCCAATACTTCCTGTAGTATGACAGCAGTCTTAGTATTTTCTAAGAAATTCCAGCAGTTCAGATTCCATCAAGAGCTCTCCAAGGGTTTATTAGGTCACCATTTCTAAATGGGGCAGTGTTTCAAATACTCGTTTCAGTAACAACTATATGGCAACCACTATGTTCCAGGCCTAGATGAAAAGTAAAGTTATATGTTACATATATATATGATGAAGTGGTAGAGTTAGGCTCTGATACTCTTAGGGGTGGTAACAAGCCTGAAATGGTGCAATTAGAGAGCACTGGAAAGACTCCTTCCTTCTTTGTTAGCTTCTTTTCTCCAACATTTTTCAAATGTCAGATCATTTACTAAAGCAACTACAAGTAAATACATTGCAATATAAACAGAGAAGGTTGGGCAGAGATCTGTTTTATGTTACTTAAATTCTACTGACAGCATCTACATTTTATAGCTTAGTAATCTTTCAGTAGCTATGCCTTGATGTATGTAAAAATAGATAAATAACAAAATTAATAGCATTTATTTTGTCTCATTCAAAGATCCCCATTATTTGTGCTATAAATAACATTGGCCATTAATACTTGTCTATGAACTGTAAGTACTTTTTAATTGTATCTCATTATGGCAAACACTACAGAGCACAGCCTTCTGTCCCTTTACTTCTATGTAAAGAATCTATAGATTATAAAGAAGTGTGTCTCACATGCGCATAGTCTTTGTGCCCAAAAGCAGAAGATTTTTCCCATTTTAAATGTTTCCCTTGGACAATGATCACTTTGTCTATGAGAGCAGTGTTTTATCTTTTAATTTATTTTAACTGCTTGAAATGGACCAGCTGCAGAGTGGGAAGTGTGTTGACATTTATCTGAAGTCTTATCTTTATTAAATCACTTGTATTATTATCCTATATAAACAACTTAATAAACACAGTAAATACTTATCTAACTGGAGTCAGTAAGTCTATTGAGCCAGCCAATTTACTCTTAATTTTCTGAATTAAAAAAAAAAAAAAGATAAAACCTGCTGTATCAGTTGAGTCACTGGGGAAATTAAGTCTTCAGTTATCAAATCTGCTGCCAAATCCAAAGTCTCCCCATGAGAACTTCAAGAGCTTTTGATTCTCCCTTTTCTATAGACACAGATGGAACCACATCCTGACCTTTTTGCACAGTACTTCAAAAGTACTAGCATGGACAGGAAGCTTTTCTTTTCCTCCACACATTCCCTCAGCCCCAGTAACTTTCAGTTGTCCTTCTCCAATCTAAAGGATAGCATCAAGAGTCAGTGTTTATTCATATGTATGTTTTTATTATTTATTAGTGGTCATGCTCTTACTCATAACAGAAAAGCAAAGAGATGACTCTTCCAAATTGAAAGTCACAGAACATTTAGAGGATTCTTCATGGTCTAAAGCCATTATGGTAGCCACTAGCCACATTATTTAAATAAAAGTTTAAGCTGCTTTTTTAGTCAAATTAATCATTTTTCAGGCACTCAGCAGTTATATGAGGTAAGTGTGCCTACCCTCGCCGAAGTCTATGGAAAAGAATGTGTCTAGACAAAACAGAAATGACCTAGGCAATTTAGCCTGAACACCTCTATTTTTTATCTCTGTTCTATCTGTATCTTATTGTGCTTATTAATTCACCCAGACAAACATATACTGAAACCTCCTTTCCCTCCCTCCTCCTTTAGCAGGAACTACTGTCTTAAAAACTGTTCAGTTTTCAGATGAAGCATGTTTTTCCTAAATTAGAATGCATGTACTCAAGAATAATAACATTGAACATTTTTTCGTCTGATGGCACACTCTTTATATTTCTTCACTGGTCATTCAGTTTGGATGCAGAAGCCCATGACCACTGTAAGTGGCTCTCAGACCATTCTGTACTGCATTGCTCACTATGCAAGCACATTTGATTTTATATATATTTCCTTAAAAGATTTCCATTCTCAAAAGTAGCTAAGAAGCTGGGTCAAATTTTTCGTTTTTCGATTGAATTCAGATCCTTCTGTGAGATTCTTCAGAGCCAAACCCTCCTCCCATATAAAAGCTCAGGAAGTCGGAGGATGTTAAAAGCACAAAGGTTTCTGTGCCACTTGTTTACTTAGAAGACAGTGAACAACTGCACAGATTAAAGGTGCAATGATGTAACCTTTCAGTGACAAAGACTGGTGCTATTAGCATGCCATATGGTTTGTTTTTTGGTTTTCTTTTTTAGTATTTATTTTATTTAAGATGCATGTGTGTCTATCTAAGTACATGTCACATGAGTGCAAGTACCTTCAGAAGCCAGAAGAGAATATGAGATACCTTGGAGCAAGAGTTACTGGCTGTTGTGAGCCACCTCAAATGAGTGCTGGGAACTGTGATCCTCTGGAATACCAGCTAGTACTTTTAACTGCAGAGTTTTCCCCTGTATGGCCCATTTTCAAGTAACGTCCTTGAGTATTGATCCTTCTTCCCCACCTCATGAGACCTGGGATTGCAAGGATGCACACAGTTCTCTGGACCAGCTTTATTGAGACTTTCACATGAGAAAAAAAATGAAATGCAGTCTTTTCTCTCCTAAGCTTCTCAAAATAATAGATATACCTTTGAATGTGTTAAGTAAGCACAATTGAACTCAGGCTTCTTGCTCTCCAGAACTGTAAGCAATATGCTTATTTTCAAGCTACTTGTTCTATGGCATTCTGTTACAACATTAAAAAAAAAAAAGGACTAAGACAATCTTCTTGTGGCTACAACCTTTGACTTGAGCTTCTCCTCCCCTGCCTCAGAGTGCCCTTCAACACTGGAAATACAGAAAACCTGAAGAACTAAGCAAGAGGGCATGGAGAAAAACTTGAAAGTACATGTGGGACACTCAGTATTTTCTTGGGAACTGCCATGCACCTTTGACTGATATCTTTCCAGGAGGTGACAGCCTGGTCTATTTCATTACATTTTGAAGACAGAGAGTAGGGGAGAATATTCTAGGAAAATATTTCACTTAGAAGCTTTGAGGTGGAAAAGAAAGAATGTTAAAAGAATAGGGATAATCTGTGCTTATGCCCCCTCCCCTCATTCCACGGACACCCCAGTGAAGCTTTCTGCCTATTTCATAGGCCAAAATCCTTCAAAGAGAATTTGACTTTTCCCAGGAATAAGGGCAAAAGGCACGTGGTAGCTGCTGAAGGACCCAGAAGGGATTGCAAACTTGACAGCACCAGAACATTCATCTTCATTTTAGGTCAGGACCCTAAGATGAAGATGTGTTCCAATTCATTCTGACTGGAGATAGGTTAGCAGTTAGATTATGAAACCACTATTGAGCCAGGGAATGATAAACTAATCTGCTGTTAATTGTAAAATTGTTTAAAATTGTTTTGAGATCTTGCCTCATGGACAATGTATATACAGTTTCCTCATCAAAAACAAAACAACAACAACAACAAAAACTCTCTCAAAACTTTAGCAATTGTTGGTTTTCCTTATATAAAGATCTTTCCAGAGTCCATTAAACATCCCTTCCTCCCTCCAGTAATCTCTTGTTTTTGAGTCATTGAGTTTTAATCTGAGAATATAGCTCACCAGGCAATAAGTAAAACCCAGAAACTTCCATCTCTTAGCATATTTCTAAATCCTTTGATTGGCTAGAACCTAATACTAAACAAATTTTCAAAGCAAACAATCACATTATGACATTATTTTCTTGGCACTGAGGAAAAAAAATCCCATGACCCACTTTATTCACAGTATTCCTAGTCAAGCTTATAATAATTTCTGGCCTCTGCCCTTTGGTGATTTCCAAGGGATCTAGAAGCCTATATCACCTTGACTGATATGTGATATAACTATTTAGTACAGCTAGGAAATTAACTGTTCACCTTTTAGCCTGGGGCTTAATGGAATCCAGTCTTGATATCACTGGCACTACTTAATAACTCACACACAACCTCTTTCCCAGGCTTCAACAAATGCTGACCACTTGTTGCCTGTGCTGAGATTCCTCATTTCAGCCTTGCCAGCAAAGCACATCCTTGCTGCTCACTCATAAATTCACCCGACAAATAGCCAGATAGTTCCTACAACATACCAGCCGTCAGATGCTCAATATCATAGAGAAGCTACTACATTCATTCTATTCAGAAAATCAGGTAGTGTTCATTCTTTTCTTAAACTTATCTATATAGACTTGCCTCCTGTGATTAGCCAATTCTTACCTTAAATTTCAGGCTGTTTTCTGGTCAATGCAAGTCCCTGTGTTTATAATACAGAATTTTATGGATGCAGGAGAAGAGTCGAAATCCAGGCAATTTAATGTGTTATGAAGACATTATATGGTAAATGAAACTAGAGTTCTAGACCCTGCTTAGTCCAAACAACTTGAACATATGAGGCAGCGCTGGATTCGGTGTTAATATCGTGGTGTTTGGGAATCATTGTCTGATTCTATGATTTTGCTTCCTCGTTTCTCATGAATTGGAGGTGGAGAGGGGCGGGAGAAAATTAAGAAAGTTAGTAACTTTGCCTGAAGGCATCACAAGCATCGTTTCCTCTGTGTCCCCGCAGTACTCAACACATATATCTATATGTTGCATATTATTTTCTATAACCTGCCTTTTCCATTACGGTTTCCAATTCCTACCCTGTAATTTCTAAGTACATATAATTACTACTTCAGGTGTTAAATTCTACATTTGCAAGTATCTACACCCCAGCCCTCCAAAACAAAAGACAGCTAGCTAAATACAATTACCACATTATGAAATGTGCAAATTTTAGCAATAATAATGGTCTAAGAATATTCAGACTGAGACAATTTTCCTCAGATTCCTGAATTAAATGACCAAATGGTAAAAATCTACATTTCTTTCCTTTGATAATTTTGACTTTGGGTTGCATATTTAATAAGTGACCAAATTCCACATGTTAGGAAACAGAAAGTAGAAATTAACAAGAAAATTGAGTGTTACTACTTGAATATTCACAGCCTGTCTCTGGAGAGAACATTTTATATTCTCCTGGTTCTCAGCTCAGTGTTCACTGAAACAGTCCTACCCCTACCTGCAGGCATGTCTCTAGACACTGAACATATTATTACAGGAGAAGCCAAAGAGGTCTGTTCTCTGATCACTTTTCTACCCACACAGGTAGACTCCTGTATGATCTTAATGCTGATGACATTGGGTTGATTAGGACTAATACAATGCATATTGTATGCAATCTAAATATAGTGCTTTTATTACCACATCCCCTCCCCCAGCAGTTCCTGGTAATGTGGTATTGGTTATATGAATCACTCAAAATCATCAAGATTGAGTGAATTACTTAAGTAGGAATTACATTGGAAAAACTAAGATCTTGCCTCACAGAATCATGAAAATCAGTCAGCTGTATCTTTGGAAGATAATTTGACAATGTTCTTGTATGGTTCTGAGCCTCTGTCTTTTATCTACAGCTTGTTTCTGTTGCAGGATATCTGATCATACTGTGAACCCTGAGACTGTATACTGGAAAAACCTGTCTCTAGTTGTAGTGAGGCTCAGCCCTAGAAAACACTGTTACTCCAAGAGCTGTTTATTGTAAACAAGATTAAATAAAGTCAATTGCAGGTCAAGAGAGAGAGCAAGCAACCAGTTGCCAGGGAGTGAATATAGGAAAAAGCCATAGAGAGTGGGAGGAAGTCAGGAAGACAGAAAGAGAGACACACAGGAAGTAGAAAGGAGGGACTTCCAGTTGGAAGGGGTTTTAAGACAGTGTGAAAAAAGAGAACTGGCTTTTCCTTTTGAGATGGTGACGAGAAAGAAGGTCAGTTGGGTGCTTTCTCTACCTCTCTGAGCTAGCAGGTTTTCACCCCAGCATCTGGCTCCTAAGTCTTCTTTGATAAAATCAAACAATTGAGATTTTGTTGAAAATATGTTTCTACTCTTTATTAACAGGAATTTGTGCCTTAACCATTGTTAAATCTTCAGTTCCTGTCAAAATTCAATTCAATATGCCCCTTGGTCTGGAAGTTCTATTTATGAGGCTATCCTCATACATATACTTGTATGTGTAAGATTTAATCTATGTAGAAGGGAAGTCATGAAAAAATTATTTAACATAGAAAGGACTGAAAGCAGCCTGAATGTCTAGCAGGGAAGGGCTGATTTAAAATCCTGTGGCATATTCATAGAACAGATTGTTAAAAACACTGTTAAATGAAAAAAAAAACCAAAAACTCAAAAACACCGTTAAATGAAAAAAAATGTATGCACATTATGCAACATTCTATCATTTATATATATATACATATATATATGCACATATGTATCAATGTATAACATACACATGCTATATGCCATATGTATACTTATCAATGTATTAAGAACATGCTAGAGTCATGCATAAGAAACAAGTAACCACTTACCCACAGGGAGGATATTAGTATCCTAATATATTGCATTTAAAGAAAAGAAGAATTCCTTTGCTGCCTTTTGAACTTGCTGCTATGATCATGCCTCATGTACATACATGTATACATATTGCTTACACATATTAGCTTTTTAACATTTTGTTTGTTTGTTTGTTTGCTAAATATGAGTGCTCTATCTGCATGTACACCTGAATGCCAGAGAGGGCATCAGACCCCATTATAGATGGCTGTAAGCCACCGTTGCTAGGTTGCCATGGTTGCTAGGACTTGAACTCAGGACCTGCGGAAGACCAGCTGGTACTCTTAACCACTGAGCCATCTTTTCAGCTGGCACACATTAGTTTTTTAATGAATAAAATAACTGTGGTGTCCCTGTCCTCATTATATCCATGAAGAAATTGAACTTTATTGTGGCTATTAGAATGGGTTACATGAAAATCACACATAATCAAGTACTTCTACATGCATGTGGGGTGTGCAGTGTTTTTCTTTGTCTTCTCATTCTGACAACATGGCATCAGCCTGTGTGTTCTACAGTTTCTTCATGAACCATAAGTTACAACACTGACAAATAACCTATATTTAGTTTAGAACCAGGTCTGAGGGCATTTTCCTTTGTGCTTCTTAGAGTATGGAGTTGCCTAAAGGCAGCTACTCTGAGTATGCATGGATGATTCTCAAGTACTCTGACTCAGGGTCAGACAGACACATTCCTTAGCCCAATGCTTGCCCATTTCTACTCACAAAAAGAGAAGCTGGGATATTTTGGACTTGTCCTTTGGTTATCACACCATTCAGAAATCTCTTAGAAGATACCCAGGAACATGCTTGCAATGGCTTAAAGAAGAAAAACTTAATTCAATTATTTTAAAGGCAATGACTTTGATTTTTCACTTTTCTTATTGTCAACTACTGATACCTATTGACTTAAGAACAAATAAATAGATTACGTTCAAAGACTGTCAGGGAGGATTTTTAATCCATAATAAACAAAGAAGTTTGAATCCCTCAAAAAGTAATGAAACTTTGTGTCAAGATGAATTTAGCACATTAAATCTGCTGTAGGTTTAAATCAATGCAGATGGCACCAAACACAACACAACAAAACAAAATAATATGAGGGAAGATTCAGAAACATTGATCATAGCCAAAATACGCCCCAACACTGTGAAGAGGTTTACTTCAGTAATATCTGTGGTCATTGACTAAATCGATAAAACTCATTCTTTCAAGAGCATCCAATTATCAGCTTACTGTTGAGTAGACATTCTAATAAATCAGCATACTTTACATAGAATTAGACAAGGGCAACATGCAAATTAATAATAGCACAAAAAAAAATCTGGGGTGAACTCCCAGCAGGCCCAGAAAATCATCTTGTGATTAATTGTTTCATTTAAATTTGGTTCATAGAAGCAAACATTTCACAGCCATACCCATCTGATGGGTAGTTTATGGCTAGCCATATTAATAGAGTTTGATTAAGCACTTAAGAGAAAAGATCAATACACCTTTGTCATATTTACACAACAAAAGGCAGCGTGTCAGTGAGTGGAAATCAGCAGGAATGGAGGTACTATATTATTCACGAAGTTAACAGTAATATATTTTACAAGCACTTTAGTCATTTAGAAAATGGGTCTTATTAATAGAGCTCAACAGCTTAGATGCAATGAACTGAAAAATGAGTAAAGCAAAAGAATTTCCAGAAACAAAATAAATCAAGTCAGTTAATATTGATATTTTTTTTTGCAAGAAGCATACACAAATTATAAGTAGAAAAGATAATGGTTTACACCTTAGCAAAGCATTATTAATTATGGCTCAGCCTATGTGAAGGAAACTTAGATAACTGCTCTAAGATTGTCTCAGAATGTCATGAGCCTTCTTGCAAGATTCACTGAAAATTACCACTCCTTATAAGAAATGTCCCACTAAATCAGCATCTCATTTTTATCTCGTGAGCCTGTTCAGTGGGGTCACCAATCATTTACATCACCTGGAGAACTTGGACATGGAGTATGAGGAGCTGGGTCCCTGACAATCTGCAGCAATCACTTCAGCAAACACTCCATGAAGAGAAACCAGCTTCTGAACATGGAGGAATTCATGGGGATCATCACTGTTCCTCTAGTATTAAAGACACTGGATGGGTCCACACTGTCTTGGTCCCACAAAATAGTCTAATAAAACTGGCTTCTGAGGAAGTTGAGTTTAAAATTTAGGAGCTGAAACTTTGGGAGGAACCAGAAATGGTACCTTACAGTCTACCTTTGCCCTACATAAGCAGGAAGACGGCTAATGGGAAATGGGTAAAGTGGAAACATCAACTCTGCAACCCAAGAAACCTGGATTTGGGGCCAACCAGGTAACTCAATGGGTAAAGATGCTTAGCATCCATCACTTGCTAACCACATGTGCAAGATTTCCAATACTTTCTTATGTTTGATTCCAACCTCTGGGGCTATTTCAAATGCTGTTCTTTCTTTATATTTGTGGCATAATAGCAGAGAAGTCTGTAAAGGAGGAAAATAAAAGGTATCAATTGGATGCTTGCAAAACTGTCTCTTTTTAAACCTATTTTAATACCAGCAATGGCGTCTGTGGCCTATATCATGGCAATTAGAGCTCGTGTGTGTGTGTGTGTGTGTGTGTGTGTGTGTGTGTGTACAGATGTGTACAATTTTTCATGCTTACCTTTTATTCTGTTCCACTGTCTTCACTCACATGACACAGGAGCCTTGCATGGTGCTTAGAGTTAGAATTACTGCATGGTGAAATATGTTATGAGGGAGAGTTAAAATTACAGGTCATCAAACTCCACTGGTTATTCTGTCAAGCATTAGAGAAGAATGCAAATTATTAAAACTCCTGGGCAATCAATTAAAATTGATCCTGGTTTGCTCCTCATTGATTCTGTGGCTAAAACTTGGACAAGAGGGAGTGTCTCTGGGTGACAATAGCTATGAAGTAGTTCCACATGTCCATATTCTTAGGTATATTGTGGTATATTGAACACCCTTTGTAAGTGGCAGGAATTCAAGATGGAGATCATTTAAATGTGTGTGTGGGGGGAAATTATCTGGGGAAAAATACAAGAAAAGGAGATGTTTCCTGTAAGCCAATATTCAACAATAACTTACTCTATTAGAAATCTATCGCTATTCATGTTTCAAAAAAATAACTGGGGTTTCTAGAAGAGAAAGGCACAAACTGATAGGATCTGAGTGGTCTAATATGTTACTGACTGATGGACAATGTTCTGTAAAGAGCCAACAGCTGCTTCAGTTCAGCTTCTCCTGGTGACTTCCTTTGTGAATAGCTATTTCACTTCTTAGGGGCCAGATTACAGAAGGACACCTCCTTATTGCTCTCTGTTTTGTATAGCATGTCACTATGTTGACACTCCCTGAACTTGTCTCTGTAGAATGTCTAATCTGCTTCTGCCTATAGCCATCAACCTTCATCAGATTGTTAGATGGGCTTTCAATTCCAATGGAGAGTCTAAATGGGTTTACTGTAGAGATTGTCCCTATTCCAGCAAGACGTTTATTTCTCAGTGTGATCTCTAGGCTGGTATCATTGGCTTCACCCTGAGACCTTGATAGAAGAAATACAATCTTCCTTTTTTTTTTAATTGGTTATTTTATGTATTTACATTTCAAATGTTATTCCCCTTCCTGGTTTCCCCTCTGCAAATCTCCTATCCCATCCATCCCTCTCCCTGCTTCTATGAGAGTGCTCCCCCACCCTCCTACCCACTCCAGCCTCACTGCCCTAGCATTTACCTATACTTGGGCATAGAGACTCCTCAGAATCAAGGGCCTCCCCCTCCCATTGATGCCATATAAGGCAATCCTCTGCTACTCGTGCAGCTGGAGCCATGGGTCCCTCCATGTGTACTCTTTGGTTGGTGGTTTAATCCCTGGGAACTCTGGGGGGTCTCGTTGGCTGATATTGCTGTTCTTCCTATGGCATTGCAAACCCCTTCAGCTCCTTCAGTCCTTCCTCTAACTCCTTCTTTGGGGTCCCTGGGCTCAGTCCAGTGGTTGGCTGCAAGCATCTGCATCTGTATTAGTCAGGCTCTGGCAGAGCCTTTCAGGGGACAGCTATACCAGGCTCCTGTCAACAAGTGCTTCTTGGCATCAGCAACAGTGTCTGAGTTTGGTATCTGCAGATGAGATGGATCCCTAGGTGGGTAAGTCTCTGGATGGCCAGACTTTGTACTACTGAATCAGAAACTTCAGTGATAGGACCCAATTATCTTTATCTTAGCAAATGGTTCTGATACATACTAAAATCTAAAACACAGCAGAGCAAACATTGTTGTTCTGAGACCTCACGGTGACAATCCTTGTGCCCAAGAATGAGTGTGGGTAGCCTATTATAACTTTAGTTCCTGCCATGAGATGCACCAGTTGGAAGTTCTACAATGTCATTAGCCACAGGAAAGGTTGCCTGTGTTGATCTATAACATTATCTTAGCCTAAGATCAATGGCAAGTTAGTACTGCATTCCTCTACCTTGAACTCCAAGGGACATTTTGTACTTCTAGATGAAGATGTGCCTTGGGCCCTGGGTCTAGTTTATCAGAGGATGGATGACAAATGTTTGATGGGAGAGTATGAGTGGGAAGTTGATGCTTTGTGGTTGCACGGGTGACAGTATTCTTGTGAACTCAAGCTTCCAGGTAATCATTTCTGAGACTGTTTCTTCAACCGTATATAGTGCTGAAAACTAGAAGTGGGGTGTAGAATAACTAGGGGTAAAAACAGAAAGCACAGCTTGAAGGAATGTGTGCCACAGGAATCCGACAAGGCATATGTGAAACAATGTCCTCTGCACTGTGTGAGCTTCTTAAGCTTCCAAAAATAAAACCATAGGATTTGGAAACAAGAAAGATTCTTAGCAAGTAGAATAAGATGTCTCTGTCTCATGGGAAGGAAGCCATAGCCATCTAGACTAAGGTGCAGTAATAGTAATGCACGCTGATGACATACAAGCTGAGCCAATAGCAAGAATTCTGTCTTCTGCCCATTGTTCTTGCACAGTTCCATGCTTAGCCATCTGAGACATGCCAGGACTCAAATCTGCTCATGCTGAGACAGACTCAACTAACTGATGTCAACAATTCCTGACAGACACACTGTAGGTAAGAATAGAAAAAAAAAAAGGTAAAAGTGTCTCCTGCAATTCCTGGCGGACCTGACAATCTTTATAAGCACTGGGAAACAGCTAAACGGCGAGGCAACTGGTCTTTCCTGGTTTTTCATCTTGGAGTGAATCCTGAAGTAATTATTCCTAATGTAAATGACAGTTTAGACTTTGAAGCATTGCAAAGAGGATGATTTTCAGGCACTCACAGACTGCTTCCATGCCTCTTGCAGCTTCAGAGTGACAGAATACTGTGAAAGTATTTAAGGTGTTGAAGAATTTTTAATGATATGGCTATAAAATGCTTAAGCACAATGGCAGATGAAGAAAAGCCAGATGAAGAAATACTTTCCTTAATGCAATTTCAACCATATTTGGAACTATGTAGATTTTTATTATGCATTTAGAAAAATCCTGGAATACATCAAAGTATCAGCAATGCTCATTACAGTCGTTTAGAAGGAGAATGACTTTGCTCTCCTCCTCCCATTTCAGGGCTGATATGTGTTTTTTTAAAAATGAGCATTTATTACATTTAAATCCAGAATAAAAATCTTAGGAGGGAAGAAAATGCAAGCAATTATTCTTGCATTGGTGTTTTCCTTAAATAACCTCACAGGCAAATAGATTTTAATCTATATGTTTATTTTCCACCCACAAAAGCAACTTATTTTGGAAAAATTAAATTATTATCGAGAAATTTTTTATAAGCCCACTAAAGAATTTAGTCAAAGTTTAGATTTTTGAGTTTGGTGAAATTCCAAACACACATGGGCTATGACCTGAGGAAGGAAGCTTAGGCAAGTTTCTGATTAACTTTGGGAATTAGGTTAACTTCCAAGGTCATGGAAATTTCCAGAAGTCACATCTTATGACTATCTATGCTATTGGAGATGGGCTTTTAATTTGGCAATGACACATGGAGTATGTCAGGAATTATTTCATTAAAAAAATTCTTTGACACGATTCCCTGGCATGCATGTGCGTTTGCAACTAAATTTTAAGTCCTCCACCAATGTTGTGGCCAACCACTAAGCAACTATAATTAAATATGTTAAAAACTTAAAATATTTTCTGGAAAGAGATAATGTATAAATAAATAATAAAATTTCATCTTATTTATTTATTTAGAGGTAGTTTCTATATGCTAGTTCAGACTGGCCTTGAAATCATGATCTTCTTACCTGAGGCTCCCAATTGCTGGAACATGTATGTGCTTTTAGACAGCTCCAGGTAATAACTAAGAAAATACAAATTCTTTAGAGCTATGATTTTGAAGAAACAAGGGAAATTTCAGAATACAAATCTCTTTAACAATCCCATTATAATAAATAAAAATGATGTACCCTGGTATGGACAGTTAAGATCCAAAAGGTTATCCTGGGGAAGTGGCCAGAGAAAGGTGTCTTCTGAAATAGACAAAATGCAGAGCAGTGAAATATGAGTTTAAATTATCAAGACTAAAAAGAGATAATTCAAAGAAGAAAAAAGTAAATCTTCACTTTAAAACATTTCGGTGAGCAAAATGAAGGAAACATCATTCCAGGAAATCTAGTCACTTGGAATTCATTAGTCCTGGCAAGGCTGAATACACATACATATGTGGAAATGGGGAAGGAAGTCTAGACACAAAATGAGAAAATTAGAAGCAGAATATTTTCATTCTCTCTCTCTCTCTCTCTCTCTCTCTCTCTCTCCCCCTCCCTCCCTCTCCCTCCCTCCCTCCCTCCCTCCCTCCCTCCCTCCCTCCCTCTCTCTCTCTCTCTCTCTCTCTCTCTCTCGCTCTCTCTCTCTTTCTCTCTCTCATGTCTCTCATATCTTTTATCTCTCTCCCTATATTCCCAGCCTTCTTTTTACTTTTTGCTTTAAGACAGGGTCTCGTTAAGTTTCCTAGGCTAGTTTTACTAGTGTTTTAGTTAGGGTTTTACTGCTGTGAACAGACACCATGACCAAGGCCACTCTTATAAGGAAACATTTAATTGGGGCTGGCTTACAGGTTCAGAGGTTCAGTCCATTATCATCAAGGAGGGAGCATGGCAGTGTTCAGGCAGATACGGGGCTGGAAGAGCTGAGAGTTCCATCTCTTGTTCAAAAGGCAGCTAGGAGAAGACTGCCTTTTGGGAAGCTAGGATGTGAGTCTTAAAGCCCATGCCCACAGTGACACACCTATTCTAACAAGGCCACACCCACTTCAACAAGGCCACACCTCCTAATAGCACCACTCCCTGGGTCAAGCATATACAAACCATCACAACTATGTCTTTGAAATTCCAATCCACCTGCTTCATCCTCCTCATCCTCCTCAGAAGCAGGACTTATCAGACTCAATTAGGTGTCGAGTTTCTTCTGAGGTTAAAAACAATGAACACATGATTATATCGATGCTGAAAAGAGCTATAGCCAAGACTGGCAGCTAGTTGTGATCACTCACAATACTGGGTATTGTGCAGCTGTGACGAGGGGCAGGGGTAATGGAACCTCTAAACACTGCAGCAGAGTGAGCCCCATGGATGGTACATCAATAGGGAAAATAATCAAGAGACAGAGAGAATGTTAAGTTATAGGCTGTGTTATGTAGAAAGGGTGGAATAGTGCTTGCATTTACCTTTATGTGTATGTTTGTTTTCAACAATAGTTTTACATTAGTGTGTGTGTGTGTGTATGTGTGTGTGTGTGTGTGTGTGTGACGCACAAGTCACCGCAAATGTGTGGAGATAAGAAAACAACTCTTGAGAGTTGCTTTACAATACAGATCTTGAGGACTGAACTCAAATTAACAGGCTTGGTAACAAGTGCCTTTACCGACAGATCCATTTTTTCCAGACCCATATGTGTATTTGTGTTTGGGAAGGAACACATAGAAGTGTAACCCAAGAAGCTAATAAAAGTGGTGTACTGACTGGTTTTGTGCCAACTTGAAACTGGCTTTTAGGAAGCTGGGATGAGAGTCTTAAAGCCCACAGAGAAAGGAGCTTCAGTTGAGAAAATGCCTCTATGAGATTCAGCTGTAAGGCATTTTCTCAATTAGTGATCAAGGGGGGAGGGCCTATTGTGGGTAGTGCTATCCCTGGGCTTGTAGTCTTGGGTTCTATAAGAAAGAAAGGCAGAGGAAGCAAGCAAGCCAGTAAGTAACATCCCTCCATGGCCTCTGCATCAGCCCACCTGCTTCCTGACCTGCTTAAGTCCCAGTCCTGACTTCCTTTGGTGATGAACAGCAACACAGAAGTGTAAGCTGAATAAATCCTTTACTCCTCAACCTGCTTCTTGGTCATGATGTTTGTACAGGAATAGAAACTCTGACTAAAACAAGTGGTTAGCTGCAGAAGGAGAGAAAGCAAAAGAGATGAAAATGGAAATTATTAAATGATAAGACCTTCAATTATTTTCGCCTTTGACTTGGAAACTATGCAAATGTTTTACATAATAAAACAAATTTAAAATAAATTTTTATAAGAGGAATCCTTTTAAATGAGAATGCACTAAACCAAATTCGTCTAGCTAAATACATTAATGTGACAGATTACTGCCATATCATTTCAGATTACTTTAAAATAAAGTCATTGAATAGTTTTAGTAGAATGAATTAAAAGACAAAACCCAACCTCAATGAAATAGTAGCCTCCTGCATTTTAAAAGCTGTTAGTGAAAGTACCTACACATATACATATGTGTCTTGGTTAGATTTTTGTCAGCTTGACACAAGATAGAGTCTTCTTAGTCTCAGAAAAGGAAACCTCAATTGAGAAAATGGCCCCATCAGATTGTTTACAGGTAGATCTTTGGGGCATTTTATTAGTTATTGATTGATTTGAGAAGGCCCAGCCCATTGTGGGCAGTGCCACTCCTGGACAGTTGGTCCTTAATAATATAAGAAAACAAGCTGAGCAACCCAGAGGGAGCAAATCGATAAGCATTGTCCCTCAATGGCTTATGTTTTGGTTCCTGCCTTTAGTTTCTGCCTTTACTTCTGTAATGGACTCTTGAGGCACTCAGCCATTAGAATGTCCACACAGGATATGGTCAGTTTATTCATACAAACACTCTTTATAATACCATGCTAACATAAAAGTTATACTCACCCTAGTTGGCTAGGCAGAAAATGCTGTTGCAGGGTTTCACTGGGGAATTTTTCTCTCATGAAGATGCTTTGGAAGCTTGTAGACTTGACACATGTCCACTGTGAAGTTCTTCGGCTATGACAGACCAGGAGGATAGCACTCATGGAGGTTCAGGAGGTCCTTGAGGTTATAGGCCAGTGCTGACAGGCAGGCCTGCGAGAGCCCATTAATGGTACCGGAAATTTAATGGTCACAGTAATCAGGGCCACACACAGAGGCTGATCTCAAGTTCTCTTGCCGATGGGTATCAACACAGAGGCTAGAGAAGCCATCTCGCAGGAGCATGACAGTGTAAGAGATCATTTCCAAAGTCCTATTTTTGTATCATTTTTAGTATTGTGCTATCAGGGCTCACAGCTTGGGGTTGGTTCACTAGCTTATCACCAAATCCACGAATTTAGTTCATTAACACAGAATGCACTAGAGCTGAACTCAGGGCTGGAGCAGAAATTACTGAGAACATACCTAGTATATGTGCACCTATAGCAAAGTTAGCAAAGTCTAGTAGAATTATGTCAAAGAAATATATCGGTCAACTTGAAGTGGCTGCCCCACTGGAAAACCAGATGTTAGTAAACAAAAGAATGGCTACCAAATTCACTGAAAGTTGTATCTTTTACTTTAAAAGGCACCAGGCTAAACCCTTAGATAAGGCTCCTCTCAACCCTCATTGAACACTCCTTATTATAGACAACAACACAGAAGTCCCCAGTCAATGTGCACAGAATAGAGACTGTGGCATGCTCAGGCCTAAGTGGCCTCAGAGGCTCAGAGAACTCCTCAGAAGAGAGAATAGAAAGACTGTCAGAGACAGAGATGTTGGATAACTTCAGTGAAACAATGTTATCTGTCAATGGCTTGACAGTTGCTCATATAAACTCACAGCAATTATGACAGCAGGCGCAGGATCTGCATAAGCTTGAGCCAAACAGCATCCTGAGACAGAGAAGGTACAAAATTTCACCACTAGTTGAGGATCTATTTATATTTGATAGCTGTTGGGTGGTGGAGAGGCAGTTTTCTTTAAGAGTGTGACCCTACATAGGTCAGCTACACTCCAGGGCATAACCCACTTGCAAGTTGGCTAATAGAAATTGGACTTAGGTTTGGAAGAAAAGAAGAATCATAGTTGGGTAGAAAAGACAGTAAGATCAGATAGTGTGGATCTGGAAAGACTTGGGGGAGGATGTGACTAAATTACATTGTACAAAATTTTCAGAGAATTAATAAAAATACAAATTTTAAAGTTACTAAGATGTCCATGCTGGGAGTCTACCTTGAGTCCTCTGCAAAAACAGTATGTGCTTTTAACCACCGAGAAACTTCTCCAGCCCCAGAAGTTCCTAGGATTTTAAAGTCATTCCACTGAGGGCCAGCCAGCTGAACCAAGTGAAGGTGTTTGATGACAAGCCTGATTAGATGAGATCTGCTCCTGGATCACGTGTTGTACAAGGAGAGAACTGATTCTTGTAACTTTACTCCGACTGCTACACATCTGCATGTGCCACTCCCCATCCCCACACATACATGTGTGTGTGCACATCCATATACAAGATGAATCAACAAATGCAGAAAATACTTCATTGAAACTTAATGGGCAAGAAGACTCAAATAGGTCACTGTGATTTCAATATAAACCAAGTAGAAATCTAGCAATTATGATAAAAGCTGTCCAACGTAGAACAAACAAATCTGGCTCAGAAACACACAAATAATAATTGAGATAAGAGGTCACCATGTAGCTTTTAATGGCAGAGAAAGAAAATGAAGTGAGAAGACAGACTGGTCTTGAAGGGTGACAAGTAGAGACAAGCTCAAGACATCTACATCGGTGACACAGGTTTCAGGGATCCAGGGACACGACTTCATAGTGCTATACATGGGGCAGAGGTTCCAGTTTTTCTAATTTCTTAGGCAGAAGTCACTTAGATCCTGTATATTGCATACAATGTATGATAGCAGCTTTAGTACCATAAAAAGATTAAGAACATGATTAATTGAAGCACACATAAGTAAATTAATCTCCACCTTTGTTTATCTCAATGGTGAGTGTTGTCTTAGAATCATGATATTCAGAGGAAGGAACAATCCATAAACAGACACAGAGATGCCTTGTGGCATCCGATACAGCTCAAGGCATGTCTTTAATTAACTGACACACCAAGTTTATTTGTACACATCAGCGGCATATAGCCCCAGATGAAGGTTGCTAACCTGCACTTGTTCTATAAGTTTCAACAGTGCCTCTAATGTATTTTTTTTAAGTTAGGCAGCTTCACAAACTTACTGTTTTTAATTTATATTTCAGCCCTTATTCTAGAACACATGTAAAAATAATGTAGAAGCTATAAGTTCATTGTATGTATGTTTTTTTTGTTGTTTTTTGTTTTGTTTTGTTTTTGTTTTTGTTTTTTTATTTTCTTTTTTTTTAATTTCTTTTTTTTTTTGAACATGAAATGCTTTTTTATAGCATGTTTTACAAGGGGAGGGGGTAAGAGGGTCCAGGTGGTGGAAAAGTACAAAATCTTCTTGGCCTGTGCCTTGAAACATGTCATGGTCTATATGGTTTTTAATGAATTAACTCCTAGTCAAACCTAAAAGTAATAATGGTCAATACAAGTTTTTGCCTAGTATGTATTTTTATCATGGATCATTTGTTGGTTTATCGTGTGTTTTGTATATATGCTATCTATGTAACACATTAGGAAGTAACAATTATCGATATAAAAATCCATTGCTAGCCAAATTAAATGGAGGCATCAAGGACCCAAAGGCTTCCTGAATATCACAAGCAGGAAGCAGTAGCTGTAGAAGAATAACTAGGAAAAAGAAAATCAGATTAAATAATTAGTGTCAATTAGCCCCAGCAGAATCATTCCATAAACAATTGGTCTCCAGTGCCCTGCTTAATTATGTGAGGCTTCTATGATCCTCACCAAGCCTGCTTTGATTCATGTTGACTCTTGAGTTTCCCAGAGGTATAATTAATTATTGTCTTGTACATAAACCCCTGGCAATTAATGGCAGGAGAAAACAATATAGTACCCTTTTTTTTAAAAAGTATTCAAGAAGACCTTGACTGTGTGAATGACCTCTACAGTGTTTTCCAGGGGAGAACCATCACATAGTTAGAATAAGCGATTCAGGGTTGTGACTAAAAACTGACAAATGAAACACACGCACTCCCTACTTTGTACACCACAAAAGAAAGCACTGTATGCTGCGTCGCTCTTTAAAATGCTTGGTATTCACTACACACCATTTTAATTTGGTCTTGGACCTAATTAAAATACATTTTCAAACACCCAATTTAAATAATCAAACAGTTTACTTTGAGAGTATTGTGGATAGTGCAACCCACAGCCTTTTTTTTTTTTTTAAGATCGAAATTAAAATAGCATCCAATTATTCAGGTGTTCTTTGAAAGCTAGCACCTGGTCTTACCAGCTCCTAAGTGGTAACTCAATCTTCCCCAGAGAATGGCAGATGCTAGCAAGGTTATCACCCTCAGCAAACAAAGCTTGATATGTGGTCTATAACTGATGGTAGTTTCCCTCATAGGAATATTTAGGTCCTGTAAAATGTTTCCCTGGAGCCAGGTGTGATGGTTCACATCTGTAACTATGACACTCAGAAGCTGAGGCAGGAGAATTGCCACAAGTTTGAAACAAGTCATAGTTACAGTAAATGCAAGCCAGTCTGGGACATAGAGTGACACATTGTCTCAAAATGAAGCAAAGTGGAGTTTCTCTGGCATTAATTTTGGAAGGCCCTAAAAGCATTACAGCATCATGTGAGATCTTTTTTTTTTTTTATAAACAAACCCTTAGAATTTTCAGTTCAGGCTGAGCATGATGGCTCATAGTAATCCCAGTACTCAGGAGACAGAGGCAGGTGAATCTCTGTGAGTTTGAGTCCAGCCAGGACTACAAAGTGATCCAGGACAGCCAGGGCTGTTACACAGAGAAATCTTGTTTCAAAAAACAAAAGGAAAAGAGAGAAGAATTTCTAATTTAATAGCTATTAGGCATATAAATCTAAACAATGGTCCATCCCAAATTGTGACCCTTGTTTTACAGTTGCCATACTGAGACTATAAGTAGTTTTAAGGTACAATCCAAATCTTGATTGACATGTGTACCCACAAAATTCAAAACAAAGCACCATCTATGGAGACAGCTTGTTGTTTTTCTAGAGACAACATTGTTATTTTAAGATGGTAGGCAATGTGGTCACATCTCCCCTGTCATGTCCTCCCTCATAACAACCACTAAGCTGAGTTCATAGCTTCTCGTTCACTGATTCCCATAAATCTTCGGTGGCTGTGAGAGGAGGTTAGTCCTAAGTGAGAGAGATAAAGTGTGACGCTATTGAATCCCACGTACTAGATAACAAATAAATAAGACAGAAGATAAATCACAGCCCTTCAGTCTTTACCATGGAAACATTTTATTTTCTTAGTAAGTTGTCAAACTTCATTCAATAATAATAATATCAGCAAATTTAATTTTGTAAAGCAAACTACTGGAAAAAAAAAACCACAAAGGAAAACCAGAAACTAAATCATGGCTCTTCTTCTCCTTCTACATAGAGACTTGATTGTGTCTAGAAAAATTAAGATGATTGGAAGACTAATCTCTAAAATATATAAACACAAAGCACATGACACCATGATTTATGTCTAACCTATTTTCCCAAATGACATGGAAATGTTTTCAATAAAAATTATTTTTAAATAGTATTCCCATACATAATGAAATTGGAAATAATGTACCTAAGCCATGGTTTTGCAGCTAGGGTTTCCTTAGATTTGATCAACTTTAAAATGTATCCCACATAAGCAGAGAGTAATGAAGAAATCAACAACAACAAAAAAAAAGGGTATGAAAGCATTATTAGAAATATATTTTGTGAGAATTATATTTTAACTGTAAAACATACACTAATAAGGGTACTAAAAACTAACTTGGACTGAGTTAGTTATAACCCATGTCACATTGGGTTATTATGGGAAATTCAACAAAGAAATAAATAGTTCCTAATACATTTTAACATGTGCATTATGGGGAATGTTTAATAAAAAGACATGATACATTTCACCAAAAAGCATTACATAATTTATATGCAGTGCTTAATATATCTGGGGATGGCCAGGAGGTAACAGAAAATGCACAGCAAAAGAAGTAGAGGTTCCTTCTGAACAGAACTCCCAGGCACTAGAGACACAACTTTAAAACTCAGGGCTGTGCACATTCATAGCAGACAGCAGGCACAATGACATGTTAAATCACCCACATGATGTATAGCTTAATGAACCCCCTTGTGTTGATCACGCTTGGCATTAATCAAGAGCCATGAACAGATTCCCTTATTTTCTCAATGCTGCTCTGATAAACTACAATTTCATTTAACCTTGGACAGCGACTTTAATAGCTTCCATGGGACAACTGTCGATACCTTTCTGGGTATACAGTGATTAAACCACAACTCAAGATGCATGTCATGAATTTTCTTCATTTGAAATTAGAATTTTTATTCTTAACAGCCATTTGCATAAAATATGCTGAAGACACTGAGATGTGTAAGGATTTGCATTTATCCAAAGTCTAAATCTGCCATGCTGTATTGTAAGACAGTAATTGATATATTCGTAAGCATTTCTACTAGTGTGTTTGTTTTATCTCTTGCAAATAATATATCTGCGTTGGAAAGAAACTATGGAGAAGAAAGAAATTAGAAGTCAAAGTTTACTTGACACAGCTCTGCTTCCCTGTTCAGCTGTGCTCAAGACACACCAGAGGCAGATCTTCCCTCCACACCCAATTGGGAAGTGAGGTGCCTACCATTCATTTTAAAAGCACAGGTAATGATCACAGAACATAAACAGAGCTCATGAAACGCAGATTGTCCAGAAGAAAGACAGTGCTGTCCTGATTCAATTCCCCTCCTTGACCTTAGATTTACTTATTTACTGATCTTAACTGGTATGAGGTTGATCTCCTAAAATTTAAAGGTGACAGTTAGGTGAAAGTACGGTTGGATCAGTGTCTATATGTAGATATGGACGTCCATAAGTTAAAACACTTCCACCTCTTAAATTAAAAGTGGAACCTAATCTCTTAAGTTAGACAAGGCGTTTTTATATGGCTTTATTTGGAAAGTCCATAACATCTCTGACTTCTATTAAGGGAGGAATTTGAATAATTCCCTAGAGGATGTAATTAATGTGCAAAAAGACACATGAAGAGGCTGGAGCTGGCAAATGAGGAGAATGAAAGGTTTGAATCTGACCACAGAACACATGAAGCCCTCTATTAAAAACCAAACCAAAACAACACAAAATGAAACTCATGAGAGCCAGTGTATGATGGCTACCTTGTAGGACTTGGAAGTTGAGATCAGAATACCTGTAGACCGTTTCAGGTATTCATACTGAAAAGGTGCTTTGTTTTGTCCCTGCTGTATTTTGTATGTGGTACTGGAGGCTGAACATAGGGTCTCATGCATGTAGGCATGCACTCCACCCTTGAGCTAGCTCCCCAACTCTTACACTGACAAGCTATAATGAAATCCTCCAGAGGAGATATAATCTTGTGAATTAGGGTTTTTTTTTCTTTTAATAACATCTCCCATTTTTAAGTTGATTCTGTAATATGGCTATTTGGAGTCCCACTGATAGGAGTGGAAAGGTATATCTGGACCAGAGCACTTGTTGCAGCCCACATGTGACAACCCATGGAGCACTGGGCAAGCCATTCATCAAGGTCTCTTAGAGATGGGTAGGTGTCTTAATCAGTGTTCTATTCTTGTGACGAGACAATGAAGAGACACCATGACCATGAAACTCTTTATAAAGGAAAGCATTTAGTTGGGGCTGGCTTACAGTTTCAGAGCTTTAGTCCATTATTAACAAAGTGGGAAGTATGGCACCACATGATGCTGGAGAAACTGAAACTTCTTTATCAGGCAGCAGAAAAAAGAGAGTACCACTGGCCCTGGCTTGGGCTTTTAAAACCTTGAAGACCAACCCTCCCAGTAACACAACAAGGCCATAAATACTCTGGTAAAGCCACACCTCCTAATAGTGCCACTCCCTGTAGGTCTAAGGGGCTATTTTCATTCAAATCACCACAGAATGGGATTCTGTTTTGTTGTCTTTGGGCTTTTCCTGGGATTCATGTTCTCAGATATATGACTAACATCAGTGAGTTTCTCAGGTTTGGGTTTAGAGTTGTACTTCATCATTGTGAGGGAGTTCCCATTTTGCACTGGGAGCATGTTACCCTACTCAGTATTGGATTTCTCAAATATTCTCAGATCTAGATCATTCGCACCTCTGATCAAGGCACAAGCTGGCTGTGTGGCAATACTTTAGAAAATGGCAAAGAGCTGTGTTTAATTATCAACCACATCTAATGCTCATCTGCTGCCTTGAAGATACTGTTTGTTCTTCTTTATGCAAGAGGAAGGAAGCCTAGAGTCAGATTAATCACCTTTCTATAGCACATCCATGCCCCTTCTGCTTTGTGCCTTCTGGAGGATATGTAGCACTAGTGCAGTTCTATGAGGAAGACCTGTGGTGCTTCTGTTGGGGAGATTCTAATAGGAACACCCCTAAGCACAGGAATTCCTGAGTCCAGTGCTGTGAAAGAGCACCTGTGCAGACAGGCCACTCTCAGAAGTCAATGAGAATGCACACAAGTCATCTATCATGAGCCAGCCAGGTTCATGAGTCAGCATGGTCAAGTACTCTAACACTCCTGGCTCTACTTCACATCCTTAAACATGTCTAGCTGTTTCCACCTCAAGGCCATTGTCCACCTATCACGTCTATCAGAATTGCTCTTTTCTTCTTTCTTGGCTAATTAAATCCTTCTCAGTTTTCAGATCTCAGAGTCAGTCAAGTCCTCAAAAAGAACGTGAATGCTGGAAATGGTCACAACCCTCCCTAGAACCACCAATCACATTTCAGGTATGATATAAAGCAAATAACTTGTATTTTAAAGTACCAAATGAAGTGTCTTCCTGGAGGACAAAGTATGATTTGAACAGGGAGCTAAAGACCAGTATTTCCAGGCAGACCTGTAAGAGCAGGAGAAGAAACATGGGCAGGAGTAACAAGTTCAAGGCCTGCCTGGGCAACATAGAGAGCCTTTAGCTCAACATTTAAAAGTAAAAAGAAGGCTTGAGGGTATAGGGACTGGTGGAGTGCTTGTCTAGTACCCATGAGGCTCCAGGTCAGATCCCTGTTGCTGGGAAAAAAATATCCATAGAATACGGACATTTGCTTTTAAAGGTATAGTAAACCAATCCAACAATCTATACAGAGTTTGTACTCAATGATAGTCAGTGAAAAGCATGAATTAGCCCTGCTTTTTTTTGAAATGCTACAATTAAAACTTAATATTTTTTGAGGTATGAAGTTATACATTTTATTCTTTTTATTTTGCATGTATAATATTTATAAATGTATGTGTGTGTGAAAGCATGTGAAGGCCAGAGCTTACCGAGAGTCTCCTACCACCATCACATTATTTGAGATGGGATCTTTCTCTCTCTCTCTCTCTCTCTCTCTTTAACCCAGTATTCACTGAATGGTTAGACTGACAGGTTAGGTAGCTTCAAGTCTCCTTCTGTCTTTGCACCCCCAATCCCTCTGATAGTTTTAGGGTTATATTCATGTGATCCATGCAGCCATGCCTGGATTTTACATGGGTTCTAGGGATCTGAACTCAGGTCTCCGTGGTTGCACATTAGCCACTATACCAACTGAGCTATCTCTCCAGCCCTGACAGGCTTCACTAAAATCTAGTAACTCCCCTACCCTTTGTGGAAGATCAGTTTTAGTCCGGTAGATTAGGACTTTCTGTTGGGTTTCAATATTCAAAAGACATTAAATGAAGTTGTAGGCTGTTTTACTGAATTATAAAGTTGTATACATAAGGTGATGAAGCCTGGATTCTTTCCCAGGGGCAGAACAGTCAAAATTTAATTGTGCCAGGATAGAAAACAATATGCAAGTTTAGATTCCTTGAATATGGCAAGAGGAGCATAAAGCACAAAATGTTTTTTTCCAGGTCTTATGTTCTGCACCATAAGTATACTGTAGTCCATATTTACTTCTGTCTTTGTGCTGTGGTGTATCTTTCTCTCATTCTCTCTCTCTCTCTCTCTCTCTCTCTCTCTTTTCTTTCTTTCTTTCTTTTTTTTTTCTTTTTTTTACAAATTAGACAGTAAGAACCTTAAGCCTGCACTTTTAATAAGTTTTTGGGTCAAATCCTCTGTGTTTTTAATACAGGGCTCAATTATAATCAGTACCTGTCACCTTTGCTGTTGGGAGGAGTAAAGAAGGAAGGAAACCAGGCAAAACTTAGAGGCTACTTAGTTAATTAACTGCAAAGGCAATCTATTGCTACATAATTAAAATCAAGGAGGCAAAGTTCAGGAAGAGCACAGCAGGCCTGGGGAGCCCAAATAGACTATCTGTTCTGTGTCTCACTAGTGCTTACCCTGGCTTCTCCTGCCAGGAACTCCGAAGAGTTGGGTCTCATTTCACAGAAAGTAATAAATATCTCTATTCTGCCTTCGGGAGGTCTAAAATGCCTTTCATTTCTCCAAAGAAAGAGGGTATAAATGCTACACATTTTTATACCAAGCAACTACAGTGATTAGCAAGGGAAATTCATTTTAAAAGATTAGAACTGTCACTGTTTTATAGCATAATAAATAAGAACTGAGATTCTTATTTATTTATAATCCAGAAGCCAGGTGTGGTGGTACGCACCTTTAATCCCAACACTTGAAAGACAGAAGGCAGATCTCCATGAGTTCAAGGTCAGCCTGGTCCACATAGCATGTACTAAGATTATATAGGGAGGTGCTGTCTCAAAAAAAAAAATTTAGCCAGGCAGTGGTGGTGCATGCCTTTAATCCCAGCACTTGGGAGACAGAGGCAGGCGGATTTCTGAGTTCGAGAGTTCCAGGCTAGCCTGGTCTACAGAGTGAGTTCCGGGACAGCCAGGGCTACACAGAAAAACCCTGTCTCGAAAAACCAAAAAAAAAATTTTTTTTTAAAAATCATAATTCATCAGTAAGAATATTTTTCCCATATAGACATCTCTATATTTATATATTAGATACAGGCATGGGGAGGTGGGGAGAGACACCAGCTTTCCACGGGCCCCACCTCCATATCCAATCACCCACACAGGGAAGCAGTAAGGGTGTTACATGTGGCAGCTTTAAGAGGGAGAGGGTTAGGCCTGGGCCTGGCTCCTCAGGGAAACTAGCTCTTGAGACTCAGGAACATTCTGTCAGGAAAAATAGGGTGGGGTTTCAACAAGATGAGTAGAGCAGAGCTTAGCCTGAGTCTCTACTCAGTGCCCTCCACCCTTAGGTAGCACAGATTCCAGGGTGGTCATAGGCTTTCCATTCCAGAACAGTCTGTCAGAGCTGGGGCTAGGGGTAGATAAAGATAGAGCAGCAGCGATCAGCTCTGGGCCTGCCTTACCACTCAGGCCCTGGGGAGATGGGGCAGGGGATTGGAGTGGGAGAAGCCTGCTTGAAGCAGGAGACTCCAGCAAAGTGAGAGAAGGTGGCCAGGCCTACTCTTGGTCCAGCCTGGGTGACTGGGGTTGAGTTGAGCAAAGTTTATTTTTTAACAATCTGCAGAAATGGAGAAGGTAGGAGTAGGACCAGGTCCAAAGGGACAAGGATGCCTGTTCTTGTTGGAGGGCCTCTGGTGCCCTTAGTTGGAAGCAGGCTGTCTCTCTCAGAAGATTAGCCCCTTCAGCCCTCCATGGGTAGATCCAGCTCCATGTCAAAGGTGAACAGCTAGCTCCTCAGTCACTGGCTCATCTGTCAGATCACAATACTGTTCAAAATAGGGGTGAGCCAGTGCTTCCTCTACTGTAATACACTTGTTCAGGTTGAAGGTTAACATCTGGTTCAGCAAGTTAAGAGCTTTGGAGTCAGATTTGGGAAAAAGCTTGGCCCAAGCCACCTTGGTTTTAGAGGGCGGAGACTGTAGGTGGTTTGGGGCCTTTGTATTACTGATACAATTAAGGTCCTCCTGGTTTGGGGAACCCAGGATACCTAGAATGTGGTTGAACTGGTCCAGGTAGTGCTTACAGGGGAAGATGGGCAGGTTGGAAAGCACCTCAGCCAGAATGCAGCCTATAAACCAGATGTCGATGGATGGGGCTGGGTACCAGTGTGTGGCCACGTCTCAGTCAGAAAGCCAATGTGGTCATGCTCAGGGTCCACAATCTGAGCCAGACCAAAATCACAGGTGAACAGATTGTAGGGCTTCAGGTCCTGGTGCAGCACATTGGCTGAGTGTATCTACTTGAGGCCCTGGAGGATCGGGTAGAGGGAGTAGCAGATGTGGTCATTGCTCAGCTGCTAGCTCTTAAGCAGCGTGTACAGGTCCATCTCCATGAGGTCCTGAACAACATAAACATCCCTCATGGCTTCCAGCGTGGGTGCTATGAGGATGTCTCGGATGCCTATGACATTCTCATGGCAGAATCGCAGCGTGATCTGAATTTCCCTCAGTGAGCGCTGACAGGCTTGATTCTTGAAGATCGACGATTACTGCAGCTGTGTGTAATGTTGACCCACGTCCAAAGGTTCTCCAGTCACCACCTCTTCTTCCCCCACCCCACCCCTGCATCCCCTGACCACTGGGCTGACACTAGCAGCTACTCTGGACTCCCTGCCCCTGCCTCCCGGAGCCACTGCCTTAGCCATCTCCCCAGTAAGAATGTTTTAATGGTGTGTTGGTAAAGCTTAAATACCAACCACACCTATGAGGGCCTGAAAGATTTACTTGATAGGCCATCTGCTGGTACAACTAAATCTTAAAAGTACAGAATTTTTTCTTGTTTTGATGGCTACCCTCACCTATAGCTTCATCTTTAGATCTCTTAACATTGTTACTATTATGTTGACATTTTAGCATCATCAGCTTTTTAGCATAAAAATTTTTATAAAATAATCATTATATTTTTACTTATGTGTTTAATTATCATTTGATTTTTCCCTTTTATTGAAAACAGGTTTTTTTCACATAATATATCGTAATTATGGTTTCTCCTCCCTCTAGTCCTCCCAGTTCCTCTTCCCGTCCCCTTCCATCCAGATCCACCCCCTTTCTGTATCTCATTAGAATACAAACAGATTTCGAAGGGATAATAATAAAACTAAAAAAAGTCTAATGAGATAAAACGAAAGCTAATACATCATAATTGAACAAAACCAACACAAGGGAAAGAGCCCAAGAGAAGCCACAGTAAACAGAGACACTCATTCACACACCCACAAATCCCATAAAAACACTTAACTTGGAAATATAATATAGCACAAAAGACTAGAAAAAAAAAGAGGGGAGGGCACAACGGGTGGTTTCCTACAGAGTTGAGGAAGTGGGTTTGAAGGAGAGAAAGGAAAGGTGAAAAGCCAGTTAGCCTACCTGCTTCCCTGGCCAAAGTAGCCTGTGCATTCCCAGGAGTTGGGAAGTGAGATACAGTGATCTGTAGCAGGAGAGAAGCTTGGAGGGGAGGATCTGTGTGATCTGATGGAGATAGGTGCAAGAGAGGAAGGAAGGGTACAACAGAGTGTCTGCTACAGAGCTGGAAATGAGACTGGGGTGTTGGGCTGCAGGGAGTAAAGGTAGAGATGGAAATCCGTAGTCTACCTGCTTTTCTGGGTGGCGGCCACTTCATTTTTAAAATAATAAAACTGATTATTTTTATCTATTTCTAAACATCTAGTTTTAATCTTCTCATTTGTCTACCAGGGAATGGGGCCATCACTCATTGGCAGACTACTTGTCTAGCATGTATAAGGCTCTAGGTTTAACTCTCAGCAAGCACACATACACACACACGCACTCATGCAAACATCTACAAAAACACACATATAGGTACACACACAGATGAGCACACACACATGTACAGGTACACACATATGCACACACATACAAATACATATGTGTGCACACACAGGTACACAAATGTATATACACATAAAAGTATGCACATATGCACACACATGTACAGGCACACATATGCACACATACACATATATAGGTATACAGCATGTGTGTGTACACACATCTTTAAAGTTTTGCATTTCAAACAACTTTTAGGTTCTTCATCTAGAAGACGATAAGGATTTTCCATTATTTTATATAAAGTCAATCATGAATGCTCTAAAGCTAAGTCACTTTCAGCAGAGATGAAAAAAGACTGGATTTCTCAATTTCTTTATTCAATATCTGTAGTTTATGATTACGACTGAAAACCTGGTATGTGTTGATTTGCACAAATCACCCACCTTTGAAGGTGCAATGATTTGGCCTGGTCACTGGGGATCCACTTAGCATCTTGGAAGAACCAATTAAATAAATGGGCCCTTGTGGCCCGAAGAAGCTAATGGAGCCGCGTCTTCAATAATAAAACATGCCATTTCCTTCTGACAAGATAGCAGTTAATTTCTAATCTGAAAAATAGGAGCTGCCAGCATTGGCTGTGTATTTCCTTTTGAATATGTGGCTGATGACTCAGAATTACAGTTTTTTAGCCAACTTACCTATATTCAGTTTTAAACTCTTCACTGAGTTGAGATGAAATGGAAAATGTGAAACACAGGTGTGTTTTGCAACATCGCCAATTCCCATCCCATAATGCCTTTACCCCTCTGCCATGTTTTTAAATGACTCTATATTAAAGAGTAGCAGCAATCCCTGCTTTTGGTCTTACTGCCAAGAACACTGCCAACTAATGTAAGCTTTAGAGTCTTTGGACTAAATTAGGGAGAACTAAATAAATTATTTGTTTTCTTTCAAAACTAAAATCAGGGTCAGGCATTGTGGCACACACCTTTAGTGCTCTGGAGGCAGAGGCAAAAAAGATCTCTATGAGTTCAAGACCAGCCTGGTCTGCATAGCAAGTTCCAGCCTAGCTAAATCCAAATTGTAAAACAAAATAAAAATAAGACTAAAATTATCATATGAATTACATTAAATCTGAAGATTATACTTGAACAACATTGTGTGTCTTTTTACACAACTGTTGTTTCATTCCTCCTATCTGTTTCATGGTCTTTGGGAGATGTCATCTCTGACTGTCCCATCCATGACATCATATATCCAACATCATCCCCTTCCCTCATCCACAGTTACAGATACCTGTGCAAACACACACACACACAGAGGGGACACAATTACTCTGAACATTGTTTCTTTATGATACTAACAAAAATATATCATCATCTTGTTTATCTGCTTCCTATCTTTCTTACAAAAATAAAATTTCAAGTTTCACAAGGGTAATAATCCATCTACCTTATACAGAGATGTTGCCAGGGTTTGCATAATATGGGACTCATGGAAGGCACAAGTATTTATTAAGTTGATGAGACAAACTGTCTTAGTCAGGGTTTCTATTCCTGCACAAAACATCATGACCAAGAAGCAAGTTGGGGAGGAAAGGGTTTATTCAACTTATACTTCCACATTGCTGTTCATCACCAAAGGAAGTCAGGAGTGGAACTCAAGCAGATCAGGAAGCAGGAGCTGAGGCCATGGAGGAATGTTACCTACTGGCTTGCTTTCCCTGGCTTGCTCAGCTTGCTTTCTTATAGAACCCAGGACTACCAGACCAGGGATGATATCACCCACAATGGGCCCTCCTCTCCTTGATCACTAATTGAGAAAATGCCTTACAGCTGGATCTCATGGAGGCGTTTCCTCAAGGGAGACACCTTTCTCTGTGATAACTCTAGCTTGTGTCAAGTTGACACACAAAACCAGCTAGTACACGAAACAAAATTTATCTATTATAAACTGAACATGCTATGTAAACAGTTCAAATCTTACAGTCTATGAGAAGCTCATGACAGCATTTCTGTGTAGATATGCATGTGTGACTATGACATTGTAATGAGCATTCATTGAAGACTTTTCTGCCTGTCAGACACTCTGTGTTATAAATGAGTGAATTAATGAATTAATCCTGGAATTCCAGTGTACTTCCATGGTTAGAAAAACCCAACAGAATTTTAAAAGTTAAACTGAGATCAAATAATATTGCCTCAATTTGGACTTAAAGTTTCTTAAGATGACATCATTAGGTACTGCCTTTATTTCTTTTCATGTACACTATGGTTTAAATGTGATCAGAAGCTGACAAGATGTGTGATTAGATATTTTGGGTTGTAATGGTGTAAATGGGTCATTGTCATTTGTCACTCATTTTTAATGTTAAAACTCTATAGTTATTTCAAATTCTTCTTAAAATGTTTTAAAAGTTACATTCCTTTATTTGTGGGTGTGCATATCTATGTGTATGTGTGCATGTGTATATATGTGTTTCATGTATATGTGTGTGTGCATGTGTGTGGGTATATGTGTGAATACATAGATGTAATATATTCGCATGTGTATATCTGTGTTTGAGGTGTGTGCATGTGTGTCTATGTACAAGAGTGCATTGTGCAAGTGTGTGTGTTTATGTGCATGTGCTTATATGTATGTATGTGTATACATGTGTGTAAGTTTATATATATGTATGTGTTTGTGCACATCTATATATGTGTGTGTATGTACATGTGTGTATGTGTGTTTCAGTGTATCTATATGTATGTGTATATATGTATGTACATGTAGGCCAGAGAACATCTTGTGGGAGTCAGTTGTTCTGTCTTTCCACCTTGTAGTTTCTAGAGATCACATTCAGGTCACTGGGTTTAGTGGCAAGAGCTGTTACCAGCTGAACCATATGACTGCTATATCTTCAAATTCTCAACAAACTATCATTTACTTGCAGAGAAAAATTCAAAACTGTCAGGATGCCATGGTACATTTAAAAATGTATGTAAACAATTATTGTAGGAGACGCCAAAATCACACCACTTTCTGTTCTAAAATGTCCTCAAGTGTATGAGATGTGATTTCATGGAACAGTGCACTAAGTAGAGTGCACTGGTTAATTTACCAACTCTCCAACTCAGTACCGAACTGATCAACAGCAAAACACACAGGTCCTTTGGCTATTTTATATAGTCTTATAAAAAAAATAAGGCTGAAAAACATTTCCATTGCCTTCCACATCTGCACCATTCTTTAAAGAGCAAGCACCCGGTTCTCACACTCACATAATTCTTCACAGAGACACATCTCTTCCAACCTATTTTTGTTTCCAATGAGGGCACAGCTGTCTTTCATTAGACATGTTTAACTTACCAGCTCTCTGTATGCAGAGTTTTACATGCTTAACAGAAGATTTTAATACAGTTTTAGCTCCTGCTTGAGATAAATCAAACTCAAAATGACAAATAAGGAAGTGTCTGCAAGAAGTGGGGGGTTGCCTGATTTAAAACTCCGAGAGGCTTAGAGAGCCTTCAATCTCAGATTGCACAAATACACATTTTATTCAGCAAGACATGATAGATACTTTATTGCGGAACTGTTCTTTTTTAAATTCACTAGATGCAACTGAGAACAATCTAAAGCTATAATATATTAATAAGATTAGCCAGGGATAGAGAAAGACAAACTGGTAATCTAAGTAGTGTAATTTATCAAATGCTTTAGAGATGTTACATAAACATTTTCTAATCTTAAATGCCTTTTCTGGCTCCCTTGTTTTCATTTTTCTCAATTATACTCACTACCAGATTTTTGTGTGTGCATGTACAGTCCAAACACTTTCCTGATTATTAGGAAGCATGATTGTATATAAATGCAAAGCAGCTTGACATTATGCAGGGGAAATGACTGACATCCACATTTTACTACATGGACCTAACTTATGACCTTCCTGCTGCTTGATGAAAATTCAGACTTTTAAAACAGCTTGTTTGTCCAATGAGTATAGTCTTTTTGCCCCTCCAAATTAATTACCTATAATAACATTTTGCCCTTTTTTCTAAAGATGGATCCATTCCCATAGTAGCCCATTTCATACTTTAAAAAATAATCTCTAATAATTACTTATGCTTGATCCAAAATTTGAAAATTCAGTCTTTGGCAGCTATGCTGGCCAGCCTCTCTTCTCTCCAACAGAAATACATGGAAGAAATAATTTATTCTGTAGCAAATAAATTACTGAAGAGAACAATGTCTTTAGAAACAACAGCAGGCATTCCCTTAAAAAAGAGTTGTGAGGTTAGTTTTACCAAGAGCATGCTAAAATGCCAGGTGATATGAAACACTGAAAAGGACACACTTCTATGAAGATACAATGAAACAAATGTGTCCACTTAGGCTGTCTTCTGAATCTCTCACCATGGGAAAGTGAGCACAGACTGGGAAATATAATACAGAACAGTTTGCCTGTCCTCTACAAAACTGTGACCACTAGAAAGATTGGTGAGCTGGTGCAACTTAAATAGACAAGAGGGGCTAGGGAGATGACCCAGTGTGTAAAATGCTGTTGTACAAGTGTGAGGACCTGTATTCACATCCATATCACCCACACAAATGCTGAGCATGGTGGCAGTGCACATCTGTACCCATAGTACTGGGGAGGGTGGAGACAGATGGAGATAGCCAGATCCCAGGGACTTGCTGACCCCTGGGATCAGCCTGGCCCCTTAGTGATGTCCAGGTTCAGCAAGAGATCCTGTCTCTGAAAATTACATGGAGATCAACAAGAAAAGATGCTCACTGACCTCCTCACAGGCACAAAAACCCTCTCTTACCCACACAGAAGAAACTAAAAAGACGACAGTTAAGCACAAGATGAAATACAGTTTAATGCTAGAGAGGGAGAAAAGGAGCTTTGGTTTTCCTTGTTTGTGTTTATTTTTCTCTAAAGAACATTGTTGAGACAAATGGTAAAATTGAATATAAACTTATTTTAGGTGATTACTGCTGGATTGGGCTTAAATTTTCTGAAATTGAGATTCTTGGGTTTCCTTAATCTGTTAGTACACAGGACCATGTAAGGACATATCTATAAGTATTTAGAGGTGAGGAATCAGGATACCTGGAGACAATTAAAGACAGCTAGATAGATGGATGGACATAAAGCTAGACAGACTGATAGATGACAGATGGATCATATGCACAAAAGGCTAGAGCAAATGCCAGAAAATGCTGTTCCATTTGTGGACCCTAAGTGAAGTGTATACAGGTGTTCATTGTTCTATATATTTCTTAGTTTTATGCTTGACACTTTCAAAGCAAAAAGTAAAATGGAGGACTATTTGGTTTCTACCCGGAACAAGAGATTGAGGTGTGTATTTTACAAATCAAAACAGACTTGGTCTCCAAATTATCCCAGCATCCCTCAGTTCCTACCTGGCATACCCTACCCCAACCTTGAACTTTCCAGCCCATGGGCTGGGCTGCCCTTGTCCCAGAGTCTCCCTGTATAATCCAGACATTTTGCTCCTTCCTTCCTTCCTTCCTTCCTTCCTTCCTTCCTTCCTTCCTTCCTTCCTTCCTTCCTCCCTCCCTCCCTCCCTCCCTCCCTCCCTCCCTCCTTCTCTCTCTCTCTCCCTCCCCCCCTCTCTCTTCCCCCACCCCTCTCTCTTCTTCTCCTTGTCCTGTTTCTTTTCGAGCAAGCCCTTTCTCTCCTTGCCATGACCCCCCATGGAGACTTCCCTGGCCTCAGTCCTTGGGACCAGTGAACTGGAGAGCAGCTTCCCAACAAGCCTGCCTTTAATATATTCTAATCTGGTTTGAATTGGCTCATTTCTCCAGCAGAGAAAAAATAACCTATCAAGGACTATTGCAAACCATGTCACAGAAACAATCATGAAGGAAAAAAGAGAAAATAAAAGCTAAGAAAAAATTATGCTTTTCAAATTTAGTGAATCTTTTAGCATTTTTCTTAACATTGAGGTACAGTGTCAATATTGATTTTTTTTTCTTTCCTTTTGAGGCAGGATCTCCCTCAAGTCTTTTAGGCTGGCTTCAAACTCTCCATTTTCAGCTTTCCTTGTTGTCTTATTTACTTTTCTATTACTTCAGTAAACACTGTGATCCAGGCAATTTATGAAAGAAAGCATTTAGTTGGCCTTATGGTTCCAGAAGATTAGAGTTAGTGACTTCAGAGTGAGGCATGGCAGTGGGAACTTCTGAGATCTCTCATCTAAGGTCAGAGGCAGTTGGAGCAAACTGAGAATGGCAGGAGGCTTTGAAAGCCTCCGAGTCTGTCCCTGCAAAAACATCCATTGCAGGGAACCCACACCTCTCAGCCTTTCCCAAACAGTTCTGCCGACTCAAACATATGAGCCTATAGGGACATTCTTATTCAAACCACCACACTAGTGTTGATGGCACAGACATGTACCACCACAGCTGGCTAATTATGAGCATTTTAAAAAATGAGTTTTGTTCCCTGTTTAGTCTGGTGTGTATGTCCATTGCTCCAAATTATCTGCCACAGTTTCTTAGTTACTTTTGACATAGCTACCCACTTTGGGAGTGTTCTTAAGAGTCACAAGTGTGAATGCCTGAGATGTTTTTCAAATATGCCTTTCTCATTTCAACTTTTAAATCACATTTAATTGTTTGCATTTGTTTTGTATGTACATGTTTGGGGAACCACGTATTCTACAATGTTTGTTTCAGAGACAAAGGATGACTTTCAGGAGTGGGTTCTCTGCTTCCACAATGTAGGTCCCTAGGATTGAATTCGGATAATCAGGATTTGGTGCCTTTACCTGGTGAGCCATCTTACTGGCTCAGGGAAATGATTTGATTTTTCATTAATGCTATTTTTCTTTTTAAATTTCTAAAGGAGATACTGACATACTATATAACAAGCTATTAGCAAGGTATCTGTTACCTATATAACATCCCATAAATATTAGATTAGTATTTATTTCTTCTGCTTGGTCCTCTGTATTTATTTATCTGAAAAGACTTTTTTTTTCCCTATTCCCTTTATTGCTTAGTCCTCAAAAGTACCTGGAGAAATCTCTCTCGTTTTTTTATATGCAATACTTTTTATTTAACAGTATATTAGCCAGAGTTCTCTAGAGTAACAGAACTTATAGAATGAACCTCTCTCTAAATATAGAAAGAGGATATATCAAAATGAGTTATAGGCTGTGATCAGACTAATCCAACAATGGCTGTTTATGAATGGAAGGTCTAAGAATCTCATAGTTTTTCAGTCTACAAGGATGTCTCAGCTGGTCTTTAGTATACAATAGAATCCCGAGGAGGTACGCTCTAATGCCAGCAAAGAAATGGACTTGTATAAAGGTGAAAACAAGCAGGCAAAGAGCAAAAGCTTCCTTCTTCTATGTCCTTATACAGCAGAAATTATAGCCTAGAAGCAGGTATTCCCACTTCAAAAGATCTAGGTTAAAGGTGTCTTCCTATCCCAAATATCTAGACTAGAAGTGGATTTTCCTACTTCAAATGAAGCAAAAATCCCTCAAAGATGTGCCCCCATTTTGGGGTTTTAGTTAATTCCAGATGTCATCAAGTTGACAACCAAGAATAGCCATCACAACTGGTTTCAAGACACTAGTTAGATTTCCTCTTTGCATCAGCCTATAGCAAAACCTACACTCAAGCTTACAAATGAAGCAAACTTGATGGCTCTTTTTTCAAGTTGGCAGCTCCTCTGCCAGTGCTCCAAGACATGGCAGGCTTCCTGTGTGTCACTTCTTAGTCTACTCTCCTTAAAGTAAGCTTGGGAGAAGATTGTTGTATTCATGGGATCAATTTTGTTCACAGCTCTCCCAACTCATGAGCTCCCAGAATATAAGCAAATGGATGATTCCCTCCTACACTCACATGTATCTCAATTTTTAACCAATGAAACACTAGTCAATGCTATGCAAGCAGATGGTTAAAGAGCATTTCTATATTGGGGCTGACTCTCCCTGGCTGACCTTGGTACCTCTGTTGTCACCCCTGTGGAAGCTATTGCATCTGGTAATGAAAAGCATGTGACACCTTTACTCATGTACCTTTCTTAACACCCATAAGCCTAGCTTTTCATCTACTAAAAGCCAAAGTGATATGATCAAACCTGACTAGGACCAGTGGGAGTTCCTCCCTGCAGAACCCACCCAAAATTTCTAAACCATATCTGTCTATATTTATCTATCTATCTATCTATCTATCTATCTATCATCTATCTGTCTATCTATCTATCTATCTATCTATCTATCTACCCATTATCTATCTACCCACCTAAGCTTCCAGTCTTTAGGCTTTATTTTTCAGAAATAGACAATTAGTGCAAAAACTAGTACTTAAAGGTGGCATACTTCTTAATAAAAGCAGAAAATGGTCTTGTGGCTTTAGAATCAGGTGGCTGGTGAAGACTACACAAAACAGTGGACACACTGCTGTTGAGATTGTGGTAACAAAACTGCAGAAGGCTAGAGAACACATTCTGAGTGAATTAGTTGTGGGACAGTTTAGGAAAACATCACTGATAGTAACTAATAAACTTCTGATTTGGGTGAATGTGATGGCCTCACTGAAAGTCAGACATATTAATTGGCTTCTTTTAGTTGTCCATCATAAGGTACTAGTAAGGACAGATGCACTTAAGGAAGTATGAGGGGCCAGAACTTTCTGAAAAGAAAGTACATTGTTCCTTATCTTCCATCTCCCCAGTCAATAAAAATAAATTGTCAACATAAGAAATGGCTTCAGGGTAAAGATCAAATCATAGTGTGACTGTAAGTTCCTTTGTTAAGAACTCTGAAATCTCTGAGGTTGTGGTTAATGCTTTCAGAAAAAAGTGGCTTTTAAGGCTTGGAAGGTTATGTTCATCAGCCGGCTGACACACCATGGCAAAAAGGAGCCTTTCACAGTAAGCATTGTGGATGAGCTTCTGTGGCACCAAAGGAACCTGCATTGGCTTTCTAGGAGGCTCTTGGAAGGCTAAAGAAAGACTTGTAGAAACAGAAGTGCCACCTTCTTAGACTAAAGTGTCTACATTGACTCAATGCAGAAAAGAGAATCCTGGGATCCAAACTTCTATAGGAATGGAGGCTGAGTCTAGAGAAGACACTCGGCTGAATACAGAGGACATTTCTCAATTTTCTTAAAAGGAAATGCTATTTGCAAATTTGAATTAAGGGCTGTAAAGAATAGTAAGCTGACTACCAAACTCACAGAACAGTAAGGAGCCAGTAGAAACGACTCCTAGGGAGCAGTCTGCACCATCAAGCAGAATTCCCTCAAATTGGGGTTCAAATATTCAAATGTAAGCTTACATGGATTTTAGACTCTCTTTGAGTGGGTGTGGGTGCTCAGGTACCATGATGCATGTGTGAACATTGGGAAAATCTTCAGGGACCACAATGTGATTTCCAGGGATTGAATGCAGATCATTAGGCTTGGCAGCAAGTGTCTTTACCCATGGAGCATTCTTGCTAGTTTTAAATGGTAGTTGTAAACTGCTGAATTTAAGATGCACAAAATTCATAGCAAAAAAAATTATTCTAGGTCATGACCAGCAAACTGCAGCCCAAAGATCAAATCTAGTTTACTGTGCTATTTTGTACAACCTGCAGTCTAAGATCTGAAAATGACTAGGGAAGCTGGGTACAGATGTGTATTGTATGCCTGTAATTCTAACTCTTGAGGGACTAGGGTGGGTAAAAAGATCTCAAGTTTGAGGCCAACATGGGCTAGCTACTGAGTTTCAGGCTATCCTGGGCTACATAGCAAGCCCCTGTCACCATCAAAGGAAAAAAATACAGAAAACAGCAAAAAAAAAAAATGGAAGAAAATAGACAGAGGAAAAATTAAAAGATTAAAATATTTTATGAACGTAAAACAATACAAATTCAAATTTCAGCTTAGAAAGAAATAAACTTTACTTATACAGGTTGGTTTCACCCTTTAGGAACCAAGTAGAATATTTGTGGAAGTCTGTGTCACCTGCAAAAAGTATGTGCTGTCTGGTTCTTTACAGAGAGTCTGAGGAGTTCTGCTCCAGTTGTGACTCACAATTATTTACATGTGGTCAAAGGGAGTCTAAGTCTGACATGAGGAAGGAAAAAGGGCATGCTGTGCCTTGGCACCCACTTGTGAGCTTCGGGCCATTAGCCATACCCAGCTGAGACAGCCCAGGCTAGAGCTTGGAGAAATCCATCAGAAAGTTAGAGTGTGAAACCCATGGCTAAGGACTACCCCACAATGAAAAAAGTATGGTATCAAAACAAATCTGCCCAAGAGTCTGAGGAAGGAATCTGGGTTTACAGTAACTCTCTACCTCCCTTCTGCATGTCAAAGCCATAGCAACACAGGTACAAACACAACATAGCAACAGAACTATGTCTTCAGTAATCCAAGAGTTGCCTACTGCACTAAGGGAAGTTAAGTTTTCATCAAAACAAGCAAGCTACTGTTAATTCTCCCCAGGCACAGACACAGTAAAAGGGAGGGTTACAGAGGCTTGGAAACAAGTGACTAATGTCATTTTTATGGCCTCACTTTCATTCTTTCCCTACCTCTTTTCTAGTTAAACTTGAATCTGACTGGCAGTGAGCAAGAACCAGGATGTTGCCACCAGCTGAAGGCCCATGATACCAAACCCAGACACTCTGCTGACTGTTCTAGGTGTGGAGAGAGAAGCCAGCAAGACAGGACAAGAAGCCATGAAATGTTGGCAAAGAGAATGAAAAGGAGGAAGAAAGGACAAAACCCTATTATCCTAACCTCTTTACACATAATCAGCTGTAGTACTGAAGACTTGAAGCTACCAGAGGACTGAAGAAAAACAATTCTCACTGGACCTATAATCCTAGCTACTCAAGAAGCTGAGGCAAGAAGGTAAACTCAAGGTCTGCCTGAGCTGTAAGGTGAGTTCAAGGCCTCCCTCAGCAACTTATTGATAACCTGTCTCAAAGTGCAAAGTATAAAGAAGCCTGGGGAAGAAGCTCAACAGTAGGGAGCTTGCTTGGCATACACAAGGTCTGAAGTCCATATTTACTGATACAAACCGAACTGCTACAGATGAAACCTGTAGTCACAAGGGATGTACCTTGATCATTTAGGTACTTGCTATATCTTCAAATCTGGGAAAATGGCAAGCCTCTGATTTAAGTAACTACAACTCGTGTGTGTGTGTGTGTGTGTGTGTGTGTGTGTGTGTGATGCTAGCTAAACACTTTACTGTTTAACTATTCCCCAGTCACTTTATTTTAAATTAAAGCTCTTTGATAATTTTTTTTTTTTTTGAGACAGGGTTCCTCTGTGTAGCACTGGCTGTCCTGGAACTCACTCTGTAGACCAGGCTGGCCTCGAACTCAGAAATTCACCTGCCTCTGCCTCCCAAGTGCTGAGATTAAAGGCGTGAGCCACCACTGCCTGGCTCTTTGATACATTTTAATAGCAGATCAGAAGTAAGAGTATCAGAGGCATTTCCCCTTCAATCAGGGGGCATATGAAGAACATGAAGAATAAATTTATTACTACAATAAAAAAGTAAACAGGACTGGTGAGATAAAATGTTAGCCTGACACCTGGAGTTATCCTTAGAACCCACCTGAAGGTAGAAGGAGAGAAGTGATTCTATAAAGTTGTCCCCTGACTTTCACACACATGCCAAGGCAAATATATACACACTCTAATTATACACAATAATAAATGAAATAAAAGCTTAAAAATAAATAAGAATCATTCTACTGGATTGAGGATGCCTAACACATGAGAGTTTCTAGATTTGATCTTTAGTGTTGAGATGGAGAAAAAAAAAATCAGTCCATTTTATGGGATGAGGAGATGGCTCCGAGGGTAAGAGTGTTTTCTGTGCAAGCATGAGGACTTAAACTTGGATCTCCAGCCTCTATGTGAAAGTAAGGAATGTCCCTGTATACCTGTAACCCCAACACTGAAGACAGCAGAGACCAGTGATCCCTGGAGTTTGCTGGCTAACCAGCTTAGCCACACAACAGGAGCTTGGGGTCAGTAAGATTTTTGTCTCAGTAGGATAAAGCAGAGAGACTGAAAGTCCAGAGAAGTATTCCTGCCATCCCCTCTGGCTTCTTCCCATACTCATCCACATGTTCATCACACACACACACACACACACACACACACACACACACACACACACAC